>NC_087273.1:35685088-36005473 GCF_015220805.1 Pogoniulus pusillus | reverse complement strand
AGAGAGCAACCTCCTCCTGGCCACAACCACCCCTCAGGTAGTTGTAGACAGCAATAAGGTCACCCCTGAGCCTCCTCTTCTCCAGGCTAACCAATCCCAGCTCCCTCAGCCTCTCCTCGTAGGGCTGTGCTCAAGGCCTCTCACCAGCCTCATTGCCCTTCTCTGGACATGCTCAAGCATCTCAATGTCCCTCCTAAACTGGGGGGCCCAGAACTGAACACAGTACTCAAGGTGTGGTCTAACCAGTGCAGAGTACAGGAGCAGAATGACCTCCCTGCTCCTGCTGGCCACACCATTCCTGATGCAGGCCAGGATGCTACTGGCTCTCTTGGCCACCTGGGCACACTGCTGGCTCATGGACAAAAAATAATCAGTCCCTGTAAGATGTGAGCTGCGTCTTTGTAAGCATAATCCACGGTTACCCATTTTATTGAACTTCATGTGTGTGCTCACTAATTTAAATAACTAAATTCCTACAGAAACTTTAAGAGCAATTGAAACAGCCTTCTGCATAGAGAAAATTGCTCTCCTGTAAGTGAAGTATAAACCTGGTACATCCTGAAATGCAGAGTCAAAACTGAGGCTTGGAAACATTCTGTTTGCAGATTTACAGTCGCATTAGCAACTCCCAAATGTAATTCCCTGCCGCATCTCACTGTATTCCCACGTAGCAACTCCGACAATAACATTCTTAGCTAAACCAAAGACACAATTTCCAGGAACCAAGCTAGAAAACCACCAGATTATCTGACAGACGTCACAGAAAGCAGCTGCTGTATGACCAAGCCATTGGATTACATGTCATAAAACATAGAAGCATTCAGGTCCAGCTTCTGAGTTCTTTTGTTCAAACATCAGGTAAAGAGATAAAGCATTGAAGTCCCAGAACATTTTCCATAGCTTTCTTATTTTGCTCCTCCTTAATAAAAACCTAACAGTAACAAGCTGCACTCTTAAAAGCAGCACACATATGATTAACACCTATTTGTGTATCAATGTCCAGCCAGTTTGTCTGTAGCTGCAGTATTTAGTATCAGCACTAACATCCTAGAAGCCTCAGAAGAAATCCATGCACTTTGTTTCTGGATACACTGACTTTTCTGTACTGCCTGGTAAAGCAAACTGGACACCTCTTGCCCACCCCTCTCACAAGGAGAGTCTGAGGGAGATGGGGCTCTTTAGCCTGGAGAAGAGGAGACTGAGAGGTGACCTCATTCATGTTTAGAAAGTTGTGAAGGGTGGGTGCCAGGAGGCTGGAGCCAGGCTCTGCTCGGTGATGTCCAGTGACAGGACAAGGGGCAATGAGTGGAAGCTGAGGCATAGGAAGTTGAGGCATAGGAAGTTCCATGGAAATGTGAGGAGGAATTTTTTCACTGTGGGGGTGACAGAACACTGAAACAGGCTGCACAGGGGGGTTGTGGAATTTCATTCTCTGGAGATAATAAAAAGTTGCCTGGATGCCTTCCTGCTCTGCACTGGGGTTGGACTGGATGAGCTTTTGAGGTCCCTTCCATGGTTCATGAGCCCCAGGGTTCCACATCATCATGTCAAACCATGGATGTCAGTGAGGTCATTCCTGTCTTTCCCCACAGGCACATGCCCATAGGAAGTCGCTCCTTGAAAATGCTTTTCCCCCCTTCCCAAGGGCCCTGCTCTGGGAGAGGCAGCAATCTGCACAGACCACCTTGTCATCTACCTCAGTCTTGGGGTGGGAGCACAGATGCAGCCAGCATGAAAAGAAGGAGAGAGGTGGGGACACCTCAGAGGTAGGGTGTCCAGGCTTGGTTTGAGCACTGGTAGTGTCCAAGGAAAACCCAACTTGATGCATATGAACAGACTGTGTTTGACTTGATTAACAGAGCTAAATCAAATAGAGCACTACATAATGGGGCAACTGAACCCATTCTCTTTAGCGTTACAAACAACTTGGGGCTTTTTGGGATGCATGATAAAAACTTGATCTATTTTTAGTAAGTTATTTAAGCAGTAAGTTCTATGTTGATATTCCCTGGAAAACAACTGTTTTCCATAGCTTTTACTCAGTATAAACAGCAAGGAAACCCCATGTGCACTTCCAAGATGACTCTAAGGCACAGGTCACAAAGTACTTCAGTTGCAACTGAAGCATGTCAGAGCTCTGCACTAAATCACTGCACTGACTTTTTGGATGGTTGAATTTATCTGGGATTATGTGTCTTGCTTAAATCACTCAGAGAGCCAGGACAGGCAGATATCAGAGTCCCAGTGCCTCTTTGCATCATGTAATTCAATTCATTACTGGAAGAGATAGAGCATAAGTTTGCCTTTTCTTCAAGAGTTTTATTTTCTCTGTCTTTGAGGCTTTGGTTTACAAATAATAGACTCACAGAAACCTTCAGGTCGGAAAAGACCCTCAGGATTTCCAAGGCCCATTGATATCCCTACTGTACAAGGTTCGCCCTGAACCATATCCCCAAGCACCACATCCAAACGACTTTTAAACACATCTAGGGTTGATGACTCCACCACCTCCCTGGGCAGCCCATTCCAATGCCTGAAAATTATTTTAAAGAACAAGAACAGGCTGCCCAGAAAGGCTGTGGAGTCTCCTTCTCTGAAGATACTCAAACCCCACCTAGACATGATCCTATGCAACCTGCTTGGAATAAACCTGCATTATCAGAGGAGTTGGACTGGATGATCTTCAGAGCTTCCTCCCAACTGCTACCATTCTGTGAGTCTATAAAACTAATACAAACCTCCTCTCCAAACCCCAAACCAAAACCGAAAAGCTTTGGCTTTTCACTAGGGAGAGACTTTCACACAGGCATGGTGTCCTGCCACAGCTATTTTGCCTGCAGATGAGTACAAGAGGAGCAGCTGAGGGAACTGGGGTTGTTAAAATTTGCAGAAGAGGAAGCTATGTTGAGATCTTACTGCTCTCTACAGCTGTTTGAAAGAAGGTTATAGCGAGACTGGTGTTCTCTTCTCCCTAGCAGCTATCAATAGGACAAGGGGAAATGGGCCTAAGTTGTGCCAGGGGAGGTTTAGGTTGGATACAAGGAAAAAAAATCCCACTGAAAGAGTGAAGAGGCATTGGAACAGGCTGCATAGGGAGGTGGTAGAGTGGCCATTCCTGGAGGCATTCAAGAATCCTCTAGGTGTGGCACTTCAGGATAGTTTAGTGGCCACGGCAGTTGCGTTACACTTGGACTCAATCTTCAAGGTCTTTTCCAAACTTAATGGCTCTATGATTCTGTGCAAGGGTATTTGGAAGGTAGAGAAACAGGTCAAGGGAATAGAAACACCAGTAACATATTTGAGAGGCCAAAAGAAAGAAGAAAAGTTACATCTAAATAAAAAAAAACCCACATTAAAATATCCTTAGAATATCACCCAACCATAGTTGCTTCATTAAAATGGATCACTAGGCCTCTTGATTTGAATTTATCCCAAGATGACTAACAAACACATTTTAAAAAGCAATTATAACCAGATAAATGATTAAAAAAAACATAAAAGACATAGTGAATGGCAGCTTGTGAATTTCCATGCAAGAACCTAAACACCTAAGCAAGTTTTGAATGTAACAATAATGGGTTCTTGGAGATGACTTGGGAAAACAAGGTCTGCTGATTAAATATTTTTTATATTCAACTTTGTATTTTTCAGCTGGATACCCCAAACCTCTGAAACTATGGGCAACAGACTAACCAAAGAGAATCACACCACTTCCACTGTGAAGTACTGGGAGAAAAATAAAGAGCTGCTGCCAAGGACAAATCATTTTCTCTGACCAAAGCTTCTCAGGCAGTGGACGGTTGCTTAACTGGGGATTCTGCCTGAATAAAGGGGTATAAACTGTAAAGAGAAGCTTCTCCCTGGCTGCCTGAGGAAAAGGGTAGCATGTCTGACAAGAAATGGCAAAGAATGCAGGCACTACAAATTCCTTGTGGGAGAAGAAGCCACCGAGAAGGAGACCAGAAAGAGAAGCAAGAACCTTATAATCAGTTGACTTCAGCTCAGTGAATCCTCCAGAGAAGGAAGAGCCTGAGATGAGAATCATAGAATCAACCAGGTTGGAAGAGATCTCCAACATCATCCACTCCAACTTATCACCCAGTCCTAGCCAATCAACTAGACCATGGCACTAAGTGCCCCAGCCAGGCTTTGCTTGAACACCTCCAGGGACAGTGACTCCACCACCTCCCTGTCAGCCCATTCCAATGCCAATCACTCTCTGCCAACAACTTCCTCCTAACATCCAGCCTAGACTTCCCCTGGCACAACTTGAGACTGTGTCCCCTTGTTCTGTTGCTGGTTGCCTGGCAGAAGAGACCAACCCCACCTGGCTACAGCCTCCCTTCAGGTAGTTGCAGGCAGCAGCCAGATCACCCCTGAGCCTCCTCTTCTGCAGGCTAAACAATCCCGTTTCCCTCAGCCTCTCCTCATACATTGATGATGACAGGTTTTGTCCAGGCCTAGTTTTTCCCTTTCTTTCTCAGCTAAAGTACACATTTTAGGGGCAAAGTCATTGATCTATCCATGCTCCCTCTTTGAGAAATTGCCTGGGCAACATGACTGCACTCCAGTTTGTATCAGATGTAGCATTCCCTCTTTTCAGAGAAGGAGGAGAGATTCTGGAGATGCTCCTCAGGAATGCATTTAGTTTCCACAATGAAGCAGCACTGAGGGTTTAAATCAGTGGTGTATTTAATTTGCAGAACATTTCATTCCTGTCATATTGCCAAAGCTCCTGTGATATGGATGAGATGTAGCTATTTAACAGGTCTTTTGTGCAAGCAGGTTCATGCTATTAATTAATGTTAACTGCTGTAGCTCCACAGGGTCATCTCAGGACTAGGGATCACAGAATGCTGGGGCTTGGAAGGGACCTCAGGAGATCATAGGTGAAAAAGACTATGGTTACAAACTAGAACACAGCAAATTCCACGTCAACATAAGAATGTTGATGCTTACATTCCTGTAAGCATGACACAGCCCTGCAGCAGGCTGCCCAGAGAGGTTGTGGAACCTCCTTCTTTGGAGACTTTCAAAGCCTATCTGGATATGCTCCTGTGTGGCCTGCCCTAGGTGATCCTGCTTTGGCAGGGGTGTGGGACTAGATGATCTCTAGAGGACCCTTCCAACCCCTAACATTCTGTGATTCTGTGTGATCATCTAGCTCACCTTTCTGTGCTAAAGCAGGGTCACCCAGAGCAGATTGAAGAGACACCAACAGAACCCATCTGGTGCCCAAAGGCAGATGGCCCAGGTAGAGACAAGGAGCTGACCAAGGTGTGCTTCATGAGAAAGCACAAGTAAATCCATAATAGACAAACCCATGGTGCTGCTATGGGATGTGGAGAACCAGGTGGACTCTACCCAAGTACCACAATTCATGGCAAGAAGTCCTGTAGCTGTGCATGGGAATGCTGCAGCACACAGTGAGGTGCAGATACAACGATGTGCCTGAGCAAAAGCCTCTGACCATTCATTCAAGCTGTAGCAAAACACTGCAGGTCTTCTCAGGTGGGGAATTTCCTCTCCTTAACACACTAGATCTCTAGCAAGACAGTTGTCAGTATGATTTTACTTGATGTACTCTTAAAAAGTATCTTTGTCTAACATAAGGAATAGTTGGGAGGTTTGGTTTTGATGGTTCATTTTTTATTCATTCCAATATACAGCTGGGAGGAGAGGGAGAAGAGGCAGAGAGGCTGGACAGAAAGAAAGCATTCCAAATACTGTGAATAGGAGGGAAAAGGCAAAATGAATATCCCCAAGAGGAAATTCAGCATTTTAAAGAGAAACTTTTGAAACTCAAGGGAAAAAGGTCAGCTTCAATAACTAATTCATTCACTTGGTAAGAATTTACAACCATCACAGCTGACCCTCTAGCAATTATAAAAATGAAATGTCTTGTGACTTCCACAGTGTTTTGCATTACATAAAAGAGTGATTTTTAATTACCTTCTTTTTTAATTAAAAAAACATTCCTTTCTTCATTCAGTTTTTGAAATCCTAAAGACTTTTCATTCAATAAAATTCACTTGAGTCTCATCAGTGTCTGCTACTCACTTAAAAACTGCAGCAGGTAGCTTTGAAGAGCACTGTGACAAGCACTACTACAAAACCTGGTATAAAACCAGGCTTATAAATAGGCTGGAATGGCTGTAAGACAATGAGAGCTCCACATCAAAGCCCAAGGCAATGCATTTTGATGTACATTTTGCAGAGTGACAGAGAATAAATAATTGAAGGAATATATTTTGATGACATTTTTCACTGGGAGGGGAACAAACGATCCAAGTTTGGAGCTGATGGTTCATCTCCAGATTTGAACAATGCAAAGTGTCAAGGAGACAACAAAAGAACAGCAAGAGACAAAGTGAAAAATTCTCAGAATACAGAGTGAATGCAGTCACTGAAAACTTGTTCTCCTCTCCCTTTACAATCTTGTGAATGCCCAATTAATGTGCTGGAGTATGCCACAACTCTGTTTTCTCCACGATAAGGAACAAAGCTGCAATGACTACAGCAGAGAGAACCCAATGGAAAGAAAATTAAGCATTCATGATTTCCAGTATTTGTCATGGAACTGAATCTTTGCTCTCTGAAGCAGCTTCAGCACCCACCTCAGCATCACCTCTGTTGACACTAAGGAGAAAGAGCTCATAGGTGCCACTGGCCCTGTGGCATCAGCATGGCTGACAACATGGAAAAGGGTGTGTGACTGTAAGAGGTTTAGCACAAGAGCTACCTGTCTGTTGCTCTTCCATGGACAAGGGAAAGAAAAAAGAGCTATTAGTGACAGCACTCCAACTGAGAGGGACTGAAAGGTTTACAAGCATTTCTGCTCGTGCCTCTCATCTGTGCTCTCTGTACGAAAACCCAACAAAGCCAAACATTTGGTAGCTGCAGTGTTCTGTTTTGCCTGCATGAAGGGTTTCTGGAGTGAGCTTTACTCCACCTTAGCTGACATACTATAATGCATCTCAGGTTTATCAGCTGGGCTTTAAGGTGTGTTTAGACTTTGCCTACATGGACACCTCTTACTGTAATGTCTAATTTCACAGAAATGATATAAGGTAATCACAGAAGCACAGAATAGCAGGGGTTGAAAGGGACCTCCAGAGATCATTGTGTCCACCCACACTGCAAAGCAGGACCACTTAGGGCAGGTGACACAGTGATGTGTCCAGGCAGGTTTTGAAAATCTCTGTAGAAGAAGAATCCAAACCTGTCTGGGCAGCCTGTTCCAGTGCTCTGTCACCCTCATGGTAAAGAAGTTTTTTCTCATATTGAGATGGAATTTCCTGTGAGCTTACATCCACTGCCCCTTGTCCTATCACTGAAAAGAAACTGGCTCTACCCTCCTGACAGCCCCCTTCAGAGATTTGTAGACATTGATAAAGTTTCCTCTCAGCCTTCTATCCTCCAGACTAAACAGCCCCAGATCACTCAGTCTTTCCTCTTAAGAGAGATGCTGCAGCCCCTTAACCATCCTTGTATCTCTCCACTGAACACTCTCCAGCAGTTAGTTCCTTGTCCCTCTTGAACTGGGGAGGCCAGAACTGTACACAGCATTCCAGTTGTGGTCTAACAAGAATGCCTTTCCATGCTTCCAATTAATCAATAAGGCAAGAAAACAGAACTGTATTGACACCCATTGCAAAGATTTCTTACTGAAGTCTAGCAGTAGCAAGACACTTGAATGGCTGCTCTCAGGATTCAGGTGCTTCATCAGCTGAAGGTTTTAACATTTCTCAATCAGATGCATGCTGCACATCTTCAAAAACAAGGGCAGATAAGAGTGCATTGCAAAAGGAAAAGAGGAGCTGCTGACAAGCAACAAGAAACTAACTCCTGGTGAGAGTTCTTTGAAGTTTTCTGTCATTGGTTGCATGTCTTAAAAAAATAAGGGCAGATAAGAGTGCATTGCAAAAGGAAAAGAGGAGCTGCTGATAAGCAATAAGAAACTAACTCCTGGTGAGAGTTCTTCGAAGTTTTCTGTCATTAGTTCTGGAGGAGATTTGCTTTCCAACTTGTATCATCACCAAATTAAAAAACCCAATTAAAAACTGATCCTTGATTTTGTAAGACTGGAAATGCCAGAGGATGACTTCGTACAGTTGTCTCTGTTGCTAATCCTAGACCCCCAAACACAGAATCTCAGAATGGGTTGAGTTGGGAGGGACCATAAAGACTACCTAGTTCCCATCCCCCAGCTATGGGCAGGGACACCTCTTGCTAGACTCAAGGCCCCATCCAACCTGTCTCTGAACACCTTGAGGCTTAGAGCCTCTATAACTGCAAAAAAAAAATTATATATTTATTATGGTTTGTTCCTAGTGCCAAATTTAATTTCACATTGTAAATGCAAATTAATGAAAAAAGTCTCAGAATTATTTACCACCAAATGACTTCTCCACTTCTGACCTGCCTTTGCTTCAAAAGCTGCCACTGTTTAACACAAAATAAACCAAACCTCAGCTGCAGCAAACCCCTGCATTTTTCTCAGTTTAGCACCAGCAGGAGATGAGAAGAACATGAGCAGCATCTTCATTTCCAGAGATATGCTTGCAGAAAGACAGGGCAAACATTCCACAGAGCTTTCACAGACTGCTTGACCCAGGACTTACTTCTGCAATTCCTGACCATCCTAAAGGAACCACGGACAGAAGAGGAAAAATGCCTGCCCTGGAATGTCCACATGCTTACACAAGCAGGTTGTTCTGAATGCTATCAGCACGAATGAGAATTTGCAAATGATTAAACTGCAGAGATAAACAGAAGGGTGGGTTTTGTAACTTGATTCTGCCTTTGCCCAAAAGGATTGATGAGGAGCTGGGGCAAACACCAAATAAAGGCACAAATCCCCATTTTAGGAATCTATTTATTTCAACAAAATTCCTAAGAGGTATTTCGTTTATGAGAATTAATATTTCTTAGGGTCAAGGAATTTTGAAACTCTTTGTACGAAAGAGAACTTCTTTATTTTTATTCAGTTTCTCTGACAAGATCTACTTGAGACCTTATTTATGCAGCAGTTTTACTTAGGGCTATGTTTCTTCTGAAGGTTCAACAACAGGAATGCACAGTATCCTCTCTTAGCCTACCCTACATCCAACACTCACATCCTCACCCTGAGAAATAGATCATAATTATTCTACATCGTGCTAGTTTGAAGCAGGCTAGAAAGTTTTGGTGAGAAGAACTAGATTACAGGCTGTGAGAGGAAAACAATGGGGATGTCTACTTCCCTCATAGGCTTACTGAGATCATAGAATCATAGAATCAACCAGGTTGGAAGAGACCTCCAAGATCATCCAGGCCAACCTAGCACCCAGCCCTAGCCAGTCAACTAGTCCATGGCACTAAGTGCTTCATCCAGTCTTCTCTTGAACACCTCCAGGGATGGTGACTCCACCAGTATAAAAACATAAGTCCAAACACAGATAACACACTCAGCACCACTCTCACTTGGGCTGCTGGTTGTGCTACATCTTACTCTCTAACCTCACCCTCCATTTTGGACTAATCAAATTTGCTTCCTAACCCCCTGGCCGAACCTCTATTCTTCCTTGGGACTGGGGTAAGGTTGAGAGAGGTAGGGGTAAGGTGAAGGGGTGGTTGAGAACCCCTCCTGGGGACTCAGGTTTCTGGGAGGGGAGTTGTGTTTCTGTATTACCTTTTATCTGGTATATTTCTGTATATAACTGTATATATACTGTAAATATCTGCTTGTGTATTGTGCTAGCTGTAAATGTAAGCTTCACTCATATTTCCAGAGCTTCCTGAGTCTAGTCTGGGTGATTTCTAAAGTGTGGGGGAGTGGGGAACACCCAAACCATCACATACATCACTGTGTAGATGTTCTTATTTCAATTCTCCAAAAGAACCAAGTCCAGCACAGTCGTTTTTAACCCCTGCCCCTCACAAGCTGGTAGGATCCTTGCTATGGCAATACTTGCGACTATGGAATCACGTATGGAAGTATGCAGCATGTAAATGATTACAGATCAGCACAGCACATCAACACCCAGCCACACAGCACGGGAGCCAAGACCCCACCCGTTCCAAACCAAAGGCCCTGGCCTTTTGGCTGCAGTCATGGGAGGGAACTAGAGGAGGGTGAAAGTGTTTTCTAGCAAGTGAAAGGGATGAAGAGCGCATCTGACCTTGTTATTTCCTGCCGATTGCTCTTTGTGCTGAGGGGACAGGCATTTTAGCAACATCAGCTCCAGCCAGCTGAGACTGCCTGTTTTTTAATGGATTTAGATGATTTTTCCATATAGAGCAGATTTCATATTCTGTTTGGACAGTAAAACGACACAACATTGTGAACTGCTGCTGGGCATGGTTGCTTTTCCAGCAGGAAAGTTTCTTTAAGATCCATGAGCTTAAAAAAGACCAGGATGTATGCTTTATCTCAGCATAAAATCAGAGTTAAGCCTGTAATTACTCCTGAAAACAGAGGAAGGGAATTCCTGCAAATACACAGAGTTGGTGGTCCTGTGGTCCTCTGGGAAAAGAGTGATCTCGTTTTGCCCTCTGACTGGGAACCAGGCAGAGCACAAACTCCAGTTTCCCAGATGAGTGCTCTGACTGCCTTGGAAGCTCTTCCTGGCTCTGCACTTGGCCAGTTTTGTCAAGAAATGCTTTTCCAAGTTTTCTTGGGTTCTCAAAACCTTTGGGTTTCAATGAGTCAGCATTTCCAGATGAAAGGCTGCTGCACTGAAAGATTCATGAGCAGCTGCGTTGGTAACAACCTGGGAGATCCTGCGTATCTGTTTTGTAGCTCTGAGGGCACAGTTTAGTTGTGTATTTCCCGACTCTCACAACGTGCCCTCCCCCTACCCTCCAAAGCCACTCAGCATTTAAGTCTGTGCATTATTAAGAACCTTAAAATGTTATTGATTCTGCTCCACTGGCATTTTGGGAATGTGGATTCTTACGGTGCTGCTGTATTGGTGTCATTATGGAAATGGGGAGCACAACTTCAGCATCAAATCGGCCATTTCCTCCCAGGGAAGTGACTGCAGAATGCAACCTCACAGAAGAAGTAGCAAACAACGAAGGCACATTCATAGCATCACAGGATGTTAGAGGTTGGAAGGGACCTCCACAGATCATCAAGTCCAACCCCCCTGCCAGAACAGGATCAGAGAATCTAGGTCAGGTCACACAGGAATGCATCCAGACAGGTCTTGAAAGTGTCCAGAGCTGAAGGAGACTCCACAACCTCTCTGGGCAGCCTGGTCCAGTGCCCCGTGACCCTTACAGTAAAGAACTTCTTCCTCAGGTTGAGGTGGAGCTTCCTGTGCTGCAGTTAATACTCATTTAGAATCACCAAGTTTCATGTTGTAGCATTTGCTCTCTATTGCTACCTGAAAGGAGGTTGGAGTGAGGTGGGGGTCACAGAATCAACCAGGTTGGAAGAGACCTCCAAGATCATCCAGTCCAACCTAGCACCCAGCCTTATCCAATCAACTAGACCATGGCACTAAGTGCCTCATCCAGGCTTTTTTGGAACACCTCCAGGGATGGCAACTCCATCACCTCCCTGGGCAGCCCATTCCAATGCCAATCACACTCTCTGCCAACAACTTCCTCCTAACATCCAGCCTAGACCTCACCTGGCACAACTTGAGACTGTGTCCCCTTGTTCTGTTGCTGGTTGCCTGGCAGAAGAGATAGACACTACCTTGGTCAATCTCTTCTCCTTAGTATCAGGTGGCAAGAACAAAGAAAATGACCTGAAATTGTGCCAGAGGAGGTTTTGGTTGGATATTAGGAAAAATATCTTTACTTAAAGGGTGGTCAGGCACTGGACCAGGTTGCCCAGGGAGGTGGTGGAGTCACCATCCCTGGAGTTGTTCCAGAGATGTGTGGACGTGGAACTTTGGGACAAGGCTTAATGCCCATGGTGGTGTTAGGCTGACAGTTGGACCCAATGGTCTTAGAAGCCTTTTCTAACCCAAACAATTCTAGGATGACTTGTGGGGAGTTTCTAGCTGCCTTTCAATACCTGAAGGGATCCTGTAGGAAGGGTGGAGAGGGACTTTTTGTAAAGGTGTCTAGCAACAGGACAAGGAGAATGGTTTGAAACTGAGGAAGAGTAGAATTAGACTGGATCTCAGGAAGAAGTTTTTCTGTATGAGGGCGGTGAGACTATGGAATAGGTTGCCAAAGGAGGCTGTGGGTGCCTCCTGTCTGGGGGTGTTCAAGGCCAGGTTGGATGAGGCCTTGAGCAGCTGGGTCTAGTTGGAGTAGATGATCTTTATGGTCCCTTCCAACCTAAGCTGTTCTATAGTTCAAATGAGGATAAACTGTAAGAGACGTAAATTATTAGACTGCCTCACTAAACATCACAGAATGATTTGGGTTGGAAGACGCCTTAAAGATCATTTAGTTCTAACCTCCCTTTGCCATGGGCAGGGACATCTCCTGCTTGACCAAGTTGCTCACTTCCAGGCAAGGAGCCTCCACAAGTTCTCATTGTTGTTGTAAAACAAGCTGCACAAAAGAACCACTTCCTCATAGCTGTCTCACTTTGCAATGTTTATGTTTATTTTAGATATGGTCAGCAGTATTTTCTGATCATTCTCAATGGTCTATGTAAATATTTGAGATGAAAACCTAAAGGAAAGCATCTGTGGAGCCTGCAATGCCATTCATAACCTGGCAGAAGACCCCCTGACTGTATTCAGTCTTCTGCCTCTTTGAAGACACAGGAGAAAGCTCCTACTTGCCTACCATGGTAGCTGACAGGCAGGAACAGACACCTCCAAATGTGAAAACCCCCATCTGCCTACACTCACACCCCATGAACCCCACCACTTGTGCCAGGACTAATTCCAGCAGAAAAAGACTGTGGCCATTTCCAAACACCACTTCAAAACTGCTGATGCCTGGCACAGGAACAATATTACACCACAGTCCTGTCTACACTGAACTCAGAGGAACGACCTGAAACTTGGTCAGTGCTTTAAGTTACCAGCACAGTCACTAATGAGTTGCTTTTCTACCTGAAACTTGGTCAGTGCTTTAAGTTACCAGCACAGTCACTCACTGAGTTGCTTTTCTACCTGAAACTTGGTCAGTGCTTTAAGTTACCAGCACAGTCACTCACTGAGTTGCTTTTCTACCTGAAACTTGGTCAGTGCTTTAAGTTACCAGCACAGTCACTCACTGAGTTGCTTTCCTTCATAGATTCATAGAATGGGTTTAGTTGGAAGGGACCTTCAAGATAATCTAGTTCCAACCTCCCTGCTATGGGCAGGGACATCTTTCACTAGCACAGGTTGCTCAAGGACTCAGCCAGTCTGGCCTTGAACACCTCCATAGAAGGGGCATCCATGACCTCCCTGGGCAATCTGTTCCAGTGTCTCACCATCCTCACTGTAAAGAATCTCTTCCTACTCTCCAGTCTAAATCTGCCCTCCTCAAGCTTCAATCCATTCCCTCTCATCCTATCAGTACAAGCCCTTGTAAAAAAGTCTCTTCCAGCTTTCTTGCAGGCCCCCTTCAAGCACTGAAAGGCTGCTTTAAGGTCTCCTTGGAGCCTTCTCTTTTCTGGGCTAAGCAGTCCCAGCTCTCCCAGCCTGTCCCCATACGGGAGGTGCTCCAGCCCTCTCATCATCTTTGTGGCCCTCCTCTGGACCTGCTCCAGCAGTCTGATGTCCCTCTTATGTTGGGGGCACCAGAGATGGATTCCGTGTTCTAGGTGGGTTCTCATGTGAGCGGAGCAGAGGGGCAGGGGATGATATGAGGATACTGTTACATCCCTACATGGCTGGTTCACAAGATGTAGATTATTGATTACATCTTTTGGTGACTGCACCATTTCCATCAGAACATCATCTGAATAGGGGACACTGCTCCTTAACCACTATCATCACCTATGGTTTTACAGGGCTTGCCCTCACGAGTCCAGATGATGCAGTGACAGAGATGGGGTCAAAAGGTTTGACCTGGTATCGGTTTGTTCTCAATTCTCACAAAGCCTGGAAGTGTTGCAGCATGAATAAAGCAACTCTTACTTAACCAGTGCAGCTGGAGACCAACTGTGGCATTCTGGATCAAAAAAGGTGACCAACTGACTCCATAAAAGTAGTGAGACAGCTGCAAAGTGCCACTGAAGTCCAAAAGATGTAATCTTTAATTAACAGGCATTTATAGCAAAAGAAATCGTTAGGAAGTGTCCTCTGGAAGAGAATCTCTGTCTGCCTGAGGACAGAGCAACAAGCCATGGAGAAAAAGAGGCTGGAAAGCAACTGTGCCTCCTTCCAGGCTATCCTTGAGCCGCATTTCTGAGAAGGGAATACGCAGTTGTCTGAGATGGTATTTAAGAAATCTGAGTCAGGAGCTTAAAACTATGACAACATGTAAAGGAATAATTATATATCTAGTGAGAAAGGAATGCAGGAGGGAGGGATACTCTGTCCGGCTGCCAGCACCAGCCAGTAACAGCAAATGGTTCAAACTGGAAGGGCCTTTTCCTTAAAGAGCCAGTTGGGCTCCTTTGTTTGGAGAATCCCTCAGTGTTTTGAAGGTTTTGGTCCCTACAGGAATCTGCTCTGTGCTGGCTGTGGGTGCTGTCTGATCACTCAGATCCACTGGCCCCTGTTCCATTCTGAGGCTTTGGGATTTACAGCTGGAAATGTCTCCTCTTTTGTTTATACTTAGTCATCATCTCACGGAAAGAAGGGGAAAATTCACAGGATAATCCTGCTTTTATTGAGCTGTTGCACATAAATGGACTGTCATGTAGCTGCAAATGTTTTAGCTCATGCACCTTTAGATCATTACACATCTCCATTTTTCATAGTAAGAGTGAAAAAATACATCTGTGTTTATCCTTCAGAATAACTGGAAGGTTAGCATGAGAATTGAACACAAGAAACCAATGTAGTACTGGATTTCCTTTTAATGATCATCTTTGCTCTGCTCTGGCATGATGCCACCTTGAATCTTGCATCCAGTTCTGGTGTCCCCATTGTGAGAAGGACATAGAGCTGTTGGAGCAAGTCCAGAGGAGGGCCACAAAGATGATCCGAGGGCTGGAACACCTCTGCTAGAAGGATAGGCGGAGGAAGCTGAGGTTGTTCAGCCTAGAGAAGACTCCAGGGGTACCTTAGAGATGCTTTCCAATACCAAAAAGGGATCCTGCAGGAAGGCTGCAGAGGGACTTTTCATAGAGGTGCCTACTGATAGGACAACAGGGGAATGGTTTGAAGCTGAAGGAGAGTAGGTTCAAACTGGGTCTTAGGAAGAAGTTCTTCAGTACAAGGGTGATGAGACTCTGGAAAAGGTTGTGGATGTCTCTGCCACAGGGATGTTTAAGGCCAGGTTGGATGAGGTCTTAAGCAGATGAGTCTAGCCGAGAGGCATCCCTGCCCATGGTGGGGAGGTTGGAGTAGATGATCTCTAAGGTCCTTTCCAACCTAAGCCATTCTATGAACACATTTGGAGTTGCATTTATTTCTTCTACGGAATGATCTGATGTTTAAACATGCATATATTGGAGGTAGAGTTTCTTTTCCCAACAATTCATGCTGATAACCTGGTGACTCTGCCTGGCCTTTAACCACCAAGGTCTTGTAAACATAAAATGAAGTATAAGCATGCAAAAGCAAACAAACAGAAATACTCTGTTTCCCCCAAGTGTTTGTCTCTCATCCTTAAGTATTTCCTTACAATCCAGGCATGGACAAGAAATTCATCTTCTTTTTCACAACTGGTAAAATAGCAATGGTCTAAAAGAGATTTGCAATGCTTTCCATGATGTTCAGTTTTAGATGATCACGAGGTTCTTTCAAGTTTGGTCTACAGGACAGAGTCTCATGAGGTGCATGTACAACCTGAAAACACGAGATGTTTTCAGAGAGCTTCATTTTGGATCTTGGTGATACTTTTCCTACACCTTCAAAAAAGCATCTGGGAGTCTCTAGATGTCTCACTGTCCAGTACCTTTTGTTTTCAGAATAGGAACTTCCCCCTCTCAAGCAATTTAAAAAAATTGTTGTTTCAGAGAAACAACACACAATTGTAGAATCACAGAACCATAGAATCAACCAGGTTGGAAGAGACCTCCAAGATCAGCCAGTCCATCCTAGCACCCAGCCCTAGCCAATCAACTAGACCATGGCACTAAATGCCTCATCCAAGCTTTGCTTGAACACCTCCAGGGACTGCGACTCCACCACCTCCCTGGGCAGCCCATTCCAATGCCAATCACTCTCTCTGGCAACAACTTCCTCCTAACATCCAGCCTAGACCTGCCCTGGCACAACTTGAGACTGTGTCCCCTTGTTCTGTTGCTGGTTGCCTGGCAGAAGAGACCAACCCCCACCAGGCTATAGCCTCCCTTCAGGTAGTTGTAGACAGCAGTGAGATCACCCCAGAGCCTCCTCTTCTTCAGGCTGCACACCCCCAGCTCCCTCAGCCTCTCCTCACAGGGCTGTGCTCCAGGCCCCTCACCAGATCACAGGATGATCTGGGTTTGAAGTGACTTTCAAAGGTCATCTCATCCAACCCCAGCCTGCAATCAGCAGGGGCTTCCTCAACTAGATCAAGTAGCCCAGGCCCTTTCAAGCCTGATTCTATGATCTCTCATGATGGGGCCTCAACCAGCTCCCTGGGCAACCTGTTCCAGTATTCCACTGCCCTCATTTCCTCTTTATTCAGCTCATATTACTCTGTGTAGCAGATGGCATACTGAAGACACTGAGACAAACTCACAGTTTACCTTCAGATAGGTGCCACCTTTAAATTGTGCCCCAGCCCTGACTCTGACTGCAGCAATTCTGCAGGTACTGAATCACTGCAGCAGCCCTGCCTAAGCAGTGTTGCTGAACTGCTCTGCCTGAGGTATGATTGGTTGGCTTCAGGTGTTTGGCATTTGTTTACAGTTTTTTGCAGATACTTTCATTTCTTGGAGCTGAAATACCACTTCGGTTGGTTTTTTCCCCCCTCCCTTTGAATAACACAACACCACAACCGTGTTAGATTCTGCTCAACAACCTGACAATTTCAAAATGCCACTTCTTTAAACTGAACTCATTACCATCTCAATCACTCTCTTTTGCTCAGTCTGAGGTCTTTCATCTCTATAAATCAACTGTTACGTGGATCTCGAGTTAGAAACAAAGCACCTTTTTGCATGTCACCTCAGGAGAAACCTGTGTCCTTCCAGCTGAGGGTTCCTTTATTTCTATTCTAAGTCTTTTGCTATTCTCTGAGATTAAAAAAAAAACAAACTTGGAAAAGAAAAAAAATCTCACACTTTTCATCACAGTCTCTGATCTCTTTTATGGCTCCCATAAGAAAATGAACATTGGATTGTAACAGGTTACGCAGGACAGAGCTGAGCTGGAGGACTTAAGATTGGCAGAAAGAGTAAATCCTCTCCATATAACCCTAGAGCTTTCCTCCTCTCTGAGAAATGATTCAGGGGCTTCTAAATGAGACAGTCTCTAGTTCTTAAACCGTTGACAAAGGCTGTCCCTTTGAGTGACACTGGAAAGACTGGTTTTAGTGCTGCTGCTTTTGTTATTTGCAATACCTTTGGGAACAAGGTGTAGGAATAAAGACAACTTTAGGCATTCTTCTGATTTGTTAATGTATTCTTAAGCATCTGATAGCACTGTGGGCTTTGTTTTTGTCAGCACACAGGAGGTTCAATCTGAACAGGAGGAAAAACTTTGCTGTGAGGATGTCAGAGGGCTGGAGCAAGCTGCCCAGAGAGGTTGTGGAGTCTCCTTCTCAGGACAGATTGAAAAACTGTCTGGACGTTGTGATCCTGGGCAACCTGCTCTGGGTCATCCTGCTTAAGCAGGGGGTTGGACTAGATGATCTCCAAAGGTCCCTTCCAATCCCCTCTGTTCTGTTATTTTAGGGTTCTGTTTGTATTTGCTGTACAGATTGTCTCCATCAATTGGAACCTCTTCCACCTATCTTAGCTTCTGGCAAGTAAAGTAACTTAGCAAACAGTGATGCCCAATAGGAAAAAAAAAACAAAACCAAATCACCCATACAACAAAAACCTTAAAGAAACCAAAAAAGCTCAAAGCATCTTGACTGCATTTTATGCAACAAACCCACTATGCAAAACTGAGCACCAGCTAGGTTACTTTTGCTTTATTCTAGAGAGATTTTGCATCTCTGTTTATTTTTTTCCCCTGAAGATAACAGAATCACAGAGTGTTAGGAGTTGGAAGAGACCTTGAAAGATCCTCTAGTCCAACCTCCCTGCCAGAGCAGAATCATCTGGAGCAGGTCACATGCTACAATGGGTTAAATATTTTATATGCTTACAACCAACACTGCTAATAAAAATATCCTCTCCATAGACTTCTCTAAATAATGGTTTACACTCAAGTTAGAATAATAGACATGTAGAAACATTTAGAATCACCTCTGGAGCCCCTATTACAAGAAAGATAAGACATGCTGGAAGGCATCCAGAGAAGGGCCATGAGGATGATCAGAGGGCTGAAGCTCCTCTCCTATGGAGACAGACTGAGAGAGTTGGGGCTATTCAGTCTGGAGAGGAGAAGGCTCCGAGGAGACCTTCTTGTGGTCTTCCAGGATCTGAAGGGGGCTGCAAGAAAGCTGGGGAGGGACTTTTTAGGGTGTCAGGTAGTGATAGGACTGGGGGGAATGGATCCAAGCAAGAGGAAGGCAGATTTAGATTAGATGTTAGGAAGTTCTTCATCATAAGGTTGGTGAGACATTGGAACAGGTTGCCCAGAGAAGTGGTAGGAGCCCCATCCCTGGAGGTTTTGAAGGCCAGGCTGGATGGGGCTCTGAGCAACCTGTGTGTGAGATGTCCCTGCCCATGGCAGGGGGTTGGAGCTGCAGCAATGACAATTCTATGATTCTATGATTTAGCTGGCAAAAGACCTTTAAGCTCATGGAGTTGTTCACCTCTCTCCGTGAGCAGTCACACTTATCAACTAGAGATGCACAAGGTGAGAGAACTCAAGATTTGTGTAGTGGTGTCATTTCTGCTTTCCTGATTACTTTTTCTGCATGTGCAGGAGGGGAAAAGGTTGGTTCCTCTTGTTAGCTGAGTTTCTCCAAAAATAAACACCTGGGTTTGGTACTGGAATGAGAAGCTAGGATTGCCTTGGCTAGCAAATCCTTAAGGTCTACCCCGACTCAAGCTGATTTTCCTTCCACTAACCCATCAAGCAGGGGAAAGTCCTTCCAAGGGATGATTTCAGGCTCTTTGGTCCTTTAAGTCTGGGTGACTTTTGGTAGCACACCACTGCTGCCTGCCCACAGAAAGTACTTCTGTGAGGGGCTTTTAACAGAACTGCCTTTTTTGTTTTATTTCTTCTTTTTCTTAAAAGGAGACAGAATGATGTGGAAATTAGTTTGTTTCTAACGATGAGTTAATAGTCTTGGATAGAGTGTCCTCATTTATCCTGAGATTTTAGTTTTCACACGCAGTGAACAAGGATCTTTTCTTCTGGAGATCAATAATAAAGAAGAGACTGTGTGCAGAACTTCATGATACCTCCACAGAAAAGAAACAAATGCCCACCTGTGAACATGACAGAAGCAGACTGAAGAGGCCTTGCTGACAAAACCTCTTTCACAGACACCACTTCTAGCTTCGTGCCCTCTGCTCAGAAGTTCTGTGAGCTCAGCATTTTCAAAGGGCTACCCTTCAAGGCAGCCTGCATATTTTTGCAGAGGCCTCAGATGCCAAACTGAACAAGACACCAAAAGGGCCACAGTTCTTGACCCTCTGAAATCAGGCACAGGATTTGGGTAGCTGAACAGAACACCTGAAACTGCGCTCCTAGCTTTTGTCTAGAAATAAAACCTCAGGCTAACATTAACTAAATCCAGAAGTCTGTGCTTAAATCAAAGGATACTTGAAGCTGAAGGTTACAATTTAAAATCCTTAAATATTTTTATCCATTAGATGTTATAGGAAGAAACCAATGAGGCTAGGGTCTTGTCTTCTTTTAGGGTCTGGGGTTCAAAATGTGCAAAGTAACAAACAGGCTGTGCACATGTGTGTGTGTAAAAGCATGGAAACCGAAACTGCTTTCTAAAGGTTCTGCAACTAGGATCATGGAGAGGGCCTTAAAAAAAAACCCACCACCAGAAAAAAACAACAAAAAGGAGAAAAAAAAAGGATGCAGTAGCCTAGATGCCAACTACTGGTTATCTGCACTGCTCACACAATAGGCCCAGTGTTTTCAGTGGACACTGTCGATGTTCTTGGTCTTAAATTAGAGCAAGCAGCTGTTTTAGTGTACAGCTGAGCGTGACATAAGCCTGTGTAAACACTCTCCTCTGCCACATTCTTCTCAGTGGATGAGGGTTGTATTTTTCTTCCCCTCGTGTAGAATCACCCTCTCCCCAAAAGATCAAAATAACTCTAAAATCACATTTTGGTTCTGCCACTAGAAAGCAACCAAAAGAGCAAGGGGACAACACGATTCGCCAGGTGGATGTGTGTGTATCATATTTATAAACATTGATTAGATCCCCTTTAAGTCTTCTCTTCACCAGACTAAAAAGCCCCAGGTCCCTCAGCCTCTCGTCACCAGGCAGTGCTCCAGCCCTTTCATCATCCTTGTAGCCCTCCGTTGGACTCTTTTGAGTAGATCCCTACCCCTCCTGAACTGGAGAGCCCAAAACTGAATGCATTATACCAGGTGAGGTCTCACCAGGGCAGAGTAGAGAGAGAGGAGAACCTCCCTCGATCTGCTGGACACACTCCTCTTAGTGCCCCCTAGGATCCCACTGTCCTTGGCCACCAGGGCACATTGCTGTTCCATGGATAGCTTCCTGTCTGTCAGGACTCTCAGGTCCTTCTCCACAGAGCTGCTTTCCAGTAGATCACTTCCTAACCTGTACTGGCACAGTTTATTACTCCTTCCCAGGTGCAGGACTCTGGCCCTTATCCTTGTCGAACATCACTGGTTTCTCTTTGCCCCGCTCTCAGTCTGTCCAGGTCTTGCTGAATGGCCACACAGCCTTCAGGTGTGTCAGCCAAGCCTTCCAGTTTGGTACTGTCAGCATAAAGTTGGTTTGGGTGGCAGTGACAGGAAATCCCAACTCGTGGTAGGCATGGGTTTAGCACAGAAAATAATCAGAAAGCACAATGATTAGGTGTCTGTGCCTACAAGGAAAGGAACTGCCACAATCATCCCATTGGGCTTCACAAAGTTCCTTACTGCCCTCATGTTTGAAGTGGACTCACTCACTGAGGATCTTAAAAATAGAAACTTTAAAGCTGCATAGCCAACACTGGCAAAATCCAACAATCCTAGTGGAGTTGGCAATAAACATCTCTTTCTCTTCCCCACCCTTCACTTTTAATACGCTTTTTGGGGCATCTAGGGGTCAGGCAGACCAAGTTGAGAACACACTGCAAGAAACGAGCAACAATTTCCTCAGTACCAAAATGATTAAGTTGAAACCACGACACTGATTCTCCTGAAAAGGCAGCTGACCTCCGCCTCGTGACTTATTTTTAAACCAAATGAACTTGGAAGCTGCCAGACAAAGGCAGATAAATTGTCCTATCTTCCAATTTTCATTTCAAGCCTGCGGAGATGGGAGAACTCCAAGTAGAACTGCCCAATTCCTTTTCTGTGCTGCAGCAAGGCAAAGCCAGTGGTTGTGGACAACACCAGCCAACAGAGAAAATGGAGAATTCCTGGAAGAGCTGCAGCAGAAACAACGGGTCATAGGGAATCACAGAATGGATTTGGTTGGAAGAGACTTTCAAGATCAATTTTTGATCCAATGCTGCAAGGCCAACACTAAGCACAAGGTCCACACACCATTTAAACGCTTCCAGGGATGGCAACTCCACCACTGCCCCAGGCAGACCACTCCAATGTTTGAGAATCCTTACAGTGAAGAAATATTTCCTAATATCTAATCTGAACCTCCCCTGGCAGAGTTTGTAACCATCTCCTCTAGTCCTGCCACTTTGCAAGGAGAAGAGGCTGGCCCCTTCCTCACTCTAACCTCCTTGGAGGGAGTTGTAGAGAGTGATGAGGTCTCCCTTAAGCCTCCTCTTCTCCACACTGAACAACCCCAGCTCCCTCAGCCACTCCTCACAAGATATGTGCTCCAGGCACCTTGCCAAGGAGAGAAGTGTTAAAGCAGAGAGTTTAATGCCTAAGTTCTGACCCTTACCCTCACATGTTACCTCTTTAAACATACTGTCCCTCAAAGAAGGGCTCAGCAATTTCTGTGCTGTGACTTCTCTACTGTTCTGGCCCTGTAAAACTCTGCACCTTACCTCTTGGGCAGCTGTCTTCAGGTTGTGCAGGATGGCAGCCAACAACTACACAACAGTTAAGGATGATACAACAGACAAGCACTTGCAATGGAAAAGAGTTTCAGCCTGGCTACCTGAAACAGAGGAGCAACTCTGACACCAATTAACATCTTGGCTTTCTGTTACCATCTTGTATCAACACCACCCTGGCCATTGCTTCTCAGGTTTACTTGGCTCTTGGACAACTGGGATCCACATGACTCAGTTGTAACAGTTCAAGCAGCTGCTAACCTAGATGCTTTCTGTTGATGATTCAATCTAGATAGCTTGACAGTTATTTCACAAGGTGTTTTATCTCTGTCACCAAGTTCAAGAAAATAAATAAACCAAGAGTCCAAACTCTCTCTGTGAGCTCTTCAAGCTGTAGAAAGCAGTACAGTTAGGTGAGAACAGAAAAAAAATACTCGCAGGTGGCTTATTGCTTTAGAAATTCAGTTCTATTATACTCTGACCTGACAGTGATAGGTTGGACCTGATCTTAGAGGTCTCTTCCAACCAAAACATTTCTATGTTTCTATGATCTGCATTATACAAGAAAGCTGGTAAGAGACTTTTTAGGGTATCAGGTAGTGTAGGACTAGGGGGGATGGATCCAAGCTACAGGAGGGGAGATTTAGATGGAATGTTAGAAAGAAGTTCTTCGCTACAAAGGTGGTGAGACACTGGAACAGGTTGCCCAGGGAGGTGGTGGAAGCTCCATCCCTGGAGCTCTTTAAGGCCAGGCTGGATGTGGTTCTGGGCAACCTGATCTAGTGGAAGTTGTCCCTGCCCATGGCAGGGAGGGTGGAACTAGATGATCCTTGAGGTCCCTTCCAATCCTGACAATTCTGAGATTGTGTGATTATATGTAGCTGTATTTTCTCTGCAAGAGCCATGTTGATCAATCTCACTGCTTACAGGTGCACCAAAGCCTGCCATCTCACAAGGAGGCACATTTCTGGCACAAACAAGGTACAGGAATAGAATCACAGAGAAATTTCATTGGAAGTGCTCTCTGGATCATCCAGCTCAACCCCCCGCTCAAAGCAGGGCCCCTGCTGCAGTTAGGGTGCGATGTCCAGGGCCTTGTCCTGCTTAGTTTTGAAAGTCTCCAAGGATGGAGAGTCAAAGCCTTTCCTGGAAACCTGCTCATGGCTGGCCACTATGAATTACATTACATCCAATATGTCCTTCCTTTGTTGCAGGTTGTGTCTGTTACCTCTTGTCTCATCACTGTGCTCCTCTGAAAGGGCTGTCTCTGGTTTTGTATCTCCTCATCTCCTTTAGGTGATGGCTGATCCTTATAAAATCCAGCCTTAGCCTTCTATTTCCCAGGCTACACAAGATCATTTGCCTCAGCCTCCCCTCACATGCCATGCACTTCACCTCCCAAACCTTGTTACTGGTTCCTCCACTAGACTCGTTGCCATTTTCTGTCATTTCTGGGTGGGTGGACAGATGCCCTTAATGCAGTCTCTGGAGTGCTGTGAGGAGGGCAATAATCCCTTCACCTGATCTGCTGACACTCTTCCTGCTGCAACTCAGTATGCAGGAGGAGTTAACACAGAACCATAGAAAGCTACAGGCTGGAAGGGACCTCTAGAGATCAACTAGTCCAACCCCCCTGCAAATCAGGGTCACCTTGGGAAGGCCACACAGGAATACATCTGGGTGGGTTTGGAATCTCTCCAAAGAGGGAGACTCCACAACCTCTCTAGACAGGCCTGTTCCAGTGCTCTGTCACCCTGCCAGTAAAAAGGTTCCTCCTCACATTGAGGTGGAACTTCCTTGTGTTCCACCTTGTAACCACTGTTCCTTGTCCTATTACTGGACACTACCAAAAAGAGGCTGGCACCTTCATCCTGACACCCACCCCTCAGGTATTGACAGACATTAACGAGATCCCCTCTTAGCCTTCTCAAGACTAAACAGCTGCAGGTCTCTCAATCTTTCTTCACGGGAGAGATGTTAAGTTCCTCATAGCTCTCCACTGGACCCTCTCCAGCAGATCCCTGTCTCTCTTGCACTGGGGAGCTCAAAACCAGATGTGGTGTACCAGGTGAGGTCTGGAGCTGCTTGAGGTGAGGAGAAAGTTCTTCACTGAGAGAGTCATTGGACACTGGAATGGGCTGCCCGGGGAGGTGGTGGAGTCACCATCCCTGGAGCTGTTCAAGGCAGGATTGGACATGGCACTTGGTGCCATGGTCTAGCCTTGAGCTCTGTGGTAAAGGGTTGGACTTGATGCTCTGTGAGGTCTCTTCCAACCTTGGTGATACTGTGATACTTGTCGAGCTGGTGCCCTGTTCATACTGATGATCAAGGTTGGTTTTGTCCCAGGTGCTGCACATAGCACCATGTCTAAGTCTTTGGTGTTTCTGACCAGGGCCCTTGTGAATAGCAGCATTGCCTCCAGCCAAGTGGCACTTCAGAGAATTCCAGCCAAATGCCCATTCCAGTCTGCTGGTTCATCCACCCTGCAGCTCCTGCAGTGAACTAGCTCCTGTAGGTCACTATCTGCTTTGAAAGAAGCTGAGCTATTGCAAAACACTGGAACACAACTATGGGAGCACCATCAAGTGAGGCAAGCTGCTGCTGGCCAGCGCTTAGGTTTATGCCACTGACCTCTCAGACAGAAGAATGTCAGACACTTAAAGGTTAGTTTGCACACTTCTGTATGAAGCATGTATTACACAGAGGTAAAATCCTGAGCAGTCATGAAAAGTCTCACCACAATAGATAGAATCTAAAGGCCTGGCAACTAGGAAGTGAAGAGGTGAGTCAAGAGAGATCACAGAACAGTTTTTGTAGGCATGAACCTCCTCTCCCATCTGGTATTTATGCTACACACATACACACACACAAACAAGTCCATGCATATCTATCTATTTCTACCCTCTGAATTTCAAGGCACACAGACAGCAACAATTAAGTCACCCAGATTTTAAAGGCAGACAAACTCTATCTTCAGACACTCTTCAGATACCTGCAGGCACTTACCAGAAGAGTTTTTTGGGGTTTGTTTTTTTTTTCTTTCCTTTTAAATCAGATTGTTTGCCTCAAGCACATAGAGGAAAGTTCTCTAAGAAAAGAGAAGACTGCCTGAATGCAGCAGGAGAGAAGAAATTGTTCTGTCTGGTGAAACCAGTGAACCTGCAGCACAGCTTCTCGGGGCCAGCTCCAACATCACCTGCCAAGTCAGCCACTCTGGCAGACTGGCAAGTAGCAAGCGTGAGACACAGCCAGTTGGCTTTGGTGGAATATTTATGGAGGATGCAGAGGCTTATTTACTGAATAATCTGGAGACCATCTGGTGGTATCCAGTGACAAGAACACTGAGCTCAAAGTGGAAAAGCCTGAGCTCTATTTCTGGCTCTGCCAACTACTCTCTGTGACCTCTGGTGGCTCAGTTTCCCCAGATACAGATTAGAAACACCCCCTTTACTGTCATGGCTAGGAAATGGTGAGGTACTTCTGTAAGAATCATCATTGATTACTACTATTAGTATTTTAGGGTATCAGCTTGTTTGAGAGCTAATTGCTGGGTTGTTATTATGAAGCTGAGTTTTCCATCTGTATTAGAAAAAGACGATACCCATCTCAAGGGTGGTAGCACAGAATTTGAGCTTCAGACACGAAGTCTTCCCAAGGATTCAGTTTCCTGAACCGTGGCATTTCTAAAGTAAGGAAGTATTTTATCATTTTTCTTTAGAAGGAAATGCACATCAGTCAGAAGAAGCATCTTATAGGACCTTCCACAACCCCAGTGTAATGCTCACTACCATAACTGAGCTGAGAAAAGGATGGTCTAAAATATTCTCCAGTTCTGAACTCATCACCATCTTGCTGAACCTTCAGTAACTAGATCCTATCCCTTCACCACCTATCTATACTGTTTGGAAATCCAAAGCCTTTCTGACTGACAGTAGTCCTTTCAGGGAGGCTTTCTTAGATATATTGCTATTTTTTTTTTCACTTTCTTTTTCCCCCCACCAAATTCCATTGATAATTTACAGCAAAGATAACGTAAAAACTTACCCCTAAGGGTAAGATAAGGAAAAAAATCCCACTAAGGAATAGCTGCTCTTTAAGATCATCTCTGGATGACTAAAAACTATCACTAATCTGGGTCCTAAATCAAAAAGAAAAGTTGTGCTGCAAGTGAAAGCCTGCTACCTGTATTGAAAGAGCTTTGCTGGAGTCTCCCATAGGTGGTAACACAGTGGAAGGAGAGAGCTTTTGGCTACCAGGAGGATTCCCACAGGAACAGAGCCCAGAGACCTCCCACTTTCTTCTCACAGAACTGGTCACCCTTGTCTAATCTCCTTAAGTCATCTGCTGTCTCACTGGGGAAGTGCTATCTAGGACAAGGAAATCTGTAGGGATGCTGGCAAGAGGGCAAAGTGAATCTTGTGACTGAGCACACCGAGGTTGGGCTGCTCAGGAGAATGATGAAGTGAAAGAGCACTATTTTTAATGGGGGAACAGGAAAGGGGAGGAAAGGTAAGAGGAGGAGCAGATCTCCCTTGATGGGGAGGGAGAGGAAGAGAGAGAGGAAGGAAGAAATGCAAAGATACATGAGTCAACAATCAAACACCTAACAATGAAGTTTCAGTTTAAACACTAAGTCATTTTTTCAACAATACTCCTGCACAGGATAGTTCCAAACTACAACCTTTCTTTGCTGATGCTGATGCTGGAAGAAATCCCAGATATTTCAGGAAGAAGTTGGCTCTTCAGGTAAGCAGATTAACTTTTATGTAGTATGTAAGATTTTCCAGACAACGTGTGGATTGGAAAAAGGCTTTTGTTGACATCCATGCTTCTTAGGAAGTGGAATAAAAATAGTCAGAGGCTGCAGCAACTAAAGGGAGTCTTGGAAAGTCAGCGCTAGCCTTGCAAAATAAAAACAAGGCATACTGATTGGAAAGCATTTCAATGGGAGAACTGATGCACAAGTGCATAAAAGGGAATCTATTTTCTTGTGCCACAATCACGCTGCTGCCTGGGCCTGCACGATACGATGTGTTTCACAAGGTTTGAAACCTACAATCTTAGGCATAGATTAATAAAATCTGGCAGGATATACTTACAAACCCTTCAGGCAGCTTTAGAGTTCCACCAACCCTGCTGACAGGGGAACAGGAAGGGGGAAAGTCCTTTATTATTTGTCCAGTGGACTGAATAAAAACAACTGTAAGCTAGAAGGAACATCATTAAGAGGCTAGTTGAGATAGGAAAATGTTTTAAGCCACCTGCCTGCTTGCATCCTTTTTCTGCAGGACCTTTACAACTCACATTTTAAAGCCTGTCTATCCTGCTCAATTTTGTATATGTGACACAGAAGAAGACTCTCATCTTCCTTAAAGTGATCTTAGGATTGTATCTTCTCCTGCCATTGACATTCATCTCTGTCAACTACTTTCTACCTATCGGAGCATCGGACTCTTCTGTCAACTATTTCTAATCTATCTTCCACTCCTCTGAACCAAGATGAGAGCCACAGATTTTGGTTGGCTGGCTGGATTCATAGAAAATCAGATTGAAAGGGACTCCAAGGATCATCTAGTTCAACCTTTCAGGGTAAGAATATACTTTAAATGAGATGGCCCAGTACCCTGAACGTGTAAATCCAACATGTTTTGTGAAAGAATTCTGTACCATAAGAAAACAATGCTACAAGTTATATCATATTTTCATATAATATAAAGGCCCAGACATACAGAGAGTAGTCTTTTCCTTTCCCCCTCTTTTAGTTCAGGTGAAATGTCAGTGTTTCCCTCAAAAAATGAACCCACTCCTGACACCCATGGGATTTTGGGAGGTTAACAACAGTACTGAATAAACAAAGACTCTAAGCTGTTCTCTGCAGGTTTTCTCACACTTTTAATCAATCTTTTCACTTTTGTAGCTTATGCTGAACGTTTTTAGAGTCAGGTTTGCCTGTAAGAAAGTTAAGGGCTATGGAATGGACACTTGTAATGGTTTGGGTGTTACCCACCCCCCAGTGCCATGGTCTAGTTGATTGGATAGGGCAGGGTGCTAGGTTGGACTGGATGATCTTGGAGGTCTCTTCCAACCTGGTTGATTCTATGAGTATTCTATGACGATGACCTAGACGAGACTCAGTGACTCTGGAAATTGAATGAAGCTTTATAGTTACATCTTAGCACAAGACACAAGCAGATAGTTACAATCTATACAGCTATAGACAGAAATACACAAGTTAAAACGTAATACAGAAACACAACACCCTCCCAGAAACCTGAGTCCCTGGGAGGGGCTCACAACCATCCTTCCACCTTTCCTCCCAAGCCTCTACCTTACCCTAGATCTTTGCCTTATGCCCAAGGTAGACTGGAGGGTCGGCTGGAGGGGTTAGGAAGCAGATGGATTAGTCACACAGACAGCAGGTCAAGTTAGAGAGAGAGAAATTCAGCCCGAAGCCCAGACAGTGACTCTGTTATCTATGTTTGTGTTCTTGTTTTATACATCTCAGCAAGCCTATGAGTGCAGCAGACATCACCACTGTTTCCTTTTCACAGCCTGTAATCTAATTCTTCTCACCAAAACATTCCAGCTAGCTTCAAGCTAGCACAACCCTGAAATAATACCTGCCACTGTGGCAGTTTTAAGGCTCGTTGGAATATTCCAGTAAGAGAATTTGGGACTTTCCTGGAAGTTTAATGCAGAATGTGAATGAGCAGCAGGGTATTATTGGCTGTAAAAAGAAAATAATGATAAAGTCTATATCAGACACTGGTTTGCTGACAGGTATGAAAAGCTAATGTATAAAGAAATCTGTCTTCTTGGCTCTTGGGCTCCAGCTCAGTTAGCTGTTCCTTTGCTCCTCTCTAGCTCCTGCGCTAACATTTTCCAGGTAACAAGTCAGCCTGGCTGGTTGTTTTCTGTTTGAGGTGAGAGAGGGTGGTGTTGGCCCTTTCTGGGCTTTCTTTGTCCACGGGGGGAGATTGGATTTCTGTATCATTTCTAAATCCACTATAACTGTAAATCCAGGTAAATATGTTATGTACACATGCTTGTCAGTTTAACTTTGCTGTAAAATAGAGCTTCAGCTTACTTCCAAGCCGTCTGAGCTGGTCTGGTAACTTTTAACTGGGGAGGGGGAGTTTCCAACCCACCACAACAGCCTTTATGGAAGAGCTGTGCTGTTTGAAGAACACATACCTTCCAACTATCTAGCTATGCACGGAGCAATCTCATCTCAGGATTCATTAAGCGCTCAGCAAGCTGCAAGGCAGTGCCTGCCTCGCGTCTTACCTGCAGCAAGGGGAAGCAGAGGTCTGCCGTAATGCGCCGAAGCCCAGCCGGGTCGGGTTACGCCTGCTGGCGAAGGCGATTTGCTCTCAGGTACAGAGGAGTGTTCTCATACTACCGAACCACAGCGAAGAAAGTAGTAACTCAGGCACCAAGCCAAGCGTCTAAAGGCTGTTCAATACACTAACACCACCAAACAGTCGGTTCCATGCAGGATGGAAGTTTGACAGTATTCCTGCCATCAGGAACTCTCCTTCTGTGATTTCCCCCCTGGCAATAGCAACTTTCCCCTACTTCTAACAGCAGGGAGTGAAAGGGATGGCTGTGCAGCCCTGCTTTCCCTGCCACCCGCAGCCACTTCGGTCAGCCCAGGCTCAAGCCAGGTGGGATGTTCCCGCTACCCTCCCTCACTTCTGTGTGGGGGAACGCAGATTGTGCTGAAACCAGCACAGCTGTCACACCGACCTGATCGATGATGTCACACAGCCCTCTTGTTGATGTCACACATCCTGCTTGTTGACATCACACAGCCCTCTGAAGTTACACAGGGCAGTATCAGTCACACAGCTCTTTGGCATCACTCATTACATCATGCAGACTGTTCTAAGAAACAGAACTATGACAGTGTATCTTAGACTAAATGGAGACATCAGAAGGACATTGATCACCGTGGTTATAGCCTTCTAATCCAAAGACATGAAAACATCATGGGATCATTTTGGCTGGAAAAGACCTTAAAGATCACCAAATCTAACCATTGTTTAACCCTACCAAGGCTGGGGCTAAACCAAGTCCCTCCGCATCTTTTAAATGCCTCCAGGGATGGAGGATCAATCACCTCCCTGGTGAGCCTGTTCCTGCTTGACAGCCCTTGCAACCTAAATCTCCTCTGGTGCAACTTGAGGCCATTTCTTCTTGTCCTATCACTTGCTTCTTGAGAGAAGAGACCTTGCTACAACCTCCATTCAGGTAGTTGTAGAAAGCAAGAAGGTCTTCCCTCAGCCTCTTCTTCTCCAAACTACCCATTCTACATCCATTCAGTGTTTAATACATGTTTTAAAGGAACACCCAATTAAAATACAGTAATTCCTAAGCTTTAAAGCTAGTCAAGAATGCCACCATCTTTCTATTTTAAAAGCTGTTTGTCTCTTTAGTGACTGTATTCTAAAGGTGGCTTACTCATGATAAGACCTTGAAATAGAGGCATTCACATCCAGCCAAGGCTCAGGTAGGTGACTGGGTCAATGCTAACCCTGACATCCTGCAACAGAGCCCATCACCACCTGCTTGGTTTGCAAGCATTCATTTACTTAAACTCTTTATGAGCAGTAGATCTTCCATTCTCCTTGGGAAGGAAAACTATGCAGCACTGTGGTCCTTAAAACATATACTGTATCCAAGGGGAAAGGTTATCTGCAGCCATAAGCATACAATGTAAATGTTATTCTAAGTTTCACTGGTAGCCCTGCTGCAATGTGTTCTGTCTCCTCAGATTGTTTTCCTAAGGAAAGGAGACTTATGCTTGAATTTTTGCCAAGGAAAGTTGGACCAGATGATTCTTGAAAAGTCCCTTCCAAGCCTGTATTCTCTGATATGCTATCAAATCACAGCTGACAGCCATGTCTTCTACCTGACAATGCCAACCAGTGGTCAGTTCCAGCCAAAGGCCACAAAAAGGCTGAGGACTCCAAGAACCCAAAGCCTAGCAAGACTGTCACTAGCTGGAGGAAGAATCTGGCTCAACATCGTCTCACTGGAAGGAAGTCTTAGCATGACCTCAACAAGTCACCTGGTTTTGCTGGATTAGCTGCTGTGCATGGTCTCACCAGCTAAGTCTGCTATACTAAAAAAAGTCCCCTGAAATCCACAACCTGCCTCACTGGAAGGGGACTGGGACTTCATGGAGGAAAATCAAGCAATAGGAGACCTGAAGGAGAAACAGGCTTCTCATCACATGAGAAGCTTGCTGGGCATTTAAAATACATCCACAGGCAAACAGAATTTAGTAGGTCCATTACTTATGGAACAAATTACAATCTGCGGACTGAGAACAACCCTTAAGAGCTCCTGGTGAAGATCCAAAAGCACATTATTCCAGGCACATTCCCCATTCTGCCTCAGCTAAGAAGAAAGGTAAGAGAATGAGTGGAGGAAACAAGATTAAGCTACTTGCGAGAATCACACAAGAGATTAGTGCTGACCGCTAAACTGTGTAGCTTTTTCTAGCTGGAAATTAGCTACAACCTCACAGTGTAGCTCCAATGCTGGTGCTATGTACCAAGAGTGGCAATACAAACCTACACTAGCTCATTTGTTGAGAACCTCAACATGAGTCTGCCACCAAATCCTGGGCTGTAGCCAAAGCAGCATGGGCAGCAGGTTGAGAGATCAGATTCTGCTCCTCTACTCAGCTCTGGTGAGATCCCACCTGCAGTGCTAGGTCCAGCTCTGGAGTCCTCAGCAGAGAAGAGGCATGGACCTCCTGGACTGGGGCCAGAGGACACCACAAAGATGATCCAAAGACTAGACCATCTCTACCACAAGAACAGGCTGAGAGAGCTGGAGTTGTTCAGGCTGGAAAGAGGAGGGTCTGGAGAGACCTTATTGTGGCCTTCCAGTATTTGAAGGGGGCCTGCAGGATAGCTGAAGAGATAGTCAGAAATCAGAACTTACTCCTAATGACCATGGCTTGCCACCAGCCCCTAAAATTTTCAAGACATAGGGCAAGAACAGATCAAAAGAGTCTAAATTGGACAACGATGAGAAAAACAAAGCTGTCTAATCTACAAACAACTAATATTTTTTGAAGCCTATAACTGCATTTGTAGCAAAGTTAAATCCAGATGTTACTCAGTCCCATATTACATTTAAGGATCAGTTCACAGCGAGCTGCTTTTCAGTGTTTTCTTTTCAAGACAAAGGGTATAAAGCAGCATTTCTAACATTCACCTACTAGGACAGTGTCATTTCTTGACTGACTAAAAGCACGACTAGCTGTGTACATTTGGGTGCTATTTCTTTTGCATCACTGCCTGGCCTGCTGTTTGTCTGCTTTTAAGCTCTTTATTATCTGTTGGGTTTTTGGTTTTGTTTTAATACCTTTTGATAACTTTTACATAGACACAGGCAGTGCTTCCAGCTCCTAAATGATCTGCAGTGCAATTTACTGTAGCGTGCACTGTACAAAGTTCTTTGGTATCCACAGGAACAGTTACCAACTGATGTGAACTTCCTTCCCTAAAGAGCTTGTTTTGAATAACAAACTACTCCAGGGGGGAATACATTATCTTGTCTAATCAAATGTTGAAGTGAGGCTTAGTTCATTCCAGGGTTTTACTATGTGTTGTGGAAACGTGTGTGACACTGACCTTTAATTAAATCTCAACCTTAAAGGAAGACAGTAAAAGCTGAGCAGTCCAGACTGCACATATTAAAGCTACATTTAAATGCTTTAAAGAATTAATCAAAACTTCTTCCTTTCTTTTTTTTTTTTTTAAGTGAATGTGTTCTCCAAGACGTTTGCTTTCACACAGCCTGTACAGAAGAGGGTTTGGAAGCAGCAGTGGCTATTTGCTCTTACTTTGTACAGTCAGCCTTACCATGAAGACGTTAAACATGCCACCTGACACAGTTTGTATTATCAACATGCTTCCTTTTACCCAAGTGTATTTATTCAGTGTTTTCTGATCAGCTAGAAGTGTTCCACACTGAGAGATATGTCCTTTAGACAGAAAGCCACTCAACAGGACAGCATCGCATACATGCAGGGCAAAAGTTCATCTTTCGCGTCAGAGAGCTTGTGTCAGGTAAAAATATAACTCAGCCTCTCATGATGTCTCCCCAGGTGGCATGAAGCAGAAGCTGCCAAGCCATACTTGAGAGGCCTTCTACTGAGAAGACACCTTTGGGGAAGTCTACACCCCAGGGCTCACAAGAGAAGGAAGGGACAAGCCACAGAAAGGAATGGAAGAAGAGGATATCAAGGGAGATACAGGAATGTCGTCTTCAGCATCCTTTTCCCTTCATCTCAACTACCCTGCAGTACATGCCCCTAGAGAGAAGAGAGGATCTAGCCTTCCCAGAAAGAGTTGGGACAGCAGAGGAGGAAAGTCTTGCTGTGAAAAGCACTAATAGAGAGGGAATATTCTGGTGACCTTCCAGTATATTAAGAGGGCTTGCAGGAAAACCGGTGAAGGACTTTCAAGGATGTCAGGTAGTGATAGGACTAGGGGGAATGGAGCAAAATTAGAAGTGGAGAGATTCAGACTGGATGTTAGGAAGAAGTTCTCTATCATGAGGGTGGTGAGACACTGGAACAGGTTGCCCAGAGAGGTGGTGGAAGGCCCATCTCTGGAAGTTTTTAAGGCCAGGCTGGATGGGACTCTGAGCATCCTGATCTAGTGTGAGGTGTCCTTGCCCATGTCAGGGGAGTTGAAACTAGATGATCCTTCGGGTCCCTTCCAGCCCTGACAATTCTGTGATTCTATGATTATTCAAGTGTGCATTGCTGATTATGTGGATCCAGGAAAAAAAAAAACAACAAATTCTACAGAATTCCTGTGGTTAAACAGTTATTGATACTGAAATCCTTACCCCTTGTTTCAGACAATAAAGGCCCCTATGAACTCAACAAGCACTAATAAACAGCACCTCAAAAACTGGTTCGGTACTCAGGGGTTCCTGTACTTTTGCTGTACTTGTCAAACACTACTTTTTATAGTCAGCACCTTAGAGATGCAAACAAAGTATACAGCTCTTAGCAAATCAGAATAAACCCATTAAATCCCAAATCAATATTCCAAGATTTCTTTTGCAATTGATGCAAAACTGTAGTGTTACATCCCTGGAATGTTCTCTGTCTGGAAAGTGAAGAGCCACAGGTTTAAGGTAGATAAAATCCAATGCACCAAAGCTATACCTTTCAACATATCTATAGTTTAAAGTGTTTTAAATGGTTCCTAACAATTCAGTTCTAGGTCATATTTGGTTTGGGCGTATTTTTGACACACCTTCATGTAAATAGGAGAACAAATTAGTGATGTCTCTTCCTTTTTTTACTTACTGGTAATTTTTCAAGTCTAGATGGCTGCAGAGGAAAACTTCACAGAATCACAGAATGTTAGGGGTTGGAAGGGACCTTCAAAGCTCATCCAGTCCAACCCCCCTACCAGAGCAGGATCACCTATACCAGATCACACAGGAATGCATCCAGGTAGGTTTTCTCCGGAGAGGGAGACTCCACAACCCTCCTGGGCAGCCTGTTCCAACTTGCTATTGGGATGGCTTCAAATCACCTTTTCTATCCACCGCTTCACCAAGCTTCTCAGAAACACATTCTGATGTTGCAAAATAAAAAATCCTAACAAAATCTGCTTAAATTAAACTCTTAAAATGTTGAGTTTAATGTGAATTCTTTTAAAAATATTGATGTTGAAGAACAAAGTAACAAATCTAGTGGAAGGTGTTCCTGCCCATGGCAGGGGGGCTGGAATTAGATGATCTTGAGTGTCCCCTCAAACCTGAACCATTCTATGAAAATAATGAATCTTATCTCCTGTTGCTGTATCAATGTAGCAATGCTGAACCCTTTTTTTTGGGGGGTGCATTTGTATTTTAGACAACTTATGTTTAGACACAGTTGGAGGGTAATTCAATTCTCAAGATGCCTGATTATTTTTCCTTTTAACAAGCCTGGTGACAAACACATTCATGCTGCTATTTTGCTTCACATAATAAAATAAAGAATGAACTTCCTTTCCCTGTGTCTCTTTACATGCCCAGGAAACATCACTGGGACATTTTCCTTGTGATAACAAGAGCATTTGGACTGTAGAGACATGAGCATGGAAACCAAGGTGAAAGAATGGCAGCAGTACAAGTTAAACAAATTATGACTACTGCTAGATGCAGAGGAGCATTCAGCTTCTCTCCATGCAGCACTCCTTGTTCAAGCACTCAGCTAGGATGAGGTCTGCGGTTTTGTACAGATGGATGCATCCTCATCCCATTTTCTAAGGTTGCATAAATCCAGGTTGGAACACAGAAGTTTTATTTCTTCCTTTCCATTTTTTCCTCCATGAGAAAAGATATGAAATCATTTAATGCTTGAGCTAATTCAGGCATAGACATTGGATGCTGGACTCGAACACTTTGAGCAGGAGTTGAAGAGTTCAACGGAAAAGCTTCAGTGGACTTTATGCAGACAAAATATTAGAGCATATCATATTTGCTCTTGATTAATCTCCTGAACAACACAGTTTAGATTAGCTAAATCCTGAATTGACCCTCAGGCTTTTAAAATGTATACATTACACACCAGAGTGCCTCTCAACACCTCATAGCTTGTGAAACTTCAGGAGTTTCATTGCTGGGAGTGTGGTCTTGCTCTTTCTCACACTCATTTCTCCTCTAGCCATCTGTGGGCTCCCTCATGTTATCAGCTAACAGCTAGACAAGGACAAACTGAAATAAATGAGTTGTTGATACTCTTTTTGTCAGAGCCTCTCCTAGCTTACTAACAGAAAACCATCAGGTGTTCTGGCAAGAATCACAGAATGGGCTGGGCTAGAAGGGACCTCAAAAGCTCATCTAGTCCAACCCTCCTACAGTCAGCAGTGACATCCTCAACTAGATCAGGTTGCCTAGAGCCTCATCAAGCCATACCTTGAATATCTCCAGGAAAGTGGCCTCAACCACCTCTCTGGGCAACCTGTTCCAGTGTTCCACTGCCCTCATGGTAAAGAGCTTGTTCCTACATCCAATCTAAGTTTGCTTTTCTCTAGCCTGAAGTCATTGCCCCAGGTCCTATCACCACAGGCCTTTGTAATCAGTCTCTCTCCATCCTTCTTGTTGGCCCTGTTTGGGTACTGGAAGGCTGCTACTAGGTCTCCCCAGATCCTCCTCTTCTCCAGGCTGAACAACCCCAGCTCCCTCAGCCTGTCATCATAGCAGAGGTGCTCAATACTCTTACAGGAGCATTTTTGTGGCCCTCCTCTGGACTCATTGCATCAGGTCCATGCCCTTCCTATACTGAATGGCAATGTGCTCTTACACCTGTGATGGTGCAACTGGAAATATTAACTAGTGGCTCTTAGGGAACTCCTACTGACACACAAGGCAAAACTGTCACCTGAACAACAGATATAATTTGTTTTTTTTTCTTTTCAGTTAAGAGATCTTTTTGTCTTTTTTAATTGACATGATGCTGGTTGGGATATGTTGGAAAGTAATCTCCTCTGGTGATGATTTCTTCAACCTCAAATAAAGAAGGCTTCTGCAGGGTTACGCCAGAGGTCTTTCTAGCCCACTGTTCCTTTTTCCAGCAGTGGATAGCCAGTGGGCAAGGACAGGACAAGCACATATAACTACACTTCTCCTGAAACAGCTCTCCAAGAACCTGAGCCAAGCAGGGTTTCTACACAGTTAGGAGCCCTCAGCTGACCTGTCATTTGTGAACTCGTCCCATCTCCCCTGAAAGCCATGGAAACCTGACAAAACAGCTTCCATTCTACATACTGTTGCTGACTTGACATGCACTGACTTGAGTGCTCTAATTTTTTTCACCTAAAAGTAAAGGACCACTTCATTCCTGTGAGGGTGCTGGAGTCATGGAGCAGGCTGCCCAGAGAGGCTGTAGAGTCTCCTTCTCTGCAGAGATTCCAAACCCACATAGACCTGATCCTGTGCAACTTGCTCCAGCAAGTGGGTTAGACTAGATGATCTCCAGAAGTCCCTCCAACCTCCACCATTCTGTGACTCTTCCTTTGCAGCCTCAGGAACACTATTGCACTGGCTCATCCAATAGCACAGATGAAAACTTGAGGTACTCTCCCCTGCCACATCTTTTGTGGCCAAATGACCACTGATGGCATTTTTCCATGCCCATCTATCATCCTTTTTTTTTGTGAATATAGTAATAGAGTGGAAGTGGCTTGCAGTTATGCAGCAAAGCCAGGAGAGAATTCCTGTGACGTGAGACTTAAAGAGCTCTGAGGCCTCTGGATACTGGAGTTGGTGTGAGTCGACTGCTTATGAAACACATCAGACTAAGCCTTGAAGTTCTGGTCCACAAAGTTAAGTTCAGAAATAACTGCAGCAAGTGTAGCTGTGTTTCTTTAGTCAAAATGGCAAGGCTGAGTGAGACAGACCTGCTCTTCTGCCACCTAACCTCTGCAAAAAACGACAGCCTTCCCATCAGAGGAGATAACCCCAACACACTGCTCTGGGTTTCTTGTGACACACTGATTTCCAGTGGCTTTTGGTCTGACTATAATGTGTGACCGTACACATGCAGAGGTGCAGGAAGTAAGCCTGCTTGTTTCGACAGCCACCACCTTCCCGCTCTGTCCTCCCGCTCCTCCCCACCTCCGCTCTCCCCTTCCCCGCTTTGTGCCACCCGCCCGCGGTGAAAACCTCGGAAACGATCCGCACTAAAAATAAACCTCTCCCCCACCTCGTTTGGCCAGGCCAAACAAACAGCTTCACCAGGACACAGCTGAGGGCACAGCGCAGGCACAGAGATGGGAAAGTGGAGTCGATAGCGGCGGGGGAGGGTTGGAGGAAGAGGAGGATGATGGCTCAGCCTGGCAGCAGCGCCGGAGCGAATGCGGATGCCCAGCAAGCACTCCCTAGCGTGTGCTGTCAGCGCAGCAACGGGATCCAAAGGCTGATGCCTTGCTGCAGACATAAAACCCAGCGAGAACAGCAGCTGATGCAAGGAGAAGAAAATGGTCTCGTAGGTATACGAGCACCTCGACAAAGTAAATTAATCGGACTGTCAGTCGGCCAGCACAGTGCCCTTCAGTTTTAAACCCACTCCTCAGGGCTCAGCAAGAACCACCCTAAACAACAACGCAAAAGCCTGCCCAGCGATAGGATGTGCTGACCCAACTCGCCCCGGAGAGTGCGCGGAGCAGACCAGCTCTCCTGCTGGAAGCAATGCCTGGAATTCCCCCAGCAGCCAAAGCTCACTGGCAATTGGCAGGAGTTTCTCCTATCTGCATCCTCAAATTCACAGTGTCACAGTATCATCAGGGTTGGAAGAGACCTCACAGGTCATCAAGTCCAACCCTTCACCACAGAGCTCAAGGCTAGACCATGGCACCAAGTGCCACGTCCAATCCTGCCTTGAACAGCTCCAGGGACAGCGACTCCACCACCTCCCCGGGCAGCCCATTCCAGTGTCCAATGACTCTCTCAGTGAAGAACTTTCTCCTCACCTCAAGCCTAAATCTCCCCTGGCACAGCCTGAGGCTGTGTCCTCTCGTTCTGGTGCTGGCCACCTGAGAGAAGAGAGCAACCTCCTCCTGGCCACAACCACCCCTCAGGTAGTTGTAGACAGCAATAAGGTCACCCCTGAGCCTCCTCTTCTCCAGGCTAACCAATCCCAGCTCCCTCAGCCTCTCCTTGTAGGGCTGTGCTCAAGGCCTCTCCCCAGCCTTGTTGCCCTTCTCTGGACACGCTCAAGCATCTCAATGTCCCTCCTAAACTGGGGAGCCCAGAACTGAACACAGCACTCAAGGTGTGGTCTGACCAGTGTAGAGTACAGGGGCAGAATGACCTCCCTGCTCCTGTTGACCACACCATTCCTGATGCAGGCCAGGATGCCACTGGCTCTCTTGGCCACCTGGGCACACTGCTGGCTCATGTTCAGGCGGGTATCAATCAGCACCCCCAGATCCCTTTCTGTCTGGCTGCTCTCCAGCCACTCCGACCCCAGCCTGTATCTCTGCATGGGGTTGTTGTGGCTAAAGTGCAGCACCCTGCACTTGGAGCTATTGAACCCCATCCCATTGGACTCTGCCCATCTGTCCAGGCAGTCAAGGTCCCGCTGCAGAGCCCTTCTGCCCTCCAACCCAGCCACATCTGCCCCCAGCTTGGTGTCATCTGCAAACTTGCTGATGACTGACTTGATGCCCTTATCCAGATCATCTATGAAGATGTTAAAGAGGATGGGGCCCAGCACTGATCCCTGAGGGACACCACTAGTGACAGCCGCCAGCTGGATGTGGCACCATTCACCACCACTCTCTGGGTCCGGCCCTCCAGCCAGTTCCTAACCCAGCACAGAGTGTTGCCATCCAAGCCGTGGGCTGACAGCTTAGCCAGCAGTTTGCTGTGGGGGACAGTGTCAAAGGCCTTGCTGAAGTCACAGTATCACAGTATCACCAAGGTTGGAAGAGACCTCACAGATCATCAAGTCCAACCCTTTACCACAGAGCTCAAGGCTAGACCATGGTAGCCCTCCATAAACTCACTAAGAAACATTTTGGGTTAAATTTACCTCTTGGTGTCTAAAAGCCTGCAATGTAAAAAAACCCAAACAAACCCAAACCAACAATACCAACCAAACACACAAACCCCCCCAAACACGCAACACCCCAAAACCACCAAGACAAAACAACAAACCCCAACACCTCAACACCCTCCCACCCCTCCCAATCATATTTTTTGTTGTTTGTATTTCAGAAATAAAACCTTTCCAGTTACTGCATCCTTTTTAATCTCTCGATTTCCCCCAGGATTCAAACCCCTAACATCTGGGTATGTTCCTATCTAGCACATAAGAATGGATCAGGAACAGCATTAGGATGACATTTAGCTGTACTTAAACAATAAGCACACTGTTCCTAATGATAACAGAATTCCCAAAAGAGATCCTATGGCTTTCAGTGTCATCATCCTTTAAGTCCACAACACTGCAAGATGCATTTCAGCATTATTTCCACTCCATCAAGAAAGCAGGGACCATTCCTAAGGGGAAAATGAAATAGGAGCTGCATCTCCAGAAAAGACTGGATGAGGTACTTAGTGCCATGGTCTAGTTGACTGGATAGGGCTGGGTGCTAGGTTGGACTGGATGATCTTGGAGGTCTCTTCCAACCTGGTTGATTCTATGATTCCTTTCTACAGAATTTGCTGTGGTGAGCAAAAACAATCTAGAGAAATCTGATTTCCAGTGGTCCCTGCCTGTAGTTTTCTAAAGCCCTCACTAGCAAAACTTCCAGCTTTGCTGTAACTCTTTTCAAGCCCCTCCTATGAAGACAAGTGCACAACACACATCTCCAGAAAGCCTGCAGACTGCCCAGTGATGGCACTTGCCACAGGACTTGCTCATGTACTTCCTTGCTCTGACACCTGGGAGCTGTCACCACCACTCCAAAGCTCTTCATCTGCCAGGCTTCACCTAAAGACTTTCCCCTCTAATGCCACAAACTTGAGAGAAACTTGGATTTGCCTCCAAATCCTCTTTTCATTTCTATGTCTTTGAGGAGCTACAGATAGCAGCTTGGATTTTTCACCCCACTGTCCCACTTCTTGAATAGATTAGAACCATTTAGGGAAATAGGGAAGTCATATGCCTGAATGCAGATGTGTGCACACTGTAAGGAAACAAAACCTCCTGCTTGCTGCTTTCAGTTGACTACACCTGAAGGCTCCTTAGAGTTTTTTGCTCCTTTGAGCCTTCAGAGAGAATACTCCTGATAGTAATTCCCTCAGCCATTTTTTTCTGCTTTTAAGAAAGAAAATGTTAGGCCCTGCCTGATGAGGAGATGTGGATAATCCTCCACTAGAAAGAAGATCATCTGTAACTTGCCAGGATTTAGATTTAAAACAGTCAATACATGGAAGCACAAGATAGTTTCACACTCTCTGTATCACAGAATCATAGAACTGTTGAGGTTGGAAGAGACTCTTGAGATCATCAAGTCCACCATTCACTGAGAGCTCTCAATCCCACCACTGCTGCTAATCCACTACCACAATACCATGTCCCTCAGCACCACATCCACATGTCTTTCAAATCATAGACTCCATCAGATTGGAAGAGACCTCAAAAGACATTTTGTCCAACCTTATAGTCTGCTGCATTGTCTGGAGAGCATCCTGGAAGGACTATTTAAGAGAAAATATCACAGCTGTCTACACAAGGGCACGAAGAGTCAGGAAGATAAAACTAACGAAGCCTCTAGATTACTCCAAGACATGATTATTTAGTTTTGGAAAGAGAAGTCCCAAGGACTTTCAACCAAGATGCCCACAGGACCTCTGTGAACAGAAAGAAGATCAGCAACTGTGGAAGACAGAAGACCAACTGACAGAACCTAAAATCTTCCAAAGCTTTCCAGGAGTTTTTAACTTAAGCATGAGGTAATTCATGACACTGAAAATGTGGCCTTAAAAGTCTGAAACCAGGCAGTTGTATCTCAACATACTTGTGAGATAGTGATCATTAAATTAACTGTTGCAGAATATCCCATACATGTGGACTGCCATACAACACAGAAGAGAAGAATTTTCTCCTCTCCCCAAGGTCATTTCCTCTCTCTGAAATTACAGGCACAAAAATATGTAATCACAGCTTTTCAAGTACTAAAAATGATATCTGGCTCCCTTTCCTCTTCAGCTTGGAGTGTTCTCTTTTCAAGAACAAACATACCCATCTCCTCTTTCCATCTCCTCTTAATCTTGATCAACTTCTCTGGACTCCATGATTCCTGTTCCTTTCCTTTAAGTTCAGCTCCCAAAACTAGACATGAATCCCAGCTGAAGATTCAGAAGGGCCAAACAGAATAGTGCAATTACTTCCATGACTTTCTGTACAACAGCCTCATTAACGCATCCCAGAATGAGTTAACTCCTTGTTTGTGACCCATTGCTACCACAGAGAATCTTCCCTTCATTACAAGTAGCTGTCTTGCATCCTGCATCCTCTTCCATTCCCTTCCCTAGAGACTTTGTTTATTCCTCAGAGGCTGCCAGAAGGGGATGATTGGTTGACCTGTTGGAGACAAGCATGTTTGAAGGACTTAAACATATGGATTCAGCACTACCAAGATCCTGTAGGAACTTGTTCTTAAGTCTGTGTATTGTTTAGAAAGCTGAAGTGAAACAGAACTGAACTATGCTGAGGGAGCTGGGGATGTTCAGTCTAGAGATGAGAAGGCTTTGGGGTCTCAGTACCTGAAGGGGGCTTATAAGAAGGCTGGAAAGGAACTGTTTACCAAGGGCTGTAGAGATGGGATGAGGAGATTTAGATTGGATGCTAGGAACAAGTACTTTACTACTAGATTAGTGGAATACAGGAACAGGTTGCCCAGGGAGGTAGTTGAAGCCCCACCCTTGGAGATATTCAAGGGGGGCTTGACAAGGCTCTGAGCAACCTGACCTAGTGGAGGATGTCCCTGCTCTCTACAGGAGGGCTGAATTAGATGACCTTTGGAGGTCCCTTCCAACCCAAACCATTCTGTGCTTCTATTCTCTTTAAATTATGTTAGTCAGAATTCATAGAGAAAATAGGAAGGACAGAGGCAGAGTTTTAAAAATGATGAAAACCCAATTAAAAAAAAAAAACCAACAGTCAAAAGATGCCTTTTCCAGTAGCCTTTCCTTACTGTTTTTTGCTCCTTTAATCATGAACTACAACTCTTTTTTTTCCCACAAACCACAAGTGCTGAATCATGTAAGACCTAAACTGACATAAAAATAACAAAATTCTGCTACTTGCAGCGTTTCCCCCAGGGAGATCAAAAAGTTCAAAACATTTTCTCTTAGTGACACACTGCAATGGGAACTGCAAGGGGGGGGGGGGGAAGGGGAAAAAAAAAAAAAAGAGGAAAAAAAAAAGTGGCATTTTGGTATTTTTAAACATTTTACTTCTCTAATGAAAAGGGTTCCAAACAATGGTCTTCTCTTCTGCTAAATCAGGCAAACCATAACGAACGATTAAGGAATGATGAGCGGATTTGGAAGCACAAATGTCCTTCGTGGTACTATAAACATTGCCTCTCCAAAATCAGGCTGAAGACCAATTTATTTTCCATTTTAAGCACAAAAATAGAGAGCACTCTCCTTCTGCACAGAAGAAAATATTAGTCATGGTAGATAATGTAAAAAATGCTTTTTCATAAGGGGCGCAGGGCGGCAGAGCAGATGAGAAGACATCACAGGGGAAAGCACACAGAAATGATTGCAGTGAGGTTCTGGATCAGGCTACTGAAAATGTATGACAGAGCTGAAAATATCTGAGAAGAATAAGGATAATTGGCATTAATAGTACTTTTTGGGCTCTGCTAATCTTGGTACAGAGACCTTCAAACACATTCCCTCTTATAGCTGGGTAAGGGGAATATGTGTTCAAATGCTCCTGGAGTTATGGATTCATAGATTCACAGAATAGTTTAGGTTGGAACAGACTTTGAAGATCATCTAGTTCCAACCCCCCTGTGCTATGGGCAGGAACACCTTCATAGAATCATAGAATCAAGCAGGTTGGAAGAGACCTCCAAGATCATCCAGGCCAACCTAGCACCCAGACCTAGCGAATCAACTAGACCATGGCACTGAGTGCCTCATCCAGGCTTTCTTTGAACGCCTCCAGGGACGGGGACCTTCCACTAGACCACGTTGCTTAAGGCCTCATCCAACCTGGGCTTGAACCACCTCTGGAGAGGAGGCATCTACAGCTTCCCTGGGCAACCTGGTAAAGCCTCTCCAAAAAATCTACTATAATTCTGTAAAGATATCAACTTGACATCTGCAAAAAAATGTAACCAAAGGTAGAAACAGAGTGCCAAGAGGATGGAGCTAGGCTCTTCTCATTGACATGACAGGACAAGGCCAATGGGTGGAAGTTGAAGCATAGGAATTTTCATGGAAACATGAGGAGGAATGTTTTTCACTGTGAGGGTGACAGAATACTGGAACAGGCTGCCCAAGGGGGTTGTGGAGTCTCCCTCTCTAGCGATATTCCAAACCCGCCTGGGTGCCTTCCTGTGTGACCTGCAATAGGTGATCCTGCTCTGGCAGGGGGGTTGGACTGGATGATCTTTTGGGGTCCCTTCCAGCCCCTGATATTCTGTGGTTTTGTCAAATTATTAGAAAAAGACTAGAGAATGAAAGAGAAACCACAATGCTGCAGCATGTCCTGTAATACACCTATACCTTAAATACTGTTCTGGTCTCCCACTGCAAACAGGGCTTAGTAAAACTGGGAGGTAGATGGGAGGGCAACAAGAATGAGCATCGATATAGAACAAGCCCTGTGAGAGAATCTGTTAAATACTCTTTGAGCTTAAAGAAAGATACTTGGAGGGCTGGATATGCAATCACAGAATGGTGGGGAGTGAGAGGCCTCTGGAGATCACCTAGTCCAATCTCCCTGCTAAAGCAGCATCACCCAAAGCAGGTTGCCCAGGGGTCACAGTGTGCAGGTGGGTTTGGAATATCTCCAGAGAAGGAGACTCCACAATCTCTCTGGGCAGCCTGCTCCAGTGCTCTGTCAGCCTCACAGGAAAGTTTTTCCTCCTGTTCAGATAAAACCTCTGGTGACCCAGTTTGTGCCCACTGCCCCTTGTCCTGTTGCTGGACGACAGCACTGAAATAAGTCTTGCCCTGTCCTCCTGACCCCCACCCTTTAGATGTTGATCAGCATTGATCAGATATGCAATGAGAAGGGCGGTTTGCAAAAGACAAACTAAGGAAGACCAGTGGGTAGCAAGCTTGGGGGGAGAGGGAAAGAAGAAAAAAACAGAAAGAAAACTCAACCATGTGGTACTTCCTCATACAACACATACTTAAACTGCAGAACACACTGCCATAAGTGAAAAGTTCATGCAGGTTGGAAGGGAAAAAAACTACCAATTAAAAAAAAAAAAGAGAGCAAGAGAGAAAGAGAGAGAGAGAGAGAGAGAGAATTCCTGGAAGAAAAATCCACTGAAGTTATTAAATACAGAATCATAGAATCAACCAGGTTGGAAGAGACCTCCAAGATCATCCAGTCCAACCTAGCACCCTGCCCTATCCAATCAACTAGACCATGGCACTAAGTGCCTCAGCCAGGCCTTTCTTGAAGACCCCCAGGGACGGTGCCTCCACCACCTCCCTGGGCAGCCCATTCCAGTGGGAAATCACTCTCTCTGTGAAGAACTTCTTCCTAATATCCAGCCTATACCTACCCTGGCACAACCTCTTCCAGTCAAAAATACCTCAGCTATAAATCTGTGGATATGCAGACAATCAATATGGGAAACATTACTAAGTGCTTGCCCCATCCCTAAGGCCTTTTTTGCTGTTTCACTATCAGAGCTGAGATTTGGTGCTCGATGAACCTGTGATCTGAGACGGTACAGCTCTCTCATGGTTTTATTGAGCTGTGCACATCAATTTAAGGTAAATTATCTAAGGCTCTGCGCATCAAAGCTTTCCTTTTGCAGAGAAAGTGATGCTGGTGCAGCCTACTGCTCAGCAAGCCTTTTAAAGAGATTATTATTTAAATAAAACCCAACCCCACACTAAGCAAATGAATCACAGCCATTATTGAAAAGACCTACTGTTCGCAGCTTAATAGCATCCAGAGAGCTGTCACCTCAGCTGAAAAAGATTTTGCTTAGCTCAAGTTTTGGTGCCAATCTCTAACCTACACAACTCTTCCCACCTCCAAGAAAAAGCCATAAAAGTGCTCAACGACCTCCCAGATACAAATTTAACAGGCAGAAGTGATTTGCTTGCTTTGTTTTTCAACGGAAAGTGTTTGTGCTTCTGATATTAATATCTCCGCGGAGCCGGAAGCTCCGCTGCACGCTCGCTGCGCCAGCAGCGCAACAGCGCTGCACTTGGGTCCATGGACAGGCATACCTTTGAGTCTTTGCAGGATTAGACCCTAGGGATCTAGTTGTTGAGGATGATTTCTGTATTTCTGGAGTATTATACTCCTTTGCACGCCTTTCATTCATCAGAGAGGAGAACCAAAATCTGCTCTGTAGAACTGAAGGCCAAGGACTAAATTTAATCCTTCATTCCTTCAAAACACAGTGAAAATCCTCTGTGGTTTGTAGGGCTGGCTCTCACAAATGTGAAGGGCCAGCTTCCTCCAGCAACATGATTTTTAATCCACGCAACCATTTTTTAACTATGATTATGACTTAGGAATTCCCTGACTGACCCTTCTTCTGGTCCATAACATACCCACACTGCTACTAGTTTATTCATACATTCATAGAATAGTTTGGATTGGAAGGGACCTTAAGGATCATCTAGTTCCAACCTCCTGCCATGTGCAGGGACACCTTCCACTAGACCAGGTTGCCCAAGGCCTTGTCCAAGCCTTGAACACCTCCAAGGAGGGGGCATCCACAACGTCCATGGGTAACCTATTCCAGTGTCTTACCACCCTCACCATAAAGAAATGCTTTCCAATCTCCAGTCTAAATCTGTCCTCCTCAAGCTTCAATCCATTCCTTCTCATCCTATCATTACAAGCTCATGCAAAAAGTCCCTTCCCAGCTTTCTGGTAGGCTCTCTTCAGAAACTGGAAGACCAATATAAAGTCTTCCCAGAGTCTTCTCTTCTCCAGTTCTGGAGCCCCCAGCACAAGAAGGACATTGAACTGTTGGAGTGAGTCCAGAAGAGGCCATGAAGATGCTCAGAGGGCTGGAGCAGCTCTGCTATGAGGGCAGGCTATGAGAGTGGGGCTCTGCAGCCTGGAGAAGAGAATGCTTCAAAGAGACCTTGGAGTGGCCTTCAGTGTCTGAAGGGGGCCTACAGGAAGGCTGGGAAGGGACTATTGACAAGGTCCTGTAACGACAGGACATGAGGTAATGGGTTTAAACCAGCAGAGGGGAGATTTAAACTGGATGTTAGGAAGAAGTTCTTTCCAGTGAGGGTGGTGAGACACTGGCACAGGTTGCCCAGGGAGGCTGTGGATGCTCCCTCCCTGGAGGTGTTCAAGGTCAGGTTGGATGAGGCCTTGAGCAACCTGTTCCAGTGGGAGGTGTCCTTGCCTATGGCAGGGGATTGGAACTAGATAATCTTTGAGGTCACTTCCAACCTAATCCATTCTATGGTTCTATGATTGTAACCCTTGCAGACTGTCCCCACAGGGGAGGTCCTCCTAGGCACTCTTAGCTTGCTGTGGTTAAAATCTAGAGAGAAATTCAGGCAGGTAGCTATGATAATTAGAAATGGAAATAATTCTAATGGGGTGGAAAAACAAAAGCTCTGTTATGTAGTAAGATGTTATCTTAAATAAGCAGGTTTGCTTTCCCTAAAAGGAATAGACAACACTGGCATCCTGAGAAGAAAGGAGCAGATAAAATTTCAAGTTAGAGGACACCTGCCTGCCAGAAAGAATGTTCTCACTTGATCCTGGCCGTGAAGCCTCATTCTACTGTGATACCTGCTGGGACTCATAATTAATGACACAGTTTCAGCAGCAAGGGGAGAGAACTGACCTCTTCTTCTACCCAATGACAAAACAGAAGTGACCATCTATTTGCTGAAAAGCGTTTTTTCATTTACTTTAGTCCTCCTCCTTTCCTTTTTGCCTGGGTTGGGAACTCCTCAAGGCACTCAGCCTGCACCAAAGGTGCTCTGGAGCCGACTGACAACCAGGTCCTGCTGTTATTTGTGTTCAGCTCTAGGTCTGCAGGCAAGGAGAAGTTAGCTGGCTGTAGAGAGGGAAGTGTGGTTACACTTTCCCCTATTTTACTTCACCATTCTTTGCCTTTTTTTTTTTTCCCTGTTGTTTTCCTACCTGACAGTTCTTAAATTCGATATTATTTAGCTCCTATGAAAGAAAGTCTGTGGGTGTATGTTAAGAAAAGAATGATCTGCACAGCTCTGTCACTTAACATCCTATGGAAGTGAGGGTGGACGTGATCAAAAAGCATTCACCAAATTAACAGAGATAAGAGGGCTTGCATATCTTTAGCCTATTTTATCTTGCTAAACAATTTTGCAGCTCCAAACAGTAGGCTAACTATTTGCATTAAAATATGCTTGAGTCCTACTGACAGCAATAAGAAAACTCAAACGGAATGAATTGGCAGAAGTGTCAGAAAAGGTTTGCTTTTAAAAGATTTAAAAGGCAAAGTTCAGCTCTGATGTTGCCAGAACAGACAAAAATTCCAATATTCTTCTTGCCTAAGGATAAATATCCTTTCAAAACATCCAGCAGAGGTTTTTACAACAAATACTGGTAGATTAATTACAAGAGTGCACTTTAAACCAACCAAATTTCATCTACTGATTTAAAGCAAGAAACCAGAATCTGCATGCTTCAAGAGGTGGCTGGCAGGCTTACAGCCAGAGGTAGCTCTGTTCCAAGATACCATTGCAAGAGTTTCCAAAGTAAAAGACAATATAAACTTCAAAATACGTTGAACAAATCACGTTCTCCTCCTGCCTCCTTTTAAAGAGAACATCCCAGAACTCGGCTGCAACACTTGAATCTCTTCCACTACAGAAAAGCAAATTACATGAAATAGGTGGCAGAGTGAAATCACAAACAACTGCAAATGTGCATTGTTCTTGCCTTTCACCTGCTGTAAAGTCTTACATTTATCACAAAGCTTCTTAGATACTCTGGGGGGAAAAAAACTGCTCATAACACTTGTTGATTTGCAACTTATTTACTTCATTGTATGCGAGGTATACAGAGCCTCCTGTTCCCACTGTTTAGCTTGTTCCCTGTGCCTCAGCTCAGGTTGCTGCCTTCTGCAAACAAAAAAATCATGTCTGTTGATGCAGACTATATTGACATCAAAGAAGATAATCCACTGTTGTCAGTAAGTACAAGCAACGCATGAAGCTATGGAGGTGATGGGGGGGAAAAAAAAAGTCAGCAAAGATCTAAGCTAGGAGTGCTCAACCCTTGCAGGAACTGAAGCTAAAATCTCACCACGTGCGAGGCAGCTCTTTGCTGTTGTGCAGATGAACAGTCACTTTTCCCAAGTTCTAAATAATAACACTATTATCATTGTTTGAGGAGGTGATCTCCTCTGTTCCCTAGGTCTCCACTGGCTTCAGTGACGATATGCATACGATGATCTGTATGTTTTTATCACAGCTCCTGAAGTTGAAAAGGGTCTCCCTGACTAGCAAACACATTACTTCTACAGAGCACTAAAAAATGGCAAAAGCAGCAGACCAACCTGCTGTCTTTGGCTTAAGAGATTAAAAGAACAAATTGCTAATGAGGACAACTGTGAAATACACTCTGCCTGTGTTTACCTTTTCTCTGGCTGTGATGGCAAAAATCTGTTTTCATGTAGTTTAGAATTGGTGAGAATCCATTAAATACTTCTTGACTCTTCCTCTGAAAAGTGCCACTTGCAAGAGGCTGAAATGCCACCATCCTTTGACTAATTGGACAGTGTGTCTCTACTAAGAACGTGGTTCCCCTCGGCATGCACTTACATTTACTGCCATTAAAATTCAGTTGGATATTCACATGAGGGAACAAACAAGCAAAGCTCTTGCAAACGTTTTAAAGTGCATGTTAAGCCTGAAAAAAAACTCCACACTAATTCATAATTAAATCTTCTAGAGATTTCAACACAACTCAACCTCAGTGCTACAGACAGCAAGAATTTCTGTCCTGTTGCTTTAGTGAGGGAGGACTGGGAATCAAGACCAGTTTGTTATTCTGGCCAGGCTGCTACACCTCTGTCAGGCACCAACCTAGTGCCCAAGGCTATGCCTTCAGCTGTCATTCCAAACCTTAGGATGGAGAAAGATTGCTGCCACCTGCACATAGCAGAAAAACAAACCAGCAGCCCCTCCAAAGCAAGCACAGTTCACAGCAAATCTGTGTGCCTCACAGAGCCATTCAAGGACGATGATAGTACAAGCTTTAACCCATCACTTCTACCTTTATCTTAGGGCATACAATGCAAAAATCCTCAAGAACATAAATAGGGGACACAGTTTCAGGCTGTGCTGGGGGAGGTCTAGGCTGGATGTTAGGAGGAAGTTGTTGCCAGAGAGAGTGATTGGCATTGGAATGGGCTGCCCAGGGAGGTGGTGGAGGCACCATCCCTGGAGGTGTTCAAGAAAAGCCTGGCTGAGGCACTTAGTGCCATGGTCTAGTTGACTGGCTAGGGCTGGGTGCTAGGTTGGACTGGGTGATCTTGGAGGTCTCTTCCAACCTGGATTATTCTATGATTCTATGATTCTATGAAAGCTCAAAAATGATCCTCTAATACATTTTTGCATCTGTGAGGAAAAACCAGTTGCTCCTACATAAGATGATAATTCAACTTATTAGTCTTCCCATTGCCATCAAATATCCAAATTTGGAAGCAAAAATATTTTTATTCTTGGTAAAGCATGGTAAAAGTACAAAGTTTTCAGCTAAACTTGTAGCAAAAGAAGACATGAGGTGACACCTACTACAGTATTTCATGGGATGCTGGCTTGGCTTCCAAAAAACCCTCTAACTGACTTGTATTTGTGGGTACCAAACTTGAGGTAATACCAGTAAATGCCAACAATTTTGGAGGCCAGGAAAGTAATTTTAGTTAGCAGCAGTAATAAGTGATAATATCTTCCTAGTTTTGCAGTGCAAGCCTCTGTGTTGTGTGATGACAATAAATAAGGCAGGCTGGATGAAGTGTGAACACCACCCTGCTATCTGGGAAATCAGAGGCACAATGTAAGATAGCAAACATTTAATTTGGTGTTACTACGATGATGTAATGTTGAATGTAACACTGCACTTCATTCATAAGCAGCATTGTTCATAAGACCTTCTCAAATAACTGAGTGGGGTTTTCTTCAGGCTGAAATTCACTATTCTACCTCTCAGGTGGCCAGCAGCGGAATGAGAGGACACAGCCTCAAGCTACGCCAGGGGAAATTTAGGCTTGAGGTGAGGAGAAAGTTCTTCACTGAGAGAGTCATTGGACACTGGAATGGGCTGCCCGGGGAGGTAGTGGATTCACCATCCCTGGAGCTGTTGAAGGCAGGATTGGACATGGCACTTGGTGCCATGGTCTAGCCTTGAGCTCTGTGGTAAAGGGTTGGACTTGATGATCTATGAGGTCTCTTCCAACCTTGGTGATACTATGTTACAGTAATGTACTCTAAAAGAAGCAAATACATATGGGGAAGGTCATTTTTTTCTATGGATTTCAATGCTGAAGCTGCTCTTTAAAATAGTGAGATGGGAAAACCTAGAACCAAACACAAACTTTAAATCCTCTTTCTTTGGGTTTTTTCTTGGTTCTGAATGCACTTTATATTTGTTAATTGGGGAATATCTGTGATTATGCTTAGGACTTCCTATGGCTCTCAATCTCAGTACTTCCACTGTTAATGGTTGGGGGCTGTCCCAGTTTGAGCCCTAACATTTGCCTGGGTCCAGCTCCTTTCCTGAGACACAAATTTAATTGCTTAGTTATCACTAGTATCAACAATTAATAGTTGTGTGTCAGTGAGTTTTGGAGAAAGGGAGCAAGAGAGATGTTGTTACACCTTTACTAAGAAGAGTAGAGATTTACTAAAGGAAGAAATTTCCTTTATTTTTATGCTTGAGCATAACTTTTTCACCCTGAAGCAAGCACCCCTCAAACACAGACCATGTCTGTTAGGCAAAACCCCTGAGCCTCCCAGAAGAGCTGCACTTTGCACAAACCATTCCAATTTGAATGCCCTGTTATGTTTTTACTAAAACCAGAGTATTTATTAAAGAATTAACTGTAAAGGACTTAATCAGGGCAGAATTTCTATGCAACTTTTGCACTAAGGTTGTGTTGAAATCTCTAGAAGATTTAATTATTAATTAATTCTACTTCATATGTATGGATAAAGTAGAGTTGTTATTATATATATTAATTATTTGCTAAGTTTTGGGGCTTGTTGGTTTGGTTATGGATTGTTGGGTTTTTTTTCCCTTTTCTTTCTTTTTCTTCCTTTTCTTTTTCACAGAATCACAGAATGTCAGGGGCTGGAAGGGACCTTGGAAGCTCATCCAGTCTAACTCCCCTGCCAGAGCAGGATCACCTATACCAGATCACACAGGAACACATCCAGGCAGGTCTTGAATATGTCCAGAGAGGGAGACTCCACAACCCCCCTGGGCAGTCTGTCTCAGGGTGTTCTGCCACCCTCACAGTGAAAACTTTTCTTCACGTTTCCATGGAATTTCCTATGTCTCAACTTCCACCCATTGCCCCTTGTCCTGTCACTGGGCATCACTGAGCAGGGCCTGGCTCCATCCTCTTGGAACTCACCCTTTATATATTTATAAACATGAATGAGGTCAACTTTCAGTCTCCTCCAAACCAAAGAGACCAGGTCCCTCGATCTCCCCTTGTAATGGAAAACTTCCTTTCCTTTCCTTCCCTTTCCCTTTCCCTTTTTCTATTCCTTTCCTTTCTTCTTCCCCAAAACTGCCCTTTCTTGTTTGCAGTATGATCCCAGTTCTGCTTTTACATATTTGAAACTACACAATTACCATGACTGACTCTTTCTGAAAGCACCACTGGATTGACTGATCCATCAACAACAGCAACCTTAACGCTTACAGGGAACAAACCCAGAGTAATACTAACATTAAAGCATATTCTTGATCTTATGTAGGAAGTGTTTACAATTTTGTGCTTTAAGACTGACTAATCAGACCATTAGAGACTTGGCTTGTTGATGTAATGAAAACCAGACACACTTACACTACATCTGTATGCAAACAGGTATTTCATAGGGAAGAGAAGATACTGCTGGGTGTCAGCAGAATCTGCTCTTAACATGAGGAGAGCTCTGCTTCAGTGTCTGCTGCTAATTAATAGTTAGTGTGCAGCATAAAAACAAGTGCTAGCACAACAACGATATTTAATGTGACCTAATTGCCACTTCTTCCCACTATCCACTACTTTTCAATACCAGTCATCTTGACAATGTTAACCTCTGCATGAAGACTAAAGAGTTGCCAACAACAGTATTAGCACACACAGCATTTTCAGCTGTCCTTCTCCAACAGCTATCTTCATTAGTTTTCTGACTGTTATTAATTCAGGGTAGTAATAATGCTGTTGGATCTATACAACTGAATCATTATCTGACCTTCCAGAACCTTTCTACACTTGTCAAAGTAAGAAAAAATGATGAACTACCATCTTACACCATAAAAGGCACAAAGTACTGACTTAACTCTTCAAAGCCCAACTGAGTTTTGGAAGTTAATGTTGACCTGGCACGGTCATAACATCAAGTATCACAACCACAGGTAACTGTAACAACTTGTGGCTGATCATTCCATCCAAAATGGTAAACAAAGCCCCAAAGAATTTAGATAGCAAGAAAAATCAACTGAAGCTATCTGAGTGGCAATATTCACCGTATTTGCCAACATCATCTTTTATTTGATATTTTCAAGTCAGACATTGTATACTTTCACACTTCTGAGAAAGATGGAAACAGTTTGTTATTTGAAAACAAACAAACAAAAGCAAGATGATGCTACTTTGTAACTTCTTTGGGCTATATCAAGTACACATCACAGGGTCAAATAGGATATTGACTGAATGAGGCACTCGGTGCCATGGTCTAGTTGACTGGATAGGGCTGGGTGCTAGGTTGGAGTGGATGATCTTGGAGGTCTCTTCCAATCTGGTTGATTCTATGACATTAAAGTCACAGCATTAACTGCACGACCTACACACATGCAACTATGTATGTAGCAGATCTGTCATGTTTTTAAGCTTTTATTTATTCAAGATAAAGATTTTCTGCAGCCCAGCCAAACACTTCACTTGATCAGTTACACTGAACAATGAGACACACAGATTGAAAGCCACCCATCACCAGGAATCAACACTGGTTTGAATTGGAATATTAAGTCTAATAAAGGAAAAAACAACAACTAATATTAATTTTCTAACAGGCCTATGTAACTTCAAATTCTGACCATAATTTTTTTTTTTCATTATTGTGCCATTGCAAGTACAAAGCCCTGATTTCTAAAAAGCAAACCTGGAGGAAAATTGAATTTACCAAAGCACCAATTACCAAACTGTCATCTCTGAAGACTTAGAGCAAACCACACACCAGAATCATAGAATCAGTCAAGGTTGGAAGGGACCACAAGGATCATTTAGTTCCAATCCCCCTGCCATGGAATAATGTAAAGCGTTCTTCCACCAGGGCCAACATGAATATTCCACTTTCAGGAGTTAAATTAAAGAGCTTACCTGATTGATAAAATAGCTCTAAAATGTGTTGTTAAACCTCACACTCTGGAACAACATGTGAGCAACCCACTCTTTTATAATGGGTCAACAAAATACTTTGTCTTTCTGAAACATTCTCTGCACAAGAAAAGGAATCTTTTGAGAACTCCTCTTGCTCCCCAAAACCTGGGTGAAGAGTTTATAGGTTCTCTACTCAGCAAATGATTCACATTCACTGGTAACTGGTTCCTATAGCTAAACATTTGACTTCATAGTTTGATGGTAGCTAATTGACTGCTTGCTATACGCCTACACATAACTGGTCAGATAAGCTTGACCCCATTTACTATGAAAAGCAACTTCATTTCACTATGTTTGTTGGGAAGGCACCAACACATATACCATGAAAGGCAACTTCATTTAACTATGTTTGTTGGGAAGACACCAACACATATACCATGAAAGGCAACTTCATTTCACTATGTCTGTTGGGAAGACACCAACACATATACCATGAAAGGCAACTTCATTTCACCATATTTGTTGGGAAGGCACCAACACATATACCGTGACAAGCAAATTCACTTCACTATATTTGTTGGGAAGACAAAGGGTAAGAGAATTATGCACCAAGCAGCTTTGTAGTGCCCACAAAATTCAAATTCTTTAATAGAGACAACTGAACTTGAGTAAACACAGGCTTACATAATCCATCATGTTTTTCCACAGCTACCAGCATAATATGCCCTTAATATGTTCATTCTGATCCACACAGGACAAAATAAATCCCCATCAATAAAGGATTAAAACTGGCACAGGTCAATTCCTGTTAATTTTAGCAAATATCAATCAACACTTTGCCAAGAAAGAATTTAACAATCCCTTCTGATGTTGTGTGTCTGCTTCCATTTCAGTTTTAAAGCCCTTCTATTGATTCCACTCTGGGATATGGAGCTAAGATAATGTCTAAACCGGTCATCAAGTGATAATTTCTCTTGATTACTTTCAGGACTTACAGGAAGAAAACTCATTGGACATTTGCCTTATCCACATTTATTTGCTTTGTAAAAGGCTGTAGCCTTAATTCTTATGGGTTTTATAATTAGACTATACTTGTCACCCAGGAAATTTGTTGTGTAAATTGTACATTCTTATGCAAGAGTAATGAGAGGCAACATAAAAATTACAGAAGAAATCAAGAAACCCTTGATTTTGTTTTGTGTCAAGCAGGAACAACACCAAGGTAGACACTAAACCAAAGTAAAGAATATTTTTTTAAGTAAGTAAGGCCATTGTTGGGAGGGTGTCCCCTCCATATGCTCTTACAGGAATGGGAAAAGGCTGTAAAAAGAAAAGAATTTCTATCACTACTAAGATGTTTTGCTTGTGTTTGGTAGGGAGCTGTGTAATTAAATAAAATCAGCCTAACAAAGCCCCAAAGTACGTATCTGAGGCTAAATGTGAACACAACCTTACTCAAGCCTTTGGAATTTCAGCCATAAATTGCAATTAGGAGCATGGTTTCACCCACAGGAAATCAGTATTTTCAGAGCCACTGCTTTTAGAAGACAGTTTCCACTGTTAAATACATATCAGTTAATTGTTATGCAATTTAAGAACACATATCCAAGCACAACCAATGTGTCACAGATACATTTAAATTGCTGCTTCATGAGTGTTGGTCACACTGTGGCATCTGACCTGTCTGAAATGCACCTTCAACTGAAGCATATTGATTTGTCCCACAAAGATGAGTTGGCTAACATCATCCAACAGGTAACACACCTGTAACTCCTCTTGAAACACTAAGGGTTACGTCTTGAACAGCTCATTACCATCTCTCCTGCTAAAACCCCTCATTCAGAGAAGAAGGGTAACTTTTGTCATGTTTTAGAACCTGCCAAAATTTCCCCCAGAGGCAACACCTCGGTCAGCATCTTTCCCTTTACAACTGAATTTAAGTACAGATGACAGAACCACAAGTATTGAATATATTTGTTTTTGTCTTTGTCCTTAGAAAAAGAATACTACATGGGTCAAAAGTTATTTCATCTGGAAATGCAATTTAACTTTAAGTTATCACTGACTTGAACTGCAGCAGAGTCAAGCCCAGAAGCACAGTAGAACTTTTTTTTTAATCTTCTTTCTATTTCTTCCCTGTGATAGGACAGGGAGCAATGGGTGTAAATTGCAGCAAAAGAGGTTCTGCCTCAACACGAGGGGGAACTTCTTTACTGTAAGCAACACAGAGCACTGGCACAGGCTTCCCAGGGAGGTTGTGGAGTCTCCTTCTCTGGAGACTTTCAAGGCCTGTCTGGATGTGTTCCTTTGTGATCTGTGTCACAGTATCACAGTACTATTAGGATTGGAAGAGACCTCACAGATCACCAAGTCCAACCCTTTACCACAGAGCTCAAGGCTAGACCATGGCACCAAGTGCCACGTCCAATCCTGCCTTCAACAGCCCCAGGCACGGCGACTGGTAGGGGGGTTGGACTCAGTGATCTCCTTGGGTCCCTTCCAACCCCTAACATGCTGTGAGCCTGTGATTCTTCCTCTTTTTAAAATCTATCTTGCTCACATATCTCCATGGAGATAAATAAAATACTAAACCACCAAAATCTTTTAAAAAAAAAAAAAAATCTACCCAAAACTACCCATTCTGTAAACATTAAACCTATGAACTGAGAAGAAAACAGGAGGGAAAAGATGGAATTGACCCATCAAGTATTTACTTCTAAACCATCATCAGAGTTCTCTCTTCTTCTTCTTTTTTTGGGGGGGATTTTTTTAGCTTGTAACAACTTGGGTTTTGTTCTTTTAATTAGAACTATAATTGGACAGGATTTCAAATATTGTGATGGCATTTTCAAAAATCCTATTTAATTAAAAAAGTTATTCATTTCTTTTTCCAGTATAAACCAAAATGGACTTTGAATGGAGATTTCAAATGAGTCATTACTTCTTTCATAGTCCACTGGGTCCTACTCCTTTCCCCTCCAATAAGCTTCTACCTCTATAAAATATCAAGCAGTGAGGCAAATTTGACTAGATATAGTCAGCTTCTGTGAAAAAACAGACATTTTGCAAGCAATGAAAGCAAAAAAATATCTCCAGCCCTATGAAAAATCCACCTTTTATCCCAGAACCTCAAAAAAAAGCACTACAGAGCATGGCAAAGGACATGTCACCACTTATGTTGCCCAATCATATAAAGGTCAAAATTCAGGTTTAAAAATCCCCACATAAAATGAGCCACAAATGGCTCAGCACAGCAATACCTGTCTAAGACAAATATTCCATGTCAAACTGGCATTCCAGTTCTAAAAAGAGCTTCTCATTTTCACTAACTCACATCTACCAACTGAGCAATTATGCAATATGTGGGTGTACCTTGCAGTCGTTTTCTTAACATCTGCATTCAGTGTTAAATCCTAACTGTACAAGATGTCTGATATTTTTGCTTTATCTCCAGCCTTCAAAGTTGTAGGTTTACCAGAGGCAAAAACCACACACCAGAGAATATGAGTCATATAATAAAGAAACGACTCTTCCCCTTCTCCCCCTTCCACCCTGGAGCTATAATAACCTAAAGACACTCTATTGTAAATGGCTTCTTTGGCAGTATTGATAGCATCAACAGCTTACAATCATTTAGCCAATGAATGAAGATACTTTTGCCCCCCCTCAATCCATAGCAAATTTCTTTCAACATCATTTTAAAGCAAATCTGAAATTGTGGTACTAGCAAAAATAGAATTCCTTAGAACATTGAGAAGGTCTAAGCACTTTGCTTTATGTCAGGCATAGGGCATACAACATTCTGTGCACGTGGCTATAAAGAGCAACATTAAACTATAAAAATCATCAAGCATCAGATGCCTATGCAAGGTATTTCTCATTTAGCTACAAAAGAGCAGCCTCTATACAGAAATCCTTCATTTCCTAATGAGTCCGTATCAAAACACTGCAACATTGACATAGAGCTAAACCCTCGTTCGTGCCAACTACAATAAAGAGATAAGGTAGCAAATCACTAAACCACCAGCTACACAAGTTTCCACTTGGGAGGGACATAAGTACGGAAAACAACACTTGGGCCACTCTAAACTTTCATTCCTTTTTAGAATGCTTTTCTGTAGGGGGACTGTAACTCCTCAGACTGTCACCCTGCACCCAATTCCACATAGGAAAACAGCTTTCAACAAAGTCTCATCTGATGTGCCAGAACCTATGATCACAGCAGAACTGTTGAGGAGCACAACCAAATGCAGAAACAGCACTTACACACAAGAGCAAATAAATCATCAGCAACAAAACCTGGCACCACTAAAACCGGTGCAACCACCAGAACCAGGGAAGAAAGTTCACCCAAGTGGTGACACTGGCATGAGCTCTCCCCCCAACCATATCTTCTGCACAACAAAGACCCCAGCGTTTTGGTAAATCGAAGCAATGCTGAAGCAGAATAAATCAGTGGTTTTTCCTCTTACCTGTGTATAGTCAAAGTCAGAAAGAGGAGCTATACTCTTGATGTAGTCCATTCGAAATTGGTTTTCTGGGTTGGCCAATGGAACCGGGGGTATTAAAGTGCTCATAGCTGAAACTATAGTCTGGAACGGGATAAAACAAAACCAAACACATTAAGCTAGATAAATCTAGGAGAGGGGATCAATAGAAGATAATCCAATCTGATCAGCAAAATGGGATTTCTCTCAGCACAGTCTGGGAGAGCACAACCCACATCATTTCCAGCATACCCAAGCATTGAAGAGCAGTATATAAAGTGTGTGCTTACCACGATCGCATCTTTAACGTTTTTCCGAATGTCCAGTATTTTCTGTTTCTTTTCTCTGCATTAAAACAGAAACATTGACACTTTCATTTCTTTCCTCCAAAGCAGTTCAGTCTATTGCATTTCACCTTTTTCTTTTAATTATTCTTCTTCTTTTCACTGATCGCTTGTTTATCTGCTCTTCAATCATTACAACACACTAACTGGAAAGGACAGCAAGACAAAATGTATTTTCCCCCTTATCCCTCTTCTTGCATAGCACCAGGAGTGATGCACTTTCATCCCTGATAATGTTTTAGGTTTTGGTTTTTTTTAAACAGGCAATCATAGCCACATCTGCAAAGCTGATGGAACTGGAAGTCATTCTCATTTCCACAGCATGCCGTAAACATGCTCTAAATTAACGACACGTAGTCGAAGTCCAGCAGATCTCTCACATTAAAGCTATGGATTAGTAAGAATTTCTGGGCAAAGAGTTCTTCAGAGAGAAAAAGATGCAGCCTCAGAAAACAGAATGATTTCTGACAAACATGCAGAATTAGTTTCAGTTTTACACTACCCCCAATACCGGAAAAACAGCAGCCACTGTCATCCTGAATAGGACCTGACATGTATTTTTCTGTTGCAGGCAGATGCAAGATTTGGTTATTTGCCTCTATGTAAAAAGTAGTCGCCATGTTGTTGCTACACAGGGGCCTGTCAAGCGCTGCAGTAGCAACAGTGTAAAATACAGTAAAGGGGCCAGAAGGAGAAAATGCAAATATACAATGGCAGTAATTTCCTTATTCGTCCTCCCTTTCCCCCCCCCCTTCCCCCCCCCCCCCCCCCCCCAAAAAAAAAACGCAGTGTCAAGCCACCAAAACACAGAGGATGAGAGGAGGAATTCCCTAGCCTGCTGTGTGGTAACCTGTTCCCAACATTTAACGAAAAACAAGTCACAAAGTGGCAGCAATTCTTACTCTGAATTAAATCCATTGACATGTAGGATTCGCATTTGTTTCACAATAGTGCTTTTTCCTGACTCACCAGCCCCTAAAAGAGAAAGAAGGAAAAGGGAGAACGTTGTGATAACGCGGTTCAGGCTGGGGGTTTGGGGTGGGTTTGGTTTTGCTGGGGGGACGCGACAGCATCTCCCACCTCCGGCAGCATTGCTGTCCCTATGAATCCATGTGGCTCAGGCGCGGAGCACGATCTGGGCACGTCTCGCATACTGCTCAAGACAACAGCCTACATTTTCCACACCTAAGGCTCACACAACCTCTCTCTCCCCTCTCCTCTGCCGCCCCGGCGGGCTGGGGCCGATGCCCCCTCCTCAGCCTCCTCTCCCCTTTGCGCCCCCCTCCTATCCCTTTGCCCTCTTCCTCCTTACCCAGCAGCAGCAAGCGGTGTGTCGCTTTATAAGCCAGCCTCTCTTTCTGCAACTGCTTCTCTATCTTTTTGTTGGCTTCTCGCTGCGCTTTCTCATCGATACGCTGATCCTCCGTTTTGCTGTTGCCCAAACACCCCATAGCCGCCGCTCAGGAGGGATGTCAAAGCGCTGTCCTCACAGACTGAGTATTTACAGGAGGGAGGAAGGGGCGTGGGGGGCAGGGGGGGAGGCAGAAGGCTAATCTGTATATCCGTGTGTCTCTGCGACGGTTCCTCTTCTCCTCTTCCCCCCCGGCTGGCTCACAGAAAATGGTCTCTAGCCGCTCTCTGATCGCAGCCGACTTGCTTCGCTCGCTCCCCCGAAGAGATGCGGAGAGCAGGCGGCGGAGGTAGCCGTGCCCCGGCGGGGACGGGGTAAGGGGGGGGCAGAAATCTGTGCAAAAACGCCTAACATGCAAGGAGAGGGAGAACAGAGCTGCTCCTGGAAACCAGCCGGGTGCCGCTCTCCCTCCCCACCGCGCACACAATCCCTATATTTCTCTGTAAAGGTCTATTTTTGTCTTCCTAACTCAGCACTGCCTCTTTCTGCGAGACCAGGAAACAGCCCAGCCACCAGCCCTACGCGCAGGGTTGCCGAAGGAGAAAGGTAAAAGCCGGACCCGAGCTACCTGGATCCTGCGGGGCCGCGGCCAGGCGGCTCCGCGGGGCCCGAGCCTCCCGCCGCCCCCGGCCGGCCCCCGCCGCCCCCGGCCGCCCCTCGGCCTCCGCGCCGCCTGCTGCCGCCAGAGCCTGCATCCGGCACCGCCTCGGCGGGACCTGCGGCCTCTGGGCCCAGCCGCCAGCCCCCCGCCCACCTACCGGCCCGGCCCCGCGGCCTGTGGCCCTGGGGCGGGGGAAGGGGACCCAGGAGAGGTTTCCTCATCTGTTCCCGTGTTCCTCGATGGGAGTGGGAGAGCCACCCTTGGGTCTGGCATGCCAGGCTGCCACAGGTGATGGCTGCCCACCTCAGGCACCTCAGGGTGACGTGCCAGTGCCACCAGGGTGGGCAGACAGCCTTGTGAGAGGGCACATGGCCCACGCTCGGACGGGCATAGGTGGGGTCACAGGCTGCTTTGGCTTGGAAGGGACCTGTAAAGGGCGTCTAGTCCAACCCCTCTGCAGTGAGCAGGGACATCTTCAACCACAGCAGCTTGCTCGGAGCCCCATCCAGCCCGAGCTGGAATGGTTCCAGGGATGGGGCACCTATGCCCTCTCTGGGTGACCTGGGCCAGGGTTTCACTACCCTCATTAGGATAAAAAAAATGTCTGTTCTTTTTTCCTGGCCTAATTCTCCCCTCCTCAGATTAAAACTTGTCACAGTAGGCCCTGCTGAAAAGTCTGTCTCCGTCTCGCTTGCTGACCCTTCTAAGTGCTGAAATGAGGTCTCCCCGGAGCCTTCTCTTCTCCAAGCTGAACACCTCTCTAAGCCACACACAATGCACAAGCACCACGCACTGGCCTGCCAAGAAACAGAGTGTGCCATGCCACAGGTTGCCCCGGCAGAACAAGGGTGGTTGTTTTTACCTTGGGGTATTCCAAACCATATCAACCTGAACAAGAAAACAAAGCAGTCCCAACAGCTGTCAATAAGCTCGAATGCAAACGTGAGACTATACATGCTAATACCAACACAAACCTTAACAAGAAGCCGTGTTTGCTCCTTCACTTACCTCCGTTTTAGGTGCTGAAATGAGCCACCAAACTAGACAGCATTACAGACATCCCCTCTTGTTTCAAACCTGCCTTGCAAACTGGTACCTCCATACAAAAGCAGCTTGCTCTTCCTAGTGTCACAGTATCACCGAGGTTGGAAGAGACCTCATAGAGCATCAAGTCCAACCCTTTGCCACAGAGCTCAAGGCCACACCATGGCACCAAGTGCCACGTCCAATCCTGCCTTGAACAGCTCCAGGGACGGCGACTCCACCACCTCCCCAGGCAGCCCATTCCAGTGTCCAATGACTCTCTCCTCACCTCGAGCCTAAATTTCCCCTGGCGTAGCTCGAGTAGAAACCACCTGCACTACTCAAGTGTGATCCGCAGTTCACTGAGGCACAAAAGCACTAAAGCATGGACACAACATCTCTTAAGTTCAAAAATACTTTCAACCTTTATCTCCAGCTATTATTATTCCTCCAGTCTTCTGAAGACCAAGTTCTTCACCAGGAGAGTGGTGAGAGCCTGGAATGGGTTGCCCAGGGAGGTGGCTGAGGCCCCAACCCTGGAGGTGTTTAAGGCCAGGCTGGATGAGGCTGTGTGCAGCCTGATCTAGGGTAGGGTGTCCCTGCCCATGGCAGGGAGGTTGGAACTAGATGATCCATGTGGTCCTTTCCAGGAACTAGATGATCCTTGTGGTCCCTTCCAACCCTGACTGATTCTATGTTTCAATTACTGCAAAATTAGTACTTTGATAGCTACATGTGTGTGTGAAATCCTAGTCCTGACTAAAACCAGAGAGGCTGCCGTTAACTTCAAGCAAAATACCATTTTTATCTAGAAAGTCTTGAGATGCATGGCAAAAAGAAACTAGAGTTTAGCTTTTTTTAAGTGCTCTGTCACTCAGGTGGGAAATGCTGGACCAAGGAAAAGGAACTGACGATGTCTACATTGCACACCACAGGAATGTGCAGCGCAGAATCACAGAATGGTCTAGGTTGGACCTCTGAAGGTCATCTAGTCCAACCCCTCAAAAGGGCAGCAGAAAGAAAAGAAACAGGCACTGCTCCACCTGCAGCTGGGTACATGGTGTTTTCAGGACGCTACTGAATTCAGCTGCCAGATACCTGAGGGGTTTTGGTATTGCTTGATCTAGACTCTGGAAACAGTTTTATTTTCCTTCTCACACAGGTGCCGGGGTGGGACAGACACACACACTACAGATAAAAACTGACAGGATGAGCCAGGCTGAAATACACATTTGTAAGCATTAACTGAACTGCATTTTTTAAGACAGACTGTTATTTTTTTTTCTTATTGATATTATCCTGTCTGGAAAGGGAAGACTGTCTCAGATGCAGGTAGGTTTGGAAGCAGAATCCAGGGTGACTGCTGATTTTGAAGGCTATCATTATGGGATACACCACAAACAGCTTTTGTGAAGAGCAGTCATGTTTGCTTTCTGCCCTAGCCTTATGAGGGCTCCAAACTGAGCAGGCTTGGCTAGAAATCACTAACTGGGCCTGGATTGTCATAGTTCTTCAGTATCTGTAATTTATGATGCACAAGATGTACATAGCCATATTTATTTCCTGTGTAAATATCTCAGTTTGGGACCTAGGTCCCCAGTCTGGCTAGTGTCACTCAGTAGTAGCAGCTGAATTTGCCTTGTTTCTTCCCTTCCTCTCCTCAGCAGTTTTGGTTTTTGGGTGTTTTTTCCCCCTGCATGTATTAACGTTGGGATTTTTGGTGCAGATTTGTTCCCAGCTTTGAAAAGGCTTGGTGCCAATAAATGGGGTTTGTCAGGATCCTGGTATATCCTGCTTTTACCTTTCTCCAAAAGAGGGAAAGTGTTTCTCATTTCCTCTCTCCCCCTGGAAAAACCCCATGACCCTTTTGGGTCTCTTCCTCCTGAGGAAAGATCACACAGTTCACAAATGACACGCGCAAGCAACCTGTGCCCAGAAGGAACTTCTGGCTGCAATCATATTTCCAACCCAGCCTTTGCTTTTCCAAAATAGAGGGCTTATCCTGACCCATTCAAAACCACAAAACCCTAGGAACAATAATAAACACAAGAGAGGACTTCACCCTCTTTGGACCCAGCAATTATTTCCAGAGAGAAATCACAGCTACCACACCAACGTACGTCCCTTCTGCACATAGATAACCCAAGTCTCACAGCATAAACCTACTGCCTGCCTCTAGAAAAGGTTTCAGCAACGCTGCTTTGCTCAACCAGCCTCTAGTACCAATCATACGTGGTTAGGAAAACAGAGTCCCGAGCAAGGGAAAGGAGACCTTCCCACTGCTTTTCCCAGGCAACCGATGTGGCACCCTCCAGAAAATGCAGTTCTGCCCCATCAGATCAGGCAATGTATGCAAACATATCTGTAAATATAAATACACAGTGGGTGGGGTATGTGTGTGGAAAGAAGATTCATCTTCTTCTGCTTTGTGCTCAAACTTGGAGTTCTCCCATTGTGACACCAAGCAACAGAGCAAAAGCCCTCCTGGAGGGAAACCGGAGACACCTTTATTTCCTGCTTTCCTTTGTGCTTCCCACCTCAGGCTGCATTGTTTGTGAGCCTCAGGCTGAATACTGAGGAGCTTGCTTGCTTGAAGCCATGTTTGCCTTCTTCAGTGGAGGAGACTTGACGGCCCAGATGAAGCTAAGTTCAAGGAAGCAGCCATACTGGGTGGCCACCCCTGCCACAAAGTCACAGTCTTGTTTCTTGTGCCCACTCTGAGTGAGTTAGAGACAAAACCCCAGGGAGAATTAATAGGGAGCCCCTAAAAGGACAGCTCTAGAGACCAGGTTGCCCCTCTAATCCAGATCAGGATTTACACAGAGCTTTTTCTTGCAAACACGAGGTGAAGCAGAGAAAGTTCCTCCACAGAAACCCTGGGGAGCCTTTGCAGCCCATCTTCCCTTCACACAGCTTCTGGTGTGGCTTTGCTTCTCAAAAACAGAGCAAATGGAAAGACGGATGTAAACAAAAGCTTTGGACAAGAGATTCTTCCTGCTTGCCATTCTGCCTGCCTCAGCTTTCACAGGGGGCTTTGGACTCTTTGCTGACACTGCTCTCAAGTGTGGGCACTACACTGGGTGGGTAGCACTGTGATGACCTGACCTGCATCTCCTTCCTTCATGTAGCACATCACAGGCTCACAGATCACAGGCTCACAGGATGTTAGGGGTTGGAAGGGACCCAAGCAGATCATCGAGTCCAACTCCCTGCCAGAGCAGGACAATCCTATCTAGCACAGATCACATAGGAACACATCCAGACAGGCTTTGGAAGTCTCCAGAGAAGGAGACCCCACAACCTCTCTGGGAAGCCTGTGCCGGTGCTCTGTGACCCTTACAGTAAAGAAGTTCTCCCTTGTGTTGAGGTGGAACCTCTTATGCTGCAATTTACACCCATTGCTCCTTGTCCTATCACAGGGAGCAGTGAGCAGAGCCTGTCCCCCCCTCCTGGCAGCCTTCAGATACCTATAAACATTTATCAAGTCCCCTCTAAGTCTTCTCTTTTCCAGACTAAAAAGTCCCAAGTCTCTCAGCCTCTTCTCATAAGCCATGCCCCCCAGTCCTCTAATCATCCTCGTGGCCCTCTGCTGGACCCTCTCCAGCAGATCCCTGTCCCTCTTCAACTGGGGAGCCCAAAACTGAACACAGTATTCAAGATGAGGTCTCACCAGGGCAGATTAGAGGGGGAGGAGAAGCTCCCTTGATCTGCTGGACACACTCTTCCTAATACACCCCAGGACCCCATTGGCCTTCTTGGCCACAAGGGCACATCGCTGTGCCATGGTTAACTTGTTATCCACCAGAACCCCCAGGTCCCTCTCCCCAGGACTGCTTTCCAGCAGATCACCTCCCATGTCACTGCACATCAGGATATGCAACCCACTGGAACCAACCTCCCTCCCCGCTCCCCTCCTTTTTTTTTTTTAATTCCACATCATCATCAAACCATGTTCTGAAAGGAGAAAAATAAAGAGGTATTTGCATATGGATTAAAGGAAAATAATTCTTTCTGGTAACAAACTCTTGGTAGGTTTGTCACCCTGTAGATGGCAAATACTAACAAAAATGTACACGCTCTCTGGAAGGCGACATTTGGATGTTTATAAGAGACATAAACCAGGAACAAAAGAAAATTGCTCTGACTGCACTCAAAATACTGACTAAGGGTCTCAAAAACACACAGCTCATGCTTTGCAGAGAAGTGAATGTCATGCTAAAAATCTCACCTTTTGTTTAAACCCATGACCTCAAAAAAGTAATTAAGAGAATTTCGAGAGGAGCTCTTCTGTTTTAAGAAGCAGGATGGCAAAGATTCCAGAGAAGGTGAGGTGTGTATTTCCTCAGTAACTGTGGATCTGAGCCCAAATTGACTTCACCTCTCTGGATGAAGGACAAACTCACTGATGCAGGAGAGGGTCAGGCAATGCTAAGGAGCACAGCAATGCTCAGAGTAGTTCCCTTGCTCCCTGACCCAGTTTGCTGTCCCCATTCCCATGCCATACTCCTTCCCTTGGCAGCTGTCACCATGTAACTCACCTGACAAAACAACTTAGCCCTTGCCTGCTCATCCCTCACAAACCACAACTCATCTCATCCCTGTGAGACACAGGTAAGCAGCAAAGGGGAGAAAGGAGGTAAAGTGATGAGGTAGAAGACTGAAGGTAATGGGGTTTGAAGAGATCAGCCTGCAGAAGTGACAATAGCCTTTTGCCCTCAGAAAGCAGTTGTGATGGGAAGGATTAGCTCCAAGAAGCCTGTGTGAAAAAGCATCAGGTGAAAAGCAGATTTACAGCATGATTGTGCTAAAGAACAAGAGGACACAGACTCAAACTGTGCCAGGACAGGTTTAGGCTGCACATTAGGAAGAAATTCTTCAGGGAAAGAGTAATTGCCCATTGGAATGGGCTGCCTGGGGAGGTGGTGGAGTCACCATCCCTGGAGGTGTTTAAAAGAAGACTGGATGAGGGAGTTAGTGCCATGCTTTAGTTAATTACAAGGGGTAGGTGATAGGTTGGACTCAATGATTCTAGAGGTCTTTTCCAACCTGGTTAATTCTGTGATTCTGTAAAGAGGATCCCCTTTCATTCCAGCTAGTTATTCCTCATCCATGTTCAAATGGAATTTCTGCTTGGAATATCCCAAACAGCTCATGGTTTCCATTTAGATGCTTACTGGTGAGACAATTCATGTGCTTGTTACTTGTCCTTCCTGATCAGATATCCCTTCCTATGAAGAGAGACTCATGCTGGAACATTCATTGTACATCCATCCATCCATCCATCCATCCATGCATCTCTCAGTACCACAGGCAGGAGTTGCTCATTGAAACTAACATCAATGCATCAAGGTCACACTAACATTTAAAAGACTAAGTAACCTCCTGTGGTTTAAATATTCTGGGATATTACAATCAAATAACAGCATTAAACAAAGTGACAAACATCCCTTTTGCAGTAAGCAACAGGGCAACCACTCCTTTGATGAGCTTAGGAGGCTTTGTTATGTGATATGTTAGAATGTTAGCAAAACAGGAGGCACTTTTCTGACAGCGTCCCCAGTTATGGGGAGTTTCACTTGGTTGGGCAATCCTAGGGCACCCATTCCTTGCCCTCTTAAAGTGAATAAACAAAGCAGTAATGGAAAATTAGCTCTAATCATTTGGGAGAGTTCTCCCAATTAAACAGATTTAAATAAAGCTAGGTGAAACATTCAGCTGTCATCCTGATTTAGAAGTGAACTGATCAAGAAATAAGGAGTCAGCCAGAATTATAGATGGGAGTTGCTACCTGAAAGAATAGGAGAGTCAGAGGCAGAAATCAACACAGGTCATATGTTGTGAATTCTCTGCAACATACTGACCAACATCTTGGAGGGATTGAAAAGCCATGCAGATGTGGTGCTGAGGGACATAGTTTAGTGGTGACCTGGCAGTGCTGGGTTAATGGTTGGACTTGATGATCTTAAAGCTCTTTTCCAACCTAAACAATTCTATGATTCTGTGATCTTGTGCAGCTGAAACAGCAAAGCCAAACCATTTATCTGCACTTTATGATGGGATTTGGATGTAACACGGAATTCTGCATTTAGTAATAGATGCCCACAATCTCCTTATCTGGACAGAATGAAAAGCTGGGAAAGGAAACCTCGTGAGACACCAAACATATGTGAGCTGTGCCTTAAGCTCCGCTATAACTCCGAGGCATACGCAGTCACAGCATGCCTGCCTCCAGCCCTATTCATCAGACAACGTTCTGCTGAGCTAGGTTGTCTCTGCACTCACCACAAACACATCTGCTCCATGATTTACTTGTGCTCATATCACCTCTCTGCCTTCATATATATGCAGAGATATTCTTCAGTTTTCCCACTGTTAACTCCTCCTTGAGAAACAAAGTTTTAGCTAGCCCAGCAAATGGTTGATTTTCAGCACTCAGACTCAAAAGTTAAACTCTAACTCTTCTGAGTGCCTGCAGCAATGGTCAATAAGGACCCTCAATGTCAAGTTTTTACAAATAAACACTACCTTGCATAGGAATACCTCAATGAGAATCAAGGAATTCCATAACCGCAGTCAGTGAGTGGCAATGAATGCAATTCCAATTCCCAGAAGCACCGCTAAAGTCACGGCAAGTAAGTTTGTTTCCTAAGCCTGCTGAAGGATTCCAATGTGTAACTACACACAAGAGGAATCAGTAAAACTTGGCTTCAGGAAATCACATTACCAAGATGTGTGTAGCTTCACACACTCATGCCATGATTTATGTCAATAGTATTCCAGAAAGGCAGCTCTTGCTTGACTGCAGAAGTCTGGACTAGCAAATCCAGATAAAGCATCAAAGCTTCTTGGATAACCAACCACATGGTGGTTTTCTCCTCATCCATCTATCTTCTCTTAATCTATACATCTGCTTGTAACAAATACTTGTTGAGTCATGTTCAGATTGGCCTTTTGTAGTGAGACCTTAAGTCTCCTGTAGGTGAGCCCACACCCGGAATACTGTGTCCAGTTTTGTGTGCTCCAGTTTAAAAGCATCAGGGATCTACTGGAGAGAGACCAGCAGAGAGCTACAGGGATGATTAACATCTCTGCTGTGAAGAAAGACTGAGAGATGTGGGGCTACTTAGACTTGACAAGAGAAGGCTGAGAGGGGACCTTATTAATGTCTGTAAATACCTGATGGGTGAGTGTCAAGATGAAGATGCCAGCCTCTTTTTGGTAGTGCCCAGTGATAGGACAAAGAACAACAGGCACAAGCTGGAATACAGGAAGTTCCACCTCAACATGAGGAGAAGCTTCTTCACTCTGAGGGTGACAGAGCACTGGCCAGGGTGCTCAGAGAGGTTGTGGAGTCTCCTCCTCTGGAGACTTTCCAAACCTGCCTGGATGTCTTCCTGTGTGTCCTGCCCTAGGGGATACTGCTTTGATAAAGAGGCTGGACTAGATGATCTGTGGAGGTCCCTTCCAACCCCTATCATTCCAGGATTCTGTAATTCTGTTTGTGTGGTGTTTGTGTGCAAAGCAGATAGAATCATAGACTCATAGAATCAAGCAGGCTGGAAGAGACCTCCAAGATCATCCAGTCCAACCTAGCACCCAGCCCTGTCCAATCAACTACACCATGGCACTAAGTGCCTCATCCAGGCTTTTCTTCAATACCTCCAGGGACAGCAATTCCATTACTTCCTTGGCAGCCCATTCCAATGCCAATCACTCTCTCTGCCAACAACTTCCTCCTAACATCCAGCCCAGGCCTCCCCTGGCACAACTTGAGACTGTGTCTCCCCGTTCTGTTGCTGGTTGCCTGGCAGAAGAGACCAACCCCACCTGGCTACAGCCTCCCTTCAGGTAGTTGTAGGCAGATGATCTATCTAGTAGGCTGAAGAACTATCACATGTTTGCTCATAACTGAAAAGAGCCATGATTTGTTGATCCATGGAGTCTTTTCCAAAGCCAGGTTTATGTTGCAATTAAACTTTTCTGTCATGACATGAATGTATTTATTTCTCAAGACAGATAAAGCAGGAGATATGAAGACTGAGCAGGTAGATTATGTACCTAGATGACTATTTAGTCTGCATGCCTGTAAGGGAGAGGGGAAAACCAACATCAAACACAGTATGACCATTTCCTGAGAAATAAGTTTACTTAACATTAGTATTTTTCCTCTATTATCTTACTGACTTATTCTATCCCTTGCTAGTCTCAAAATGACATTATTCTGACAGACCCTTTAAAGCATGAGTCAATGAAATTCAAACATATGATTTTAATCATCCTATTGCAACTAAAAAGCAGAAGTGTTGGGTTGTGTTTTTTTTTTTCCAGCACCAACCTGTCTGTTTGCATAACCTGTTAGATTCTATGGAGCAAATATTTTATAGAACCATAGAACTGCTGTGGTTGGAAAAGACCTTTAAGATCATCAAATCTAACCATTCACTAACTGTACCAAGTCTGGTGTTAAACCATGTCCCTCAGCACCACATCTCTGTGTTGTTTAAACACCTCCAGCGATGGGGATTCAACCACCTCCTTGGAGAGTCTGTTCCAGTGTTTGAGAAACCTTTCAGTGAAGAAGTTTCTTCTAACAGCCAACCTAAGCCTCCCTTGGTGCAACTTGAGGCCCTTTCCCCTTGTCCTATCACTTGTTAGCTGGGAGAACAGACCAATAACCACCTTGCTACAACCTCCTTTCAAGGAGTTGTAGAGAGTGAGGTCTCCCTTCAGCCTCCTCTTCCCTAAGTTAAACAACTCCAGCCCCCTCAGCCATTCCTGATAAGATCTGTTCTCCAGACCCTTCATAGCTTTGTTTCATTTCTCTAGACTTGCTCCAGCATCTCAATGTCCTTCTTGTACTGATGGCCCCAAAACTGAACCCAGTACTCAAGGTATGGCATCCCCAGTGCTGAGTACAGCAGTGTAACCAATTCCCTGGTCCTGCTGGCCACACTATTGCTGATATAGGCCAGGATGCTCTTTGCCTTCTTGGCCAGCTGGGTACACGCTGGCTCATGTCCAGCTGGCTGTTGACCAACACCCACAGGTCATTCCCTACTGGGCAGCTTTCCAGCCACTCTGCCCCAAGCCTAGAGTGTTCACCTGGTTGTTGTGACCCAGGTGCAAGACCTGACACTTGGCCTTATTGAACCTCCTACAGTTGGGCTCAGCAGATTGATCCAGCCTGTCCAAGTCCCTCTCTAGAGCCTTCCTACCCTCAAGGAGATTGACACTCCTGACCAACTTAGTGCTATCCGCAAACTTACTGTGGCTGCCCTCCATTCCCTCATCCAGATCCCTGATAAAGATACCAAACAGAACTGGCCCCACTACTGAGTTTTGGGAAACACCACTTGTGGTCAGCCACCAACTGGATTTAACTCCATTCACCACCATACTGAATGCTTTGGATTGGAAGGGACCATTAAAAGCCTTCTAGTCCAGGCCCCCTGCACTGAGCAGGGACATCTAATTGAAACATTTGCTTAATTTATCATTCAAGGACTTGATTAATTTATCCTGAGGATTGAGACTGTGGATGAAATGTCACAAACAGGACCATTAGACTTGCAATAGATGGTGAGAAAAACATTGGGGCGTGCATGTAAGGAAAAGGGGAAAGGCTGAGAAGTTCAGAGAACTTGCAGCCGTTTTGGGACAGGTCACTGAATAATAAAGTTACTGAGGAATTGCTGTTTCCTCACACACTTGCTAAAGAAAAATAAAAGTGCATAGTGTGAGAAAACTTCCTAAAATATGTCAACCTCTCTCTGGTTGTAAACTTTCAGCTAGATCAGCACTGGTGTCCTGTTTCCACACCTATCTGCACAGTTGCTGGCGCATAGCAGGGGTCTTTGGGGATGGCTGTTTTCAGGAGAATCACTCTAGCTTAGCACCTTGCAACCTCCTCAAGGTTTTAGACCTTTGCACTGCATGATTTGGACAACAGCTGTGCCAGAGGAGGGTCACAATGATGATCTAAGGGCTGCAACACCTCTGCTATGAGGATAGGCTGAAAGAGCTGGAGTTGTTCAGCCTAGAGAAGAGAAAGCTTCAGGCAGACCTTGCAGATGCATTCTGGTAGCTGAAAGGATCCTACAGGAAGGCTGGAAAGGAACTTTACATAAGTGTCTCTAGCAACAGGACAAGAGGGAATGGTTTGAAGTTGAGGGAGAGTAGGTTCAGACTGGATCTTAGGAAGAAGCTCTTCAGTACGAGGGTGACTGGACACTGAAATAGACTGCTTAGAGAGGTTGTGGCTGCCTCCTCCCTGGCCATGTTCAAGGCTAGGTTGGATGAGGCCTTGAACAGCTGAGTCTAGTTGAGAGGCATCCCTGCCCATGGCAGTGAGGTTGGAGTAGATGACCTCTAAGATCCCTTCTGAACTAAGCCATTCTATAATTCTATGACTATCAGAGCAGTGTTTGAGGTTAGCAACAGTACAAATTGTACATTGAAGTGGTGTAATTATCATCCCTGGACATAGTATAAAACCAGGTAGATGAGAGATGTGGTTCAGTGGTGGACTTGGCAGTACTGGGTTAACTGTTGGACTTGATAATCTGGAGGCCTGTTCTATGACTCTATGAAATGCAAAAGCAGTCCAGTTCAGCAGTCTCAGCTGATGCACCTGTTCAGACACTGCACCAAGGGAGACTATCACAAAGCTTAGAACTGCTCAGACTGTTGAGCATCTTACAGCAACACTTCCCTGGCTAATCAATCTACCTACCCTAAACCACTCAGAGGCCTTTAAACCTCCCCATATGCAGGCTCTCCCTGCTCAGAGACAGCTCGGGCAATCTGCCACCCACATCACTGTAGACAATGAGAAGATTGTGCTTCCAGTGTCTTTGCAGCCTATTCTTCACCCTATGCAAATCTTCAGGAGCTGCATTTCTGAGCCTGATGCAACAGCACAAAGGATGCTGGCGTAACAAATGGCTTAACCTGCCAGCACCAGTCACCACAATTACTGCCACTAGGAAAGATATGATCCTAGTCTGCCACTAAAAGATCATTAGGTACACTGTGACTGTGGTATTCTTTCACATAGCTCATTTACATGGACACTAATTGAGAACACTTGATTTAAATAAAAATACCCACTGTAAATTTGCATTGACAAATCTGTTCTTCAGCTTTAGAGAGCCTAGAAGGATGCCTGCTCAGGAGGGAAAACCAGCTCTTATCAGGTTAGTCCTGCACCACACTCACCAGAAATACAAACCAGTGTAACGCTGCAGACACAGAGCAGAGCTTGGAAGAATGCACACAAGGATGCTCTGTCTGGACATGTAAATGACTTACATTAAGCTAAATTAAAACTCCTCTGTACCATTCAAATGCCTGTGCTCCATCCAACAATTTATAGAGTGTTTGGGAATGGACAGCTGTTAGTTCAGAAAGAGTCAAGGATTACAGCTGTGAAAGGCCCATAATACAGGACAGGATTTATTCTCTGCCATTCTCCTTTTTTACATCCTTTTATTGAGGCTGCAAAAGCAAACGATGAAAAAGAGCAAATGTTCAAATTTTAGTTGTTTGTGCATCTCAGATGCAGCTCCTCTGCTCATTTCAATTATCATGGAGTTCTCCCCTTTGAAAGATCAATTCCTGGATAAATTGCACCTCAGGATGACCTCCATCTGTCAGAGTGATCATGAAAACAACAAAGCAAAACAAATTGAAAACCTCCTAAAATCCTCCCAAAATGAGGTAAGGAAATCAATGTGTATCAATGTGTGTGGCCAGCAGGTTTTGAGAGGGGATTCTGCCCCTCTGCTCTGCTTTGCTGAAACCCCACCTGCAGTGTTGGGTCCAACTCTGGTGTCCCCAGCACAAGAAAGACATAAAACTGTTAGAGGGGTCCAGAGGAAGGCCACAAAGATGACCAGAGGGTTGGAACACCTCTGCTATACAGATAGGCTGAAACAGCCTGGAGAAGAGAAGGCTCTGGGAAGAATGTAGAGCAGCCTTCCAATATTTGAAAAGGGCTACAGGAGAGCTGGAGAGGGACTTTTTACAAAGGCATGGAGAGACAGGACAACAAGGAATGGCTTCAGACTAGAAGAAACTGGACTAAGATTAGACTTAAGGAAGAAATTCTTCCCATGAGGCTGCTGAGGTACTGAAATAGGTTGACCAGAGAAGCTGGGCTCCAAGCCTAGAAGTGTTCAAGACCAGGCTAGATGTGGCCTTGAGCAACCTGGTCTAGCAGAAGGTATCCCTGCCCATGGCAGGGGGTTGGAACTTGATGACCTTTAAGCTCTCTTCCATCCCAAATCATTCTCTGATTCTACTCACAGGAATTAATGGAAAACATGGTCAGCTGGGCAACTCCATGCAAAAGGAAAGACCACAAGCGGGTAGAGGTACAGAGAAGAGAGATGAAGATGGTCAAAAAGGACAGGTGGTATCAGAGAAGGATACCAGGAGTAGCAAGATTCATCAGACCAGGGGTGCCTGTGGCTGCCTGTAACAGCCAAAGCACGCTGCGTGCTGTGACTTGCCTTGTCACCCTGGGCACAAGGGCTGAAGCTTTCTACCTCAGCAAGCACTCTGCAAGGGATGTGGGAACAATGTTTTGTCCAAAGCCACTGGTCAAGGCCACTGGTTTTGCCTGACAGATATGAAAGACATACTGCTGATTTTCAGAGAGGTACAAAAGAGCTCTCCCATGACTAAAGGTAAGGAATTAATACATAGTCACAGAATCCTGTTGCTTAAGACACTTTTAAGATCACCAAGTCCAATATTAACCCAGCACTGCCAGGTCACCACTAAACCAAGCCACTCAGCACCAACATCTACACCTCTTTAAAGTTCATCCAGGGATGGTGACTCCATCACTTCTCTAGGCAGCCTGTTCCAGTGCTTTACAACCCTCTGGGGGAAGAAATCTGTCCAAATATCCAACCTAAACTTCCCCTGGTGCAAGTTGAGGCCATTTCCTCTTGTCCTGTCACTAATACAATACAATCCAATCTGAACTGCTTCACCCAATTTAATAAGCCTGTCTTGAGATGCAACAAGTCACATGCAACGAGACAGGAAAAATCAGAGTCTGAGCTGCCAGAAGAGCCTGGCTTTGTAAGAGGATGGCTGCACAGAGCAACAGCAATACCCAGATGGGCCCACCTCAGAGATCACTGCATCCTCTGAAGGGGCAGAGGGGAGCCAAGGATGGACAGGTCTCTTTTCTCATATATCCACCTCATCATGCTGAGCTGCTCTTTCAGCTGTGGGAGTCCTGTAGAGCAGAGTGAAAGGAGGCAATAGATGGCAGGCGTCCACACACCTTTAGAAGCTTGTTCCTTCTATTGTGTCAGCAAACAATAGCCTCCCTGCTAATCTGTGAATCTCCTCAGGCTCCCTTCATGCCTTTACCATACTGCTTCCCCAGCCCCAGATACCTCCTCTGCTATTTACAGCTCTCTGAACCCTCAGATTATCTCTCCCTGCTAGTCGAGTGCCTACATTTGCAACTTAAACCTGGTTACTTTCCAGATGTTGTCTCCAAAATTTGATAGCATTTGCAGCATGAGCTGATGGCTGTGTCTTCTGTAAACCATGCAGAGCACACAGCCAAAGACTAACACACACACACAAAATGATGCTGTGGCAAAATAGTTCCCATCCTGCCAAATTCTGTGTTTCCCTTCCTGTGGGCTGTTAGGAACTTCAACTGCTTATGAAAATCTGGCTTTATCTAAGGGTGGAGCTTACATTTACAGTATGGGCTGCCCAGGGAGGTGGTGGAGTCACCATCCCTGGAGGTGTTCAAGAAAAGCCTGGATGAGGCACTTAGTGCCATGGTCTAGTTGACTGGATAGGGCTGGGTGCTAGGTTGGACTGGATGATCTTGGAGGTCTCTTCCAACTTGGTTGATTCTATGATTCTATGTTTCTGCCATGATCTTCTTGCTTCTGTAGTGATCCTTCTTTCCTGTGCCCTTCTGGAATGCACCTAATGGACAGGCTGCACTCCAAAATTCCAGGTAGTGGCAGACACAAAAATGCATGTGTTACATAACCATCAAGTACAGGACTTCACTTTTGGGGGAGTTTGTTTTTATTTATACTATCAAGTTTTAAGAACTAAACTTTAGCAGATGACTCTTCCTAACTGTTTGTTAATGAAAATCATGATGGTGACTTAAAAAGTCATTCTTCACACTGAGCAGTACCCTAGAAGGATTTGGATTCTTATAAACCAAGTAGGTCTGGGCTACATAATCCAGCAGGTCGACCCATGCACCACTGAAGCTTAGAGGTTGACCTGCTGGAAAGAAGCTCTGCAGAGAAGGACCTGAGGAGTTCTGGTGGACAGCAAGTTCAGCATGAGCCAGCAACACGCTCTTGTGGCTGAGAAGACCAATGGTCTCCTGCAGCATATTAAAAAGAGTGTGGCCAGGGAGGTTCTCCTCCCCATCTAGTGAGAGCACATCTGAAGTACTGGGTCCAGCTCTGGGCTCTGCAGTTCGAGAGAAACAGAGAACTTAAGAGGAGAGAGTCCAGAGAAGGCTATGAAGGTAATGGACTGCAGCATCGCTCTGAAGAGGCTGAGAAACCTGGGGCTGTTTAGGCTGGGGAAGAGCAGCCTGAGAGGGGATCTTATCAATGCTGATCAATGTCTAAACGGTGGGGCTCAAGAGGCTGGGGCTAGACTCTTTTCAGTGGTGCCCAGCAACAGGACAAGGGGCAACAAACACAAACTGGGAACCCAGGAGGTTCCATCTGAACATGAGAAAAAACTGCTTTGCTGTGAGGGTGCTGGAACCCTGAAGTAGGTTGCCTCGATTGTGGAGTCTTCTCTGAAGAGATTCCATATCCACCTGAACATTGTGACCACAGGCAACCTGCTCTGGGTGATGCTGCTTGAGCAGCAGGGCTGGACCAGGTGATCTCCAGAGGTCTCTTCCAAACCCCACCATGCTGTAATTCTGTATTCTCTCTATAACACCAAAATAATGTCAATTTTTATAGAATCATTGAATCAAGCTGGTTGGAAGAGACCTCCAAGCTCATCCAGTCCAACCTATCACCCAGCCCTGTCCAATCAACTAGACCATGGCACTAAGTGCCTTATCTAGGCTTCTTTTGAACACCTCCAGGGATGGTGACTGCAATTTCCCCTCAGCTCACTCTATTATCTATACAATACATCAATGCAGCTCCTCCAAAGTATCAACTCCAAGAAGAGAAACCTCTAATACAAGCCACACAGAAAAATCTGCTTTGACTCTGTGTACTGCAGACATGATTTTAACTCACCAAGGGTTAAACCAATGCCTTTATGCAAAACTCTATCATCAATAACAATTTTAAGCAGCTGCACTGTAAAGGACCCAACCTTCTAACGCAGCACATCTGCCTAAATGCTGATTTCTGCAGCCAAGCCTCGTAGCAGATGTCAAGCTAAGAGAATAACCCAAATGTGGAGCACATCTCCTTCTAACACAGATGTTTAAAATCTAAGAATCACACAAAAAAAAATCATTCTATTATTATCTAATCAATTCCTCCCTTGAAATGCCTATTTCTCTTCACAGACTATTAAATGGATTCAAGGTGAGTTTATTTAGAGATCTAATAATCAGCCATCAGGAATCGCTGTGCAATGGAAATAAAGGTTACCAGCAGGAAATGCAGCTGAGCAACTGCACTGTGTGGCAGCCAGCCAGAATTTCCCTACTCATAGAATGGCTTAGCTTGGAAGGGACCTCAAAGATTATCTAGTTCCAACTCCCCACCATAGGCAGGGACACCTCCCACTGGAACAGGTTGCTCAAGGTCTCATCTGACCTGGCCTTGCATACCTGGCATGTGTCCAGAGAAAGGCACCAAGGCTGGTGAAAGGCCTGGAGCACAGCCCTGTGAGGAGAGGCTGAGGGAGCTGGGTGCATGCAGCCTGGAGAAGAGGAGGCTCAGGGCAGATCTCATTGCTGTCTACAACTACCTGAAGGGAGGCTGTAGCCAGGTGGAGTTGGTCTCTTCTGCCAGGCAACCAGCAGTAGAACAAGGTGACACATTGTCAAGCTGTGCTGGGAGAGGTCTAGGCTGGATGTTAGGAGGAAGTTGTTGGCAGAGAGTGATTGGCATTGGAATGGGCTGCCCAGGGAGGTGGTGGAGTCACCATCCCTGGAAGTGTTCAAGCAAAGCCTGGATGAGGCACTTAGTGCCATGGTTTAGTTGACTGGCTGGGGGTGGGTGCTAGGTTGGACTGGCTGATCTTGGAGGTCTCCTTTAACCTGGTTGATTCTATGAAAAACTCATCCAATGACTTCAGGCAATGAGAAGTTCCACGTGGGCCAGCAATGCACATGGAATCACAGAATGCCACATTGGAAGGGATCCCAAGGATCATCTGGTCCAACCTTTCTAGGGGATAGTGTAGTTTAAATGAGATGACCCAGCACCCTGTCAAGCTGAGTCTTAAAACTGTTCAATATAGGAGAATCTCCTACTTCTCTTGGGACATGATTCCAATGTCTAAATGTTCCCATTGTGAAAAAAATCTCTTCTGGAGTCCAATCATAACCTCCCCAGGAGTAACTTGGACCCATTATCCCTTGTCTTTTCCATGTGACTACTTGTATAAAGGGAGTCTCCATCCCCACATCCTCATGAAACAACCCTGACTTCAGTGATGCTTCACAAAGATAGCAGGGAGCCACTGGGAGGGAAAAAAATGCTTCAAGTGTAAAGTAGCTCACTACAGGGAGCAGGACATGGATTTTTTTTTTGCCAAAAGCTGGTGTCTTGTTCTTCACAGTGACATTTTTACTCCCCCTCTAGACTCCACCACAACTGCTGGTAAGCATAACTCAAATAAATGCCTTATGTGCAGTCATGCCAAGACACGTGAAAAACCAGCATTTACCTATCAACACACCCAGGAGAACAGGAATTTCCTTTAAATGAAAATGGATAGATATTTCTTCCCTGAGAGGGTTGTCAAGCCCTGAACAGCCTGCCCAGGGAAGTGGTCAAATAATCATCCCTGGAGGGATTTAAAAGCCATGTAGATGCGGTGCTGAGGGACGTGGTTTAGTGGTGACCTGGCAGTGCTGGGGTAATGGTTGGACTTGATGATCTTAAAGGCCTTTTTCAGCCTAAACAATTCTATGATTCAATGGAAAGCAAGCAGTAGATACTAACTTCTCCCTCCTCCAGACACAGTCCTCTAAGTAAAAATCTAAGGCAATAGCTGTGTTGCTTGGTTTGCTCCTGCTACCACACAGGCACACAAGAATTGTCTGTCCTCTGCTCTGCTGTCTTATGGCTCTGTTTCCTGTGTTTCTAGGATTATTCTTCCTGTCAACCAATCCCTCAATACAGTAACTTCTTTTACTTGCACAGGTTTCTTAACTGACTGTTTGTAACTGGCACATCTTTCCATTCCCAATTCTTGGGCATGATTATTCTGCTCTCTTTTCTTATGCCATGAGCCAGAGCAGAGTGACAAGACAGGTGAGGGGGCTGGAGGGAAAGTCTGATGGAGAGAGGCTGAGTGAGATGGGGGTGTTCAGCCTGGAGAACTTAGAGGGGACCTTATCACTCTATAGTTGTAGTCAGGTGGGGGTCAGACTCTTCTCCCAGGTATCTTTTGACAGGACAAGAGGGCATGTCCTGAAGCTGTGCCAGGGGAGGTTTAGGTTGGATGTCAGAATCATAGAATCAACCAGGTTGGAAGAGACCTCCAAGATCATCCAGTCCAACCTAGCACCCAGCCCTAGCCAGTCAACCAGACCATGGCACTAAGTGCCTCATCCAGTCTTTGCTTGAACACTTCCAGGGATGGTGACTCCACCACCTCCCTGGGCAGCCCATTCCAATGCCAATCACTCTCTCTGCCAACAACTTCCTCCTAACATCCAGCCTTGACCTCCCCCAGCACAACTTGAGACTGTGTCCCCTTGTTCTGTTGCTGGTTGCCTGGGAGAAGAGACCAACCTCCACTTGGCTACAACCTCTCTTCATGTAGCTGTAGACAGCAATGAGGTCACCCCTGAGCCTCCTCTCCTCCAGGCTAAACAACCCCAGCTCCCTGAGCCTCTCCTCATAGGGTTTGTGTTCCAGGAAGCACTTTCTCAATGAAAAGGTGATGAGGCACTGGGATGGACTGCCCAGGGAGATGGTGGAGTCAGCATCCCTGGAGGTCTTTAAGAAAAGATTGGATGTGGCACTTGGTGGCATGGTTTAGCTGATGTTGTGGTGTTAGGTTATAAACTGGACTCAATAATCTCAGAGGTCTTTTCCAGCCTCAATGATTCTGTGATTCTGAGCCAAGCCATTATTTTGCATCTCTACCCCCATTTCATTTTACACTTTTGTTGCTTTTATTTTCCCAGCTACCTGATGATGAGATCTTCTTCATCACTGATTCCAGCTTCCAGAACTGGTATTGAAAGAGCTCTCTGTGTACCCATCCACTTACAGAACAAGCATATATGTCCTCAAAAATCCTCTAAGGAGGAAGGCACTTTAAAGAAGGTACTTTAGAGAATACCCAGACCCATGATAATGCAAAAGGGGACATTTTCAGGCATGAAATTATGATGGTCACAGAATCTATTCATGTTTTCAAGTCATTGGAGTCTATCTGCAGGGGTTTTGTCATACAGCACCAGTGTGCAAGATGAGCTTCTTGCCTTGACACTGCCTGCTTTGCTGGGGGAATGAGGGTGGCACAAAGAGAAGGATCTGTGTTTTCTCCATAAAAGTATCAGAAAGCAGGTTGAAGCAACTCAGAGTTAGCACAAGTTTAGCAAGAGTGGTTATGCTGTAAAATGACAGCCCTTAGGTGAGCTGCAGAGAGAAGCTGTTCCCTCACTGCACTGCTTGCTGGAACAGCAGCTGCACTTCAGTGTTGGTTCCTTAGCTCCTGATGGGCTGGACAGCCCAAATATGAATTATTTCAGTGTAATCATCCACACATTGTGAGAGGCACAGCAGAGCTGGGCATGCAGGACAGTGATGCATTGACTCTGAAAAGTCTGCAGCGAACAGGGTCAGTATAATAGCCCACAAAACCTGCAGAGACAGTGATGGATGTTCCTGTAACTTCCCACAGCAGCCCAGAGAAAATGCTGGGCACAACATGGCTTCTTTCAGTTCAGCCAACAGCTAGGCAAGGTCAAGCAGCTGGAGCAAACTGAATACATCCTGGCCTGTGATTATTCCATAACACCACTGCCATTTTTAGCTAGCCAGCTATCTTTAGCATAGGAAGTGAGAGCACTAAGCAACACCACCTTCCTTTTCTTTCTGTGCCTTGATCTCCTTTCCTTGCTTTCCAAGTCTAATTGTTAGCACTCACTTATCATATTATGAAAAATTACATTCTCTGGTTTATACAGGTGCCTGCTTATTTTTATCTTCTTTTGGATTAAACCTCTGTTCTTCCTACTCTCTTATTTTGGGGCCTCCTCAGTACCTGCCATCCGCTGCAACAATCAATGTCAGCAGCATCAGTTTTGCAGGCAAGCACACAGACACTTCCAAGCAGCTGTATGAGAACTCACAACCATCACAAACCAACAATGGAAGCCTCAGAATCATAGACTCACCAGGGCTGGAAGAGACCTCAAGGATTTAGCCTGGAGAAGAGGAGGCTCAGGGCAGACCTCATTGCTGTCTACAACTACCTGAAGGGAGGTTTTAGCCACATGGGGTTGGTCTATTCTCCCAGGCAACCAGCAACAGAACAAGGGGACAGAGCCTCAAGTTGTGCTGGGGGAGGTCTAGGCTGGATGTTAGGAGGAAGCTTTCCCACAGAGAGTGATCTGCCATTGGAATGGGCTGCCCAGGGAGGTAGTGGAGTTGCCATCTCTGGAGGTGTTGAAGAAAAGACTGGATGAGACACTTAGTGCCATGGTCTGGATAGGGCTGGGGGATAGGTTGGACTGGATGAGCTTGGAGGTCTCTTCCAGGCTGCTTGATTCTATGATTTTATGATCATCTAGCTTTAACCCTACTGCCATGTGCAGGGACAACTCACATTAAATCAGGCTGCTCAGGGCCCCATCCAGCCTGGCCTTAAAAACTTCCAGGGATGGGCTTCCAGCATGTCCCTGGGCAACCTGTTCCAGTGTCTCACCACCCTCATGGTGAAGAACTTCTTCCTAACATCCGATCTGGATCTACCCACTTCTAGTTTTGCTTCATTCCCCCTAGTCCTATCACTACCTGACATCCTAAAAAGTCCTTCACCAGCTTTCTTGTAGCCCCCTTCAGACACTGGAAAGGCACAAAAACGTCTCTTTGGAGCCTTCTCCTCTCCAGATTGAAGAGCCCTGACTCTCAGTCATCCATAGGACAGGTGCTCCTACAGCCCCTTCTGTTTTCATGCTCATGAAATGAGAACTGTCAGCAGCAGTCCACTTCCCTTTCTGACACAGATGACATGTTTCAGAGGACTACACTGAACATGGAATTACTTGAAGACAGGAACTAGCCCTTTGAATCTCTCCTTCCTGATTTATGGGGCCTAAAAAACTCTCTCAGTCAAAAGAGGCAAGCAGACTTTTGTTTCCTGAACGAATCTCTTCACAGATCAGGATATAAAATCCTGAAAAGCAACTCCATTTCTCTGTGCATGTTTTGAGAGGCAGATTAGGTGTTGCATGATCCTGAACAAAAGCAAACCAGACACATACCCCCTACACGAAACTATACTTTTCAAGATAAACCTGGTTAAAGCTGCTGTACAAAGAACTTGGGACATCCTGAACAGAACCAGAAGTACAGCCAGCAAGAATGGTGTTACTAGAGCATCTTTGTCAGCTATCTCCAGCACTGGAAAGGGACCTGCAGGAAAGTGGGAAGAGACTTTGTTACCAGGGCTTGCGGTGATCGGATGAGAAGGAATGGACTGAAGCTTTGAGGATGGCAGATTTAGACCAGAGATCAGAAAGAAATTCATCACAGTGAGGGTGGTGAGACACTGGAACAGGTTGCCCAGGGAGGTCATGGGTGCTGCCTCCCTGGAGGTGTTCAGGGCCAGGTTGGATGTGGCCTCGATTAATCTGGTTTAGTGGGAGATGTCCTTGCCTATGGCAGGGGTTTGGAACTAGGCGATCCTTAAGGTCTCTTCCCACCTAAACCACTCTGTGAATCTGCTGCTCCTGAAAACTCAGATGTGAAAACATGAAAAGCCAAGCCTACTGATTCTCTATTCCACAGACAGAAACCCATATCCACTTACAGAACTTTCCCTGCCATTAGTACCTTATCTACACCTCAGAAGCAGATGCTTTTATCTCAAGCAATGACAATCAGTGTTTCTGTTGGGCTACAGAATGCATAACCTTCAACCTAGGGCTTGGGGTCTCTAATCTTAGAGATGTATTTATGTTATTACTATTAAAATACACTTTATGCCATACATTTAATCAAACTTTCCCCCCCCCCTCCCAGTTCCAAGTGTGTAAGAGGGAAATAAATCAAGCATAATAAACGTGACTTATGGAGATGACCTCAGAGTTAGAGCATAGGAGGAACTTGGCTGTGAAACAACCAACTTCTGGAGCTGTTCCAGGACAACAAACTCCCCTTTTTTTTTCAATTAGATGATCTAACAGACCCCGTGATGATCCAGCACAACAAACAAATTGTCTGAGGACATGCCAAATAGTCAAAAATAAACAGTCAAACATGATTTTTGGCTCTTAGCACTAGGAATTTACTCTCATTAAAAAGGAGCTCTTCTGGAAATAAAATCCAGTACTGTAATAGACAGCACTGAATTCCACCCTTGTGATTATAGTAAGATGCTCTTGTCCTTAAAAAGCTGGAAAGGTTTGTTGTAGGAGATGAAAAGGTTTCAAGCAGGGACTACCCTTCATCAGCACAGCGAAACAGCATGTGCCTAAGTCATTCACACTGCAGTGCTTGGGAAGGAGAGAGTTTGAAACCAACATCAAAACCCTCAGCAGGATTGTCTCAGGACTCAGCACGGGGTGAAAACAGCTCACATGTTGGATCTTCAGTCATGACAACACATCACAGAAACCTGAACAAGAACGCCAGGTATGCACACAGGCACACACACAAACACCCTCTGGCCACATAAGCACTCACCTGGAGACTCTAAAACACAAAAACATCCAGCCCTGGTGAAAGGAACCCAAAATACATCTAAGTCAAGGAAGAAACCACAGTTTCTTAGTGAGAAAGCAGTGCTGCAGGGTGTCTTAGCTGGGTGCTGGTATCCCAGTGTGCCCCAGTGCACTCCTGTGCTCACAGTGCATTTGCCCCCTCTCCCTCCTCACTTTCTCAGCTGGAAAGCTAATGAAGTCTCAACAAACAGACTGAAGTTCAAACATCATTAGTTCTGCTATTAAGGTATATCACTGAGAGGTTCTCCCACTTACATGGTTATCAAGTGCTTGGCAACAAGGACATTTATAATTCATTTCTCTAAAGAAGCAAAGACCTGAATTTTATTGCAGATCACTAGCTGTGTCATTCGTTACACTTCCAAGCCTCAGAGCAGCAGCAAGAAGAAGACAAAACACCCACAACCAAGTAAGTGCACAGCAAGCTGCTGCCAAAATGGTGCAGACCATCAGGTAAAGCAGAATTTCTTAGGCTATCTTCCAAAGCACTGCTTCTGGTAACAATTAACAGAGGCCTTCAAACGATGGTAACATCAGTCTGTTTCAAAAATAAAGGCTTCAATGAGACTCACAGAATCACAGAAACATCCAGGTTGGAAAAGACTCCCAGGATCATTGAGTCCAACCTATAACCCTACTCTACAAGGTTCACCTCAAACCATATCCCTAAGCACCACATTCAGATCACCCTTACACACATCCAGGGTGGGTGACTTCACCATGCTGGTTAATACAAGTGTGATTGCTGAACCATAAGCACAGCAAAAGGGTGTCTCCTCTAAAACCCAGCTTCAAGATCTCAGAATGCATCAAGCCCTTGAAGCCCTCCTTGCTCTTCACCTACTTGGGAGCAAGTAGTGAACCAGAGAGCATCTGTCCAGTCATCCCCTCCATGTGGTCCTCTTCCTTCTTCCACCACTGCCACATGCAGTGTTCATAGATTTATAGAACGGTTTGGCTTAGAAGGGACTTTAAAGATCGAGTTCCAATCCCCCTGCCACAGGCAGTGACACCTTCCACGAGACCAGGTTTCTCAACCTGCCCTTGAACATCTCCAAGGAGAGGGCATGCACAGCTTCACTGGGAAATCTGTTCCAGCATCTCACCACCCTTAACGTAAAGGCTTTCTTTCTAATCTCCAGTCTAAATCTGCCCTCCTCAAACTTTAATCCATTCTCTCTCATGCGATCACCACAAGTCCTTGGAAAAAAGCCTCTTCCCTCTTTCTTGTAGGCCCCTTTCAGGTACAGAAAGGCTGCTATAAGGTCTTGGAGCCTTCTTTTCTGCAAGCTAATCAGCCCCAACTCTCTCAGCCTGCCCCCATAGGAGAGGTGATTCAGCCCTCTGATCATCTTTGTGGCCTCCTCTGGACCTGCTCCAGCAGTTCCTTGTCCCTCTATACTGGAGGCACCAGAACTGGATGCAGTACTCCAGATGGGCTCTTACAAGAGCAGAGCAGAGGGGCAGAATCTCCTCCCTCATACTGCTGGTCACACTGCTTTTGATGCAGCCCAGCACACAGCTGCCTTCTGGGCTGTGGCGACCATTGCCAGCTTGTGGTGAGTTTTTCACCAACTGACACCTCCAAGTCCTTTTCCTCAAGACTGCTCTTGATCCACTCCTGACCCAGCTTATATTTGTGCTTGGGATTGATCCCAAAACATTCACCTGTCATGTGGTTGGCATGCCTTGGTTATGGGACCACAAGTTGTTACACATTTCTTTCACAGGATCAAAATGACATCCAGTGTGAGATGCAGGAGTCTGCATTTTGGCCACAGAGGGCACATGTCTGGTCATTTGATGGCAACCTCCCAGATTGCCCAGGGAGGTCATGAATGCCCCCTCCCCAAAAGTGTTCAAGACCAGGTTGAGTGAGATTCTTCCAAAGGCACTTGAGGACATGCAGCCTGCTCCAGGAAACTGGCAATGAAAACAGGCATCATACACAATAGCATGGCTTCTGCAGAGCACACAAAAGGTGCTTCAAGTTGTGGACCACCTTAAAAAACCTGGCACCTCAAGCTGCCTGCCACAGTTTTGTTTTCTTGTTCAATTTCCCCCCTTATAAAAGCAAATCCTGCAGCTACACCAGTAGAGCTGAACATCACGCAAAGAACTGGAGAGCAGCAAATCGCTGCTCTAAGGTGCCAATAAGCAATTAGTGCTGCCCATTGTGGCTTCTCAGATGCAAGGGGAAAATAAAAAGGACTGGTTTCCACAACAGTTGCTCCCTAAGCTCTCTGCCCAACTGAAAGGGAATAACAATAAACAATTGGTTAGTTTGAGGATTTAGCTGCCACATTTAGTGCAAGGTGGAGACCAAATGTGCTGTAAGGCTGAAGAAGGGACCTTAAAGATCAACAAGTTCTGACCCCCTTGCCATGGGCAGGAACACCTCTGACTTGCACAGGTTGCACAAGATCCCATCCAACCTGCCACTGAACACTTCCGGAGTTGAAACCTTCATAACCCCTCTGAGCAGCCTGTTCCAGTGCCTCCACACACTCGTGGGGAAGAATGTCTTCCTGAAGTCTAATCTTAGTTCAGCTTCTTCCAGTCTGAAGCCATTATCACTCATCCTATCATTACACACCTTTGTAGTAAGTCCCTCTCCAGCTGTCCCAAATACTGTAAGGCTGCCCCAAGGTCTCCCCAAAGCCTTCTCTTCTCCAGGCTGAACAGCCCCAACCCTCTCAGCCTGTCTTCATAGCAGAGGTGTTCCAGCACTCTGATCACCATTGTGGCCCTCCTCTGGACCCATTCGAACAGTCCCATGTCCTTGTGTTGTGGTGTCTTTTCTCAAGCAATGTTGTGATGCAGTGCTCCAGGTGACTTCCTTCCCAACAAGGTGGCATTAAAAAGCATGAGACTGCAGAAGGTGAAACAACTTATGGACTGGAGCTGACCTAAGGCAGCATTCCAAGAAGCTGAGGAAGACAAATTACTACAAACATGGACTCATTAATACACAGATATGCATCTCTCTCTCTCCTCTTCTTTTTTTAACACACAACTTGCCCACCTCCCAATTTATTCTGAGTATCTTAGGAAATTATGCAACTCTCACTAAGACCTGAATTAGAAATGAGGAAAGGTAAATTAGGGCATAAGGAGACAACCAACATCACAATCAATTGAGCTTTCATAATTTTAAAACACTGAAATAACTCATCAGCAACCAGGTATTTTTCTTAATCCCTGAAGAAAACCTGACAGCCATTGAGGTTGGAGGTGGCAGGATATTTTTCCCAGATACCTCCTGATTTCATTAATATTTCATTTTGACATTCCTTTGATGCCCTCTCCCAGAATAGGCTCTACAAATACCACCTCTAGAATCTCTAGGGCTGACATCAAAGGAAGGCTTTGCATTTTTCCCTCATATCTATGGATGTGTAGGTATGGAATTTGAAACTACTGATGTTTTAAGAGGCACTGCTAATCCATTTGCTGATTCTTTGTTTTGGCTCTAGCTCACGTTAGTCAGGAGCAAAGGTATGGAGGCAACTGTTAATAAAACTATTGAAGTACTTAAAGCAAAATGTTAATTGCAAAAAAGCTTTGGTAGGTGAGAGAGTAGATAACAGAGGTAGCAGTGAGATGGAATCATTGAATCAACCAGGTTGGAAGAGACCTCCAACATCATCCAGTCCAAAATATCACCCAGCCCTAGCCAGTCAACTAGACCATGGCACTAAGTGTGGAAGTGACCTCCAAGATCATCCAGCCCAACCTATCCCCCAGCCCTATCCATTCAACTAGACCATGGCACTAAGTGCCTGAGCCAGGCTTTGCTTGAACACCTCCAGGGACGGTGATTCCACCACCTCCCTGAGCAGCCCATTCCAATGCCAATCACTCTCTCTGTCAAGAACTTCCTCCTAACATCCAGCCTAGACCTCCCCCAGCACAATGGAGAGAGGTTTAATGCAACAGATGAAGAGGAGCAGAGACTGAAGGGATAGGCAGTGGCCAGACCTCAGAGCCACGTTAATCAGAGAAGAAGTGGAGCAGCTGAGATGCTGAGCAGGGAAGGACAAGCAGTGGGGTAAAAGACTATCCTGAGAGGGTGGCTGAAATGCTCTTTGCCACCTGTATCAAAGTTTAAATTGTTTAGATGGAGGTAACACACCAAAAAGTTTGAGAACTGCCCAAAGCAAACCTACAACCATCTGTAAGAAAGAAACAGAGTTCATGTGAGAAGGGGTTAGATTATGACCACAGGTATCTCACCTGACTTTGGAAAGAGACCCTTCTTTACAAACTAAGTTGCAATTATACCACATGTCTCAAAAGCAGTAAAAGAATTTTTTTTAAAGAGAAATCTCCATTTTCAAACTAGGGAAGAGCAGATTTAGATTGGATGTTAGGAGCAAGTTTTTACATGAGGGTAGTGGAATACTGGAACGGGTTGCCTAGGGAGGTGATTTGGGCCCCATCCCTGGAGATATTCAAAGTGAGGTTCAATAGGGCTCTGGGCAACCTGATCTAGCTGAGGATGCCCCTGCTGATTGCAGAGGGGGTTGGACTAGATGACCTTTAGAGGTCACTTCCAACCATTCTATGATTCTATCATCTCCACACTTCTTGAACACCTCCAGGGATGGTGACTCCTCCACCTCCCTGGGCAGCCTGTTCCAATGCCTCACCACTTTTTCAGTAAAGAAACTTTTCCTAATGTTCAATCTAAACCTCCCCTGACACAACCCGAGTCCAAATGTTAACCCCCACACTTTAAACTCACAAGGGAGTGCATCTGCAAAAACTACCTATCCAAATGGATTTCTGGCTTATCAGCTTGCACTGGAGCAGAGCAGAGGGAAGAGACAGGCCAAGCACTGACTTTGAACTGTGCCACCAGCAGTTTGCATAACATGACAGGCAGAAATCTGGAAAATGATGAAAAAAAAAGGGCTGCAATTGGCATCTGTAGGCTCTGTTGTTGTTTGCTTATTCTGAAGAAATGTTAGCAGGGTAGATAAAAATTCTGAAGAAACAGAGTGCTTTTGAGAAGCAAACAAACATGCATACACGATGGCATGCCTGCCTGCAGGGCTGAGAAAACTAAGAGGTGAAGAAAAAGAGCTAATAAGAAGAGGGGATTGAAGCTGTGGTGTGAAACCATGGGAATCAAAGGGTGATGTTCAGCAGCAGCAACATTTAGCGCAGGTGGAGGGAAGAAAGGAGAAAAGAAGATCCTGATCGAGATGCAGAGGATCCAGATGACAAAGAAAATAATACAGGTATTTGACAGAAGAGGGAAATTAGTGGGAGGAATGCTTGTCAATTCCCCATTCCCCTCCCCTGAATCAGGGCAGCAGTAACTCTTTCCTTGCAGCTCCCTTCTGAGTTTCTTTAAAGCAATCTCCTTGCCCCCCAGGTGTGAGCGCCGCACTCTGTGACTGGTCAGATCAGGAAAGGGAGCAGGGCTGGTGGCTGTGGTGGGAAGTGCAGAGGGCTCAGGCTGTTCTTCAGAAAAGCCTTGACTCTTCATGTTGGTCTCTTCCCTGAGCAATGTTTCATGAAACCTCTCTTTCACAGGCTGTGGGTCTCCTCTGAAGATACCAAAATTCTGTCTGGACATGATCCTGGCCAGTCTGGTCCAGGTGATCCTGCTTTAGCAGAGGGGTTTGATCAAATGATCTCCAGATGCCCTTCCAACCTCTGTCCTTGATTCTGCGATGATCTAGGGCAAACCCAAAGAAACTCCTGGGGCTAGAGTCCTGGTACTGCAGGACAACAAATCCAAATGCTGTCAGGTATATGCTCTGCTCTTCCCTGGAGAATGAAAGCCTGCTGAATTTCACTTTCTTTACTCTTATACCACTGACACTTTTCGCTCACATCTCATCAAGCTTACAAACCAGGACCACACCACCTTTGCTGCTGAAAGAGATTTATATAAGCCCATGTTTTTCCTAACACATCCATGATCTTCTGCATCACATTCCAATTAAAGGCACCTGAAACCTTCTAGCCAGCAATTTGCAAACTGATCCCAAAGATGCAAGAGCTGATGTGGATTGTGAGCATCACCTGTAGTGGCTATACCAAGGACAATGTGGTATGAAGCAAGTGAAGGATTGTATCAATTCCAACTGCATCTGCATGGCATTCTTTCTGCCAGGCTTGTCTGTCAGACAGTTAGAGTTCTGCTCTTTGAGGAAAGGCTGTGGTTACTTTCTTCCACATCAGCAGCCTCTGAACTCCTGATGCAGTGAGTCGAACAGAATTCCTGTCCCCATTTGTATGGATAACACTGACATGGTGTTAGTGCACATATGGTAGGAACTGCACACCTGGAAGCACAATGCATCACAGAAATTGTTGAATTATCCAGCTGGGAGTACCAGTGCAGCAGCAAAGATGATGCTTTCAGTCACTTCAGTGCTTCAGCAGACTGGTGGGAGAACTGCCCTGCGTTCTACAGTGGGGGCAGGGGGAAAAGAGAAGCGAGAACAAGGGAATGAGAAGCAGGTTCAGTTGAAGAATTAAAAGAAAACCTATAAATAAAGATCTGTAGGAAATTCCATGCAGATTTTGTGTGAGCCAAAAATCATCAATCAGTTATGTTCTCCTTAGCTTTAATTTGAGGGAGCACTTAATTCTATTTCCCCTACCAAAAAAATAAGTCAAAGTAACCCTGCCACATTTCAGCAGTGTGCAGTATCAATGCACTTCCCTCCCCAAAACCTCTTGGGACACTTATTCTTTGTGATCCCATCTTACACACATTAATATTGCCTCACAGCAGTACTTTAATACTTATGACGTGAAGTTATTTAATAGTACTACATGAAGTCTCCTATGAAGAGAGACTGAGAGACCTGGGGCTGTTTAGTCTTGAGAAGGCTGAGTGGGGACCTTATTAATGTTTACAAGTATCTGAGGGGTGGCTGTCAAGATGAAGGTGCCAGCCTCTTTTTGATGGTGCCCAGTGACAGGACAAGGAACACAGGGTGGAAGCTAGAACACAGGAGGTTCCACCTCAACACAAAGAGGGATTTCTTTACTGTTGAGGGTAACAGAGCACTGGAAAGGGTTGCCCACAGAGGCTGCAGAGTCTCCTTCTCTGGGGACTTCCAAATCCCACCTGGACGCATTCTGTGTGGCCTACCCTATGTGACCCTGCTTTGGCCAGCCAGGGCGTTGGACTAGATGACGTCTGGAGGTCCTTTCTGACTCCTACCATTCTATGATTTGATGATCCTATGAACTTCTCCTGGAAAAGGCCACGGAACAAGTTACAAGATGTATTCTTAAGAGTAGGGAACATTAACGCTTTGCTCAATATCGGCAAACAAGGGAAATGTGAAGAAAGCCTTAAGCCACAACCAGAATCACTTAACACCACTTAACTGGATGAATCAAAGCTTGGAGATGAGGCTTAAATTTCTGACAAAGTTTAGCTCAGGCCAAGCCAGAAAAGCCTCAAGCAACTCCACTGTTCTGAATTGTTTTAGCTTTTCTAAACAAATCAGAACAGCAAGTGCTATTGGAGGCATAAACAGATTTCCTATTTAAAATGCTCAACTTTAAGGCTATTGACCACATTCCCTCCCTTCCTGTCCCAATTTAAACTTGGCTTTCACAGCTCCTGCTGAAATCTGAGGTGAGCCAACTTTGAACCAAATTTAGTTTTGTCTGCTTTTAATTTGATTGGACTGGCTTTCAAAACAAACCAAGCAAAGCCTCCCAACGCAGGGATTTCAAGTCGCTGAACTTGTTTTGCATAATCCCCCCCCCCCCTTTTTATCCTAACATTACCTCTTATTCAGGGCTGGGAAAATATGGAAGATGCATTTAGAAATTGAGATTTTTCTGTAGAGGTTAGAAACTGCTGAAGAAAATGAAGGAGAGGAATTGAAAATTAAATCAATAGGCCTGTCAACACTTTAAGTAACACTCGAGATGTATAGAGGATGTGCAGAAAACATGACCCAAAGCTAGAGTTATGCAAAAGAAATACTCATTGATAGTGAAATTAATCTGAAATCAGACAGCTTTTAAAAACACCAGCATGAAAAATGTCTCTCTATGAGCCATCTAGAAAGCACATTCTTACACCCTGGCAACTTTGAGAGTGCATGCACTGCCTGACCTGCTGCCCTGCTCCTGGATACACCACCGATTAGGGGTCTGGAGCATCTCTTTGATGAGGAAAGGCTGAGAGACTGGGGCTGTTTAGCCTGGAGAAGAACAGACTGAGAGAGGATGTAATCACTGCTTATCAGTATCTGAAGGGTGGGGGTCAAGAGGATGGACCCAGACTCTTTTCAGTGGTGCCCAGAAAAAGGGCAATGGGCACAAACTGGAATACAAAAGGTTCCATCTAAAACTAAGGGAAAAAAAAACCTTTCTCACAGACACTATGGAGTCTCCTTCTCTGGAGTTATTCCAAACCCACCTGAACATTGCAATTGTGGGCAACCTGCTGCAGGCGACCCTGCTTCAGCATGGAGGTTGGACTAGATGATCTCCAGAGGTCCCTTCCAATCCCTACCCTGGTGTGCCTCTGTAATTCACCTCCTACCTGCTGCTGACACAATGTATTAAATCCTGTTAAAAATAGCCTGGTATGATTATTAAGCAGAACTCAGGCAGCTCGAATCCTCCTATTTCTGTGACAAGATCAAACTGATTCCTTCTGAAACAAATCATCTGTGTCACACATTGTGTTACAACATATGCCTGACCACAGCATCACCTGAACATCGCTCTTCTGCCTTCCTTGCCATGATATTGTGTCAGTTTAAAACATAAAGCTACTATGTGATGCTTTTTATTGGTGAAAATCTTAAATCACTCCAGATTGATTTCTTACTCTTATCTCTCATACTCTCAAGAAGTTTATTCTGACTCAGCAATCCTGCTTTGTACATCACAGGAAGAGTTTGGAAGAGCAAGGAGAGTAAGTTGAGAGGAGTTAGAAAATGGAGTCTCCAGTCAAACTTTCCCTTAGATTGCTTACACAGAATCACAGAACGTTAGGGGTTGGGAGGGACCTCAAAATATCACCTGGGTCTGTACCTACCAGAGCAGAATCACCCAGAGAATGTGTCCAGGTGGGTTTTGAATGTCTCTAGAGAAGGAGACTCCAGAACCTCTCTGGGCAGCCTGTTCAAGGGCTTTGTCACACTCACAGTGAAAAGGTTTTCCTTATATCCACATGGAACCTCCTATGCTCCCACTTGCACCCATTGCCCCTTGTCCTACATCACTGAGCAGAGCACGGCTCCACCCTCCTGACACTCTCCCTTCACATCTATATGTTTAGATTTGTCTTATGCTGAGATAGACATGGTCCACACCTCAAGCCAAAGAAAAGCTTTTACTGACCACAACCCACCCAGGATTTCACTTTTACTACTCACCCATGTAGCAAACATGCAGCAAACAGTATGATTGGGAAATGAAGTTTTAAATTACTGGTCTCTCCACTGAGTAGCTACAGTAATCTAAGCAAAAAAGCAGCTTCATCTCAAGCTGTTATTTAAAGTGATAGGCTAATGATATAGTTTTAAAGTGTTGTGTCCCACATGCAGGCACTAGGATAGCTCTATATATACCTGGGCCAGCAGTAAAGATATGACAAATATTTGCTCTGTTATATTATTCATAACATACTTCATTGCTCTGGCAGCAGTGTGTTAAAATCAGGCAAATGGCAAAAGCAGTTAATGATTAACCCCTGCTATTTCTCCTCCTGGCAGTGACTTGGCTGTGGAACACCACCAGCACTCCTGCACAAGCAAGGCTTAGTCCAGGTAGTACTTCTCACGTTCCTGCTTCCTTCAAGTGAGGTCTTCCCTAAGTCCAATCTTCATTTAAAGATTCTAGCTCCTAGTCTGCTCCAAAGCTGCTTCTTGCTATATCCTCAGGTTCTAGCTTCCCCAAGTAAAAGTGTGGTCCAAAGGTTGTCCTGTGCTTCCCTCTGTGCAATCATTTTTTCCCCTCCTCCAGGTTTAGCATACTTTTGTTATTTCTTTCCCATACGCTTCGCACAGGAACAGTTTCCAGCACTGAAATAGCTCTTCCACCACTGGGAAAAGAGAAAGTAGACCCATTTTCCTGTACACTACTTGAAATGGTCTTCTTGCCAAGCATTGTTTCTCATCTGTTGTGGAACATGACACCCTATTTAAATGTCAACACGAGTTCAGCTGGGGCAACCAGCGTATTTTCAAAGTGGCTCTGCTCTGAGCTTCTTCCCTGCTACCGGCAGGTTACTAAGAGACCACGTTTACAGTCTCTGGATTAATAATAATCCTAGTGTGCCTGTTGTTTTAACCTTTATATACACCAAAATTAGAGCCACTGTGAAGTTGAGAGCTTCTCCTCTGCACACAGCTATTGGTTCTCTGCCATATACACGGAGCACTACCCTTCGAAAACCACCATCGCTGAGTAACTCAGTGCTCTGCGAGTCCTGTGGGCATCTGTGCTGTGGCTGGAGCAGATTTGCTTCAAAACAGCAGTGTACACTTGTGGCCAAGAAGGCAAATGTTATCCTGAGGTGCATTCAGAAGAGTGTGGCCAGCAGGCTGAGGGAGGCTCTCTTCTCTGTCTACTCTGCACTAGTGAGGCCACATCTGGAGTACTAACCAGTTCTGGGCTTCCCCGGTCCAGAGAGACAGACGACTGCTCGAGACAGTCTAACAGATTCTGCAGAGATGCTGAGGGGACTGGAGCATCTCTCTGAGGAGGAAAGGCTGAGAGACCTGGGGGTGTTTAGCCTGGAAAAGAACAGACTGAGAGGGGATCTGTCAATGCTGATCAATATCTAAAGGGTAGGAGTTAAGAGAATGGGGCCAGACTCTTTTCAGTGGTGCCCAGAAACAGGACAAAAGGGCAATGGGTATAAAATGGAATCTGGGAGGTTTCACCTGAACAAGGAAAAAACTCCCCTGTAAAGGTGGCAGAGCCCTGGATCAGGCTACTCGTGGAAGCTGTGGAGTCTCCTCCTCTGGAGAGCTTCTCAACTTGCCTGGCCATGATCCTGGGCAGTCTGCTCTGGGTGACCTTGCTTTAGCATGGGGTTCAGACTAGATGATCTCCAGAAGTCCCTTCCAACTTCTGCCATGCTGGAATTCTGTGGTTCTGTGGAAAGCCTGGATCTGCAGTGGTAAGGCTCTAAGTGTGCATTATAACTGTCAAAGTAGGAAAAATATACATTAAAAGCAATACCAAAAAATGCATTGTTTAGGTAGTCTGCAAGGAGCTGCACACTTGCTAATTTCACAACACTGTAGGGGTGTGAAAGCCTCCACCTAAATGTAAACAGGATAATACCTAAATATTAGCAAATTGTTCAGTCTAACACTGCATTGACTACTGACTCAAGTGATGCCAGTTGAGTACTTTAAACAAAACAGTTACACTCTAGCAAACATAGTTATTAAAAGTGATCTGGAAAGGACTCTTTATAAATCCTTATACCCTCAAGCTCTTTGGGTAGCTTCCAAGAGAAAGGCAAAACACAGAACCCAAACAATGCATGCAATTAGTACAGCATTTTAATACAGCTTCAGCAAAACACATCTATTGAAGATCCCAGAATACCCTGTCTTTAACTGTTCTGGTTTTCTGCTTTTGCACTGGAACTACCAAACACCAGTGGCAAAACAAAACGAGTTCTTCAATCAGTGCTCCTGTGTATTTTGTGTATTTTGGATTTCTCTGCCTAAGGAAGCACTGCTCTCAGTGGACACACTGCTGCTCCTCTAGTAAAGGTCAACTGCATGGCAACTGGCAGCTGCCACAAAATAGGAAAAGATCTTCAAGATCGTGGAGTCCAACTGTTAACCCACCACTGCCAAGTGCACCTCTAAACCATGCCCCATAGCACCACGTCTTTTACATTTCTCTGGGGATGGTGACCCTACACTTCCCTGGGCAGCCTGTTCCAGGGCTTGACAACCCTTTCAGTGAAGATGTTTTTCCTCATGTCCAGCCTAAACTGCCTCTGTCAGTACATTGAGAGTATTTCAGAGGCATCTTTGAGAAGAGTGTTTTCTGTTGCCCAAGAATCATAGAATCAACCAGGTTGGAAGAGACCTCCAAGATTATCCAGGTCAACCTATGACCCAGCCCTATCCAATCAACTAGACCATGGCACTAAGTGTGGAAGAGACCTCCAAAATCATCCAGGTCAACCTATGACCCAGCCCTATCCAGTCAACTAGACCATGGCACTAAGTGTCTCATCCAGGCTTTTCTTCAACACCCCCAGAGATGGGGACTCCACCACCTCCCTGGGCAGCCCATTCCAATGGCAAAGGCAGGAATGGCAGAAGAAGCAGGCTCTGGGAAAGAGCTTCTCAGGAGATTCTGAGGTACAGTGCTTGGTCACAAGGGACATGGACATAGTACCAGCCGCAAGCCTAACTCTTAGAAGCCAAAGTATTTCCCATGCTGAAATCTCAGGATTTTGGTAACTGTTGTCAGAAGGTTCTTTTTCAGACAGTGCTCATAATACCTACACTTGCAACTAACTTTTTGGAGATCTTTATTATGAAACTGTATAACTAAAACTCAGTAAGGTACTCCTCATATGTGCTTCAAAGGCTGTTTCAAAATAGGTGCATGAAAGGCACAGAAGTGTCTTCCAAAGAAGACACAGGTAAGCTCCAAATCAAGAACCCACAATAGTGATTAAAAGTCTTAGTTGAGAGTATGCAATACCTTAGGAGAAATACAAAAGTTTAATGAGGAGGAATGTGCTGAAATAATACAATTTATTTGGCAGCCAGAGGAGCTAAAACAAACCAAAAATTGTCTACGTCAGCCAATACAAAGTGGAAAGAGATACCTGGAATTCCCACAAGGTGCTTTTGGGCCTTAACAAAAGCTGAGTTGCTGACTATTTCCACAGACCATGGCTGACACCAGCAGCACAACAAAAGTGATTAAACAGCTGTGCACTTAGAAAGTCTGCTATAGGACAGTACCTGCCATTCGTGTGAGCTCCTCAGGAAATGTTTCATTTGTTGTCCCAAGACAAAGCAGGTCTTTGGCCACCACAGATGATTACTAAATGACAAGAACTATATGCAAAGAAGGACTAGAGACTCAGCTAAACAAAGCAGGAACAAATCAGGATTATAAAAACAAAAAAAAAGATGCCAGAACAATCTTATTTTGGTCCTTTGTGTAGACAGGAAGATCTAAGACTGTAATTGGAGGTTGGTGTATCAACTTTTTCCACACCTCCTTTTGGCGAGCAAGCTAACTGCTTTCAGCATGATTCAGGGCAAAGTTAAAGACTCTTTGCTCTAAGTCCTGCTTCATCTTCACCAAAGCTGTGTGGAAGAGCATCCCTACAATAGAAGGAGAACAGCAGCAGGGAAAAGGCTACAAAGCAAGCACATGGTCAAATGACAGGAGCAAACAGGTGGATGAAAGGAGGGGGTGGATAGACAAAACAGCTTCTTTTATGTCAGATGTTTATAAACATTGTTTTGGAGAACTGGAGTTCATCTTCATCTCCTGATCCCAATGTAAGTTTGCCATGTGATGAATGTCTGATTTGAGATGCAACAATGATTAGGTACAAAGAGGTTGAGGATGAATACCTGTTTGGTTGGGTTTGAATTTAGAAACAGTGTCTAAATGCTTGCTGTGTAACTAAAATACTGCACATTTAATAACAAAATCAGAAACCACAGATTCACAGAATTGTCAGGGTTGGAAGTGATCTCAAAAATCATCCAGTTCCAACGCCCCTGCCATGGGCAAGGACACCTCACTTTAGATCAGGTTGCTCGGAGTCCCATCCAGCCTGGCCTTAAAAACCTTCAGAGATGTGGCTTCTGCCACCTCCCTGAGCAACCTGTTCCAGTGTCTCACCACTCTCATGCTGAGAACTTCTTCCTGACATCCAATCTGAATCTCCCCAGTCCTAGCACTGCTCCATTCCCTCTGGTCCTATCACTACCTGACATGCTCAAAAATCCCTCCCCAGCTTTCTTGTAGCCCCCTTCAGATACTGGGAGGCCACAGTAAGGTTACCTCTGAGCCTTCTACTCTCTAGACTGAACAGCCCCAACTCTCTCAATCTGTTTTGGTAGGAGAGGAGCTCCAGCCCTCTGATCATCCTCGTGGCCCTTCTCTGGACATGTTCCAGCATGTCCACTTTCTTTTTGTAATAGGAGCTCCAGAACTGGACACAGTACCCAAGGGGAGGTCTCACTAGAGTAGAGCAATCATTCATTCTTTTACTGTACAACCACCTCCTGGCTCTGTAACACCACAAACTAGTTATCTCTTCCCTGGATATGAGCTCTAATTAAATCCCAAATCATTTCATTCATGAAAAGATACAAATGCACATAAAATCCCAGCAAGGTTGTGTGCCTTATACACAGGGTGACTTACTTCTTTTTGATCTCCACTTCTTCTGTGTTGTCTATCACAGTGATTTGAGATAGTTTTACAAATTCCTGGTAAAAGTAGAGCTGAACTTGACTCACATCTCATCAGAACACTTCAATTAGCAGGATTTGAAATGCTCTATGCCAACTCATTTTCGAGCACTATGAACTTGGTATTAAATTGTTACGCATCCATTTGACTCACACTCAAGGGTCCAAATCACTTCTCCCTCTGTCTCTCAGAAGCTTTAGTTAAATTACTTAAAAAGAAGCCCTTCCCTTGCTTCCATTTGTAGACCTAATGTTGCAAAATGCCTTAACGTAAAGCAATGTCCACAGTCAGCAGAAACCCAGTGCCTGAGCTGCAGGAACAGAGAGGACTCAGAGCCACAAGCGCAGCCAAGGGAAGGGGAGGAGGCTGGGAGGGAAAGCTGGCTGAGGGGGCAGGGAAGGAAGCTGTGCTCTGAAGATATGGTGGAAATTTTGTGATTGTTTAAAATCTGGCAAACGACGAACATCTGGCAACCTCCACCCACAGCAGCAGGTTCTGAGCCCTGCCTGCATGCTGGTGCCTTATGCAAGGCAGCAGGAAGGCAAGTCACACATTTGATAGCGCCTCAAGTCACATTTCCTTTCAGTAGTAATAGCTAGCAATGACTCCCCCACTTCCCAGGCCAGGAGAAACCAAGCCTGAAACACACAGAACATCAGTTTTGCCAGCTTATGTAGCAACATGGAAAATCCAGGCTCAAAGTGTCTCACAAACCTCAAGAGGGTTGACATTTGGGTAAGCTACGTCTCTCTTCTGCATGCTTAATGAATGTTTATTTTTACAGAGAGGGATTTGAAGAGTATCTTTTTTCTCCTCGGAATCCCATCTCCAAGGAATTTAGGTCTGCTTAGGCTTTGCTTTCCACATTTTTCTACCAATTTAGAAGCTACATATATAGTTAATAAACATAACAAGCCACGTAAAGGGTAAGGCATGCCAAGCTACCTTCTCTTCTCAATGTTTTTAGGTTTGGCTTAACATATTGACGTGGTTAGAGCACGGTGAGGTAAGGGCAGCTCTCGCTGCAATGAAAAGGGCAAGGTTTAACTTCAGCTGTAGGTAGCGTGGAGGTTTGTATCTTCTATAAAAAGAAGTTGTCCAATTTAGCATCTTTAAATTCAAATATAGAGCTTGAACTCTATTTTAGGGCTGTTTTCAGACTGAAATGAGCGAATACTTGATCTGAGGCCCTTGGAGCTTTACAACTCTTTGGAGAATAATTTCCATCAGTGAAAAAAATATAAGAAATGATACAAAAATATGTCTCTGATACTGCAGCCTTTGCACAAAACTCTTCTCATGGCTTTGCACTCCGAGGAGAGCATATTTTTGCAGGGTGTGCTTCTCCATCCTAAGATTATCTTCAGAAAATTCATTCAGTGTCTGCTCTTCATTTGAAGCCAATGGACTGGAAAATTTAAAGAGGCATGGATGTTGTTTGAGGGATGAGGAAAGAAAAAAGCAAGCAGCAGTGGAAGGAAAGGCAAAAAACTCAAACCTGCTCAGAGAAAGGAACAGACTAGGAAGGGGTTAATGGTCTCCTGCTGGCTGGTGACAAACAGCGGGGCAACTCCCTGGAGGCAGAGGGATGGAGAGCCAGTGAGAGCCCCCAACTTGCTGCTCTGAAGCAAGCCAGGGATAAAGCATCAGGACAATCTGAGGAAATCAAGGGGAACTGGCACAAGAGGAGGACAGGGCCAGACCCAGCTGAAGTGCCTCTATGCAAAGGCACAGAGCTTGGGCAACAAACAGGATGAATTAAGGGCCACTGTGCTGCTGGGATGCCATGACATAGTGTCTACTACTGAAACTTGGTGGGATGATTCCCATGACTGGAATGTAGGGATAGATGGGTACAAGCTCTTTAGGAAGGGTAGGCAGGGAAGGAGAGGAGAAGGAGGCATTGCCCTCTTTATCGGTGACCAGCCAGAATCAGTGGAGCTCCACCCTGACTGATTCTGTGATTCTATGACTGCTGAGTGCACCCAGAACCATTCTACCTCATATAAACATTACTCTGCTATTTGCTTCATTTAATTTAATTCTGTTGGCAGAAAGCATTGGAGACCTCTTATCTTTTTGGCTTTCTTTAAAGATGAAGAAAACAAACTTGCTTCTTGCCATAGCTAGAACAGATAAGGCAATTTTCAAACCCAGAGCTTTAACCAACCACCTTGCTGAGGGTTTCCCCACTCAACAAGAGTAATCTTGTTTCAGGTAAACACCTGGCAGCTACTTCCATGGGATACTTCAACCAATCATTTTTAGTGTGTTTTTATTTTGCTAGAGTCCATTTCCTCGAAGGTAGATGGATCAGTTCATGCTGCACTACATGGCGAACATGATGTGGTGACACAGTGATGTCTCATGATACAAATTTACTAAGTCAGAGAAACAAACCTCACAAGAATGAAAACAAGGAGAAGCAGAACATACAGCAAATGCACTGCTCCTTCCCCACCTCCTACAGAATAAAAGAGAAATAAACACAGTTCTCCACACTTTAAACAATCCAGCAGGTGAAATAATCTTAATTTAGTGTAGCCTTTTTCCAGCTAGTGCTAAACATTCAAATTCACCACAATGTGATTTTAAGATATGGTGTGCCAGTGTCCTCTTTGGAGGTGGCCTGCACTGCACATCCCGTCCTGTGCCAGCAGAATGGGTGCCGAGCTGCTGCTACACCTCCTGTCCTGGGCCTTGTACAGGACCAATAAGATAAGGATCATTATTTGGCCAACCAACACTTCCTGCTCTGAGAAGCTGCCCACTGACTGTGGGAGCCTGCAGCAACCTGGCCAGGCCAAAACCCTGAGATCCCAGCCCACCTGGGATCCACATTTGGAAGCACAGAGTGTTTTAGGATGGAGGGGACCTAAACTAGTCCAACCCCCCTGCAGTTAGCAGGGACATCTGCAACTACAGCACTTGCTCAGAGTCCTGTCTAAGCTGACATGAAATGGTTCCAGAGATAGGGCTTCTACCTCTCTCCTGGGCAACTGGTACCCATGCCTCGCCACCCTTGGCATAAAAAAAACATCTCCTTTCTATCTCCTCTAAATTTCTTCTCCTTTAGGTTAAAACCATCACCCCTTGTACTATCACAACAGGTCCTGCTAAAAAGTCTGTCCCCAGCTTTCTTATCAGCCCCTTGAAGTACTGAAAGAAGGTCTCTCTGGAGCTTTCTCTTCTCCAGGTTGAACTACCCAAATTCTTTCAGCCTCTCCTCACAGCAAAGGAGTTCCCATCCTGGGATCATTCCTGTGGCTGCCTCTGAGCCACAGGAGACAGTGGGAATTGTGTTTGGGACCTTGTTTGTAAATCAGTGCAGGAGAAGCGTGGAGTGGGTGTGTGCTGGGCATTAGATGGGAGCAGTAAAGGGAAAGGAGCGCAGGGCTGTGTTTTGCTTTGGAAAGAGCAGGATTAGATTGGCATGTACAACAGAGACGTGAGAGGCAGGAAAGCACAGGGCCTAGGATGCTGGAATGGGTTGCTTGGATCAGGGAGAAGAGCAGGATCCTGAGGAGGATCAGTTTCTACTTTGAAAGAGAGACTACATGGTTATGCTGAGCTACCAATCTGTGTCTGGGATTTCCTGGACAGAAATAAATGCAGGAGGCCTTTCCTCTTCTGGTCTTACTGCAGCTGTACTGCAGGGTGGATTTATAGCCACCCAGAGATATGCCTGGGATTTTTCAGTTTATGGCAGCCTGATTGGAAGTGCTGTACAATAGCTTGAATGAGCCTCCAAAAGTTTGGAAATCCTTAAGGGAAACTTTGAGCCCGCTTTAAGCCTAAAAATGCTGTTAAAGTCATGCACGAACTCATAGTTGTTGCTGTTGAAAACTTGCTCTGGAAATTCCTCATCCATCTTTTAGCCCAAAGGCATAATTTCTGCATGGTGAGGAGCTGGAGGGAGACGACAATCCCAGGCATGTTGACATAATTACACAGCAAAGCCTTCAGTGGCAGGCAAAGCCCAATTGCTGCCTGACCATCCCAGCCCGGCACCCAGGCGGAGGACAGATGAAATGTCTCGCGCCAGCAAACAGGGCTCCGCATTATCCCTGAAGTGATTTAGATCCCCTCAGAGGACCAGCAGCTGCCAAAATCTATTCTTGGCTCTTTTCAAAAGTTAGAGCATGTTTGAAGATGGGATACTTTCCTCCTTCATAAACATCATTTTTATTTCAGAGGAGCGTTCCCTAAAGTGCATTGTTGTAAGCCATATTTAGTAAACCTCCAAGGACGAAACTCAAACCCATTCTGAACCAGACCAAAGTGGTTTCATTAAAGGAAGTTTAGAAAAGCTGAAGGTACAGTTTAAACTTAAAATCACAGAATGCTAGGGGGTTGGATGGGACTTCTAAAGATCACTTCATTCAACCCCCATGCTAAAGCGGGGTCACACACAGCAGGTTGCCTATGATTGTGATGTCCTGTCCAAGCAGGCTTGGAATGCCTCCAGAAAAGGAGACTCCACAGCCTCTCCAGGCAGCCTCTTCCAGAGATCTGGAAAAAGCATTTTCTCCTCATGTTCAGAAGGAACCTCCTATGTTCCAGTTTGTGTCCGTTGACCCTTGTCCTGTCACTAGGAACCACCAAAAAGATTCTGGCCCCATCCTCTTGACTCCTCACCCTTGATAAGATCCCCTCTCATTCCTCTCTTCTCCAGGCTAAACAGCCCCAGGTCTCTCAGCCTCTGCTCTTCACAGAGATGCTTCAACCCCCTCAGCATCTTCATAGCCTCTGCTGGACTCTCTCTAGTAGTTCCCTGTCTCTCTTGCACTGGGGAGCCCAGATCTGGACACAGTACTCCAGATCCTAACACTGCTTTTTCGCAGGCCAACCCATACATATTTCAACCATCTCCCTAAAATGAACAAACAACCTCCACCACCATACCTACCAAAAAAGGGGGATTAAATTATATACACAGTTTAGCCAAGCAAAGCTCCTAACTTCAGACCAGCTGGCACCCACTGTTGGTGGCTGTTCTCCCCGTGCTCCTTCTCATGGCAAGCATGCAGCAGCCACAGGCTTTGTGACAGTTTCACCTCTGAGATGCCCTGTAAAACCAGGTACAGTCTGGACACTCTCCCCAATCCAAGTTTCCACATCTCCAATCCTCATTCCAAACCTCTAGGCACAAACACAACTAAGATTTGCAAGGATACATGAAGTGAACTCTAGGAAAAAAATGTGCCTGCCAAGGACAGCAATGCAAAAAGTTATCTTAAAGCTCAAAGGCAAGGGAAATTTTCTTGCAAAAGGAAACGTGAAGCTTCGTACAGGTAAAAGTAGCAGGGTAAGCACTTCACCACACATAAACACACAGTGATTAGTTCCCTAAATTTAATGGAAAGCACTGTCACACATTGCCTAAAATTGCAGCCATCTGTTCAAAACATCTATAATGGGAAAACACAGATGAGAAAGAAACCCAACAATAAAGTATTTCATGCAAGGGCATAACTGAGAACAGGGTTTCTTTAGGAGCAGGATTTCTTTAAGAGCATTCTCTTTTTGGAGCCAACAGTGCTGAGGGTGTCTTTGCTTGTGTTGTAAGACAGGCAGCAGAGGGAACACACCAGCAGAAAAATGACCACACATCTACTGATTACAGCAGCAGGAAATCAAATTATACACACAGCTTGGCTGAACAAAGCCCCTAACTTCAGACCAGTTGGCGCTCACTGTCTGCGGTTATTCTCCCCACGTTCGTTCTCATGGCAGGCAAGGGTGAAGTTTCTCCTGGGGCAATGAAGAGGGGAAAAGTGGAACACAGGACAATTAAATTTCTGTTGCTGAAACATTTACTGCTTCAAGGCATCTACTTTAGATGCTTGCTAGAAGAAGTAGATGCCTGGTAGAAGCTGTTGGTTTATGGTGGAGATAATTATACCATAGTTGAACGTTAGGAATAGGTTCTTTACCATGAGGGTAGTGGAACACTGGAACAGGTTGCCCAGGGAGGTGGTTGGGGTCCCATCACTGGAGATATTCAAGGTGAGGTTCAACAGGGCTTTGGGTAACTTGATCTAGATGATGAAGAGGAGGCACCGAGGTGACCTTCTTGTGGCCTTTCAGTCTCTGAAGGTGGCCTACAAAAAACCTGGGGAAGGACTTTTTAGGATATCAGAGAGTGACAGGACTAGGGGGAATGGAGCAAAGCTGGAGATGGGTAGGTTCAGACTGGACATGAGAAGGAAGTTCTTCACCATGAGAGTGGTGAGACCCTGGAATGGTTGCCCATTGGGGTGATTGGGGCCCTGCCCCTGGAGGTGTTTAAGGCCAGGCTGTATGAGGCTGTGGCCAGCCTGATCTAGGGTAGGGTGTCCCTGCCCATGGCAGGGAGGTTGGAACTAGATGATCCTTGTGGTCCCTCCCAACCCTGACTGATTCTATGTTCTTGCTGACTGAAGAGGGGATTGGATGAGATGACTTTAGCATGTTCCTTCCAACCCAGAGCCTAAAATCAGGCACTGTGAATACCTTTAGTTTATGATTTTATCACTAATTATGCCAAACAAGTTCAGTAATCTTAATAACTTTACAGTACATGTAATAAATGTACAGTAGTTTCTCTTGAGACAGACATCTACACAACGATTTACTACTTTATTTTCCTCATCTTGGTTCAACCACCTTCAGCAGGTATATCACTGTATTTAACATTCAAGTTCTCCCATTTCTAGACAGTTTACTATTTGTTTTCTAAGTATCAAATGTCTGCACAATTTGACATGAGCTCACTTTGAAGACTAAGCCTGTCTTGGATTCCTCAAGCCCGTTATGTTGTGATGCTGGGGCAAAACAGTTAACAAACACCACAGTGCTTCTTAATAATGCAACAAGAGAGATTAAATTCATTTGACCTCACTAAGTATCTTAGAAACTGGAACTAAGACTTTCTTCTTATTATTATTCTAACAGATTGATTTATTTACTCCTAGTTTTGATTAGTAACTTCTGGGCTTTTAAATGTTTGGTATTAGGATAATCCTATAGTTAAAAAATAAAATAGTGAAATACTTGAAACTGATTCCTAAATGCATAAAGAATACTTAAAATTGATCCCACTAAGTGAAGTTGCTTCAAGCTCCACCAAAGAAGGGTTAGCTTGGATATTAGGAAAAATTTCTTCCACAAAAGAGTTGCTAAGCCCTAGAACAGGCTGCTCAGGGGAGTGGTGGAGTCCCACCCATGGAGTTATAAGAAAAGGATGTGCAGATGTGGTGCTGAGGGACATGGTTTAGTGACAGCTTTGGTGCTGCTGAGGAAATGGTTGGACTCAATGATATTAAAAGTCTTTTCTAACCACAATGATTCTACGATTGAGACCTTGAGCAACCAGATCTAGGGGAAAGTGTCCCTGACTATGGCAGGGTGGGTTGGAACTAGATGATCTTCACAGGATCACAGAACATTAGGGTTTGGAAGTGACCTCAAAAGATTATCTAGTCCAACCCCCCTGCCAGGGCAGGATCACCAAGAGTAGGTCACACAGAAATGTGTTCAGATGAGTTTTGAATGTCTCCAGAGAAGGAGACTCCATAACCTCTCTGGGCAGCTTGTTCCCTCTGTCACACTCACACTGAAGAGGTTTTTGCTTATGTTGACCTGGAATGTTTTATGCTCCAGCTTGCACCCACTTCTCCTTGTCCTACCAATGAGCACCTCTGAGCAGAGCCTGGCTCTGTCCTTCTGACACTCATAAATACAAACGTGAATGAGGTCACCTCTCAGTCTCCCCTTCTCCAATCTAGAGAGACCCAGCTCCTCTTTAAGGTTCCCTCCAACCTAAACCACTCTCTCAATCTACAAAAAGTAACTTTTCTGGACAGAAAAGCTGATTATTATCTTTTGCACAGGAAAGCTGATTATTAGCTGTGTGCTAATAATCCAAACATTATAGTTGCATATTTTGTCATACATGCTTCAACAGCTCTGATTTACTGCATGGGTTTTAAAGGGCTGTAAGAACAGGTAAGTTAAGTGATGAGTAAGAAGTCTCTGCTTACTGGGCTTACTGAGGAACTCGCTCTCTAGAGTTCTGGCATAGTTCTTTCACTTCAGAGTTGAAGTAAAATATGTTTTTCACCATGTCATTCATTGTGGTTTGGAAAAATAACCAGAAGAGACTTTTAGTGTTATCCATTTTAAGGAGTTTAGCATGTTTCTGTACTAATTTAGTACGTGCTTGTACAAATCTTCTCAGGCTTTCTTTTTACCATATGCAGAGTACATTAAAATCCTACTGTACATACTCAGTATTTCCTCACTGTGGCATTTTGGACATAGTTATAGCTGCTTTAAAAACAGATTAAAAGCATGTTTAGTGTTTTCCCCCCAAATTAAGAAAAGGAAAAACCCAACAAACTTTATTAAAACAATGTGATTTACTTGGGGGTACTGATAGATAGTAGGCTGAAGATGAGCCACCAGCGTGCCCAGGTGGCCAGGAGAGCCAATGGCATCCTGGCCTGCACCAGGAATAGTGTGGCCAGTAGGACAAGGGAGGTTATTCTGCCCCTGTACTCAGCACTGGTCAAGCCACACCTTGAGTCCTGTGTCCAGTTCTGGGCTCCTCAATTCAAGAGAGATGTTGAGGTGCTGGAACAAGTCCAGAGAAGGGCAACAAAGCTGGTGAGGGGCCTGGCACACAAACCCTATGAGGAGAGGCTGAGGGAGCTGGGGGTGTGCAGCCTGCAGAAGAGGAGGCTCAGGGGTGGCCTCATTGCTGTCTACAGCTACCTGGAGGGAGGCTGTAGCCAGGTGGGGTTGGTCTCTTCTGCCAGGCAAGCAGCAACAGAACAAGGGGACACAGTCTCAAGTTGTGCCAGGGGAGGTCTAGGCTGGATGTTAGGAGGAAGTTCTTCACAGAGAGAGTGATTTGCATTGGAATGGGCTGCCCAGGGAGATGGTGGAGTCGCCCTCCCTGGAGGTGTTGAAGGCAAGCCTGCATGAGGCACTTAGTGCCATGGTCTAGTTGACTGAATAGGGCTGGGTGCTAGGTTGGACTGGATGATCTTCGAGGTCTCTTCCAACCTGGTTGATTCTATGATTCAGAGATTGCACTGAGTTGGAAGGGACCTTCAAAGGTCATCTTATACAGGCCTCATGCAGTCAGCAGGGACACCTCTAAGTAGATCAGGATGCCTTCAATGTCTGATCTTGAATGTCTCTAGGGATAGAGCCTCAACCACAGCCCTGGGCAACCTGTTCCTGTCCTCTGACATTTCAGTGTTGTGTATTCCCAGCCTGAGAGAATAAAGGCTTTCAAGGAATATGGAGAAAGGAATAACTCTGAGTTCCTAAGGAGTTTAAAACTGTAGCTACAGGTAGGCTTGGGAGTGTTGGTGTGAAACAAGGCTATCCATAAAAGAAGTCACCACTCAGTTAAAAGAAAACTTACATCTTGCTTGCACTTAAATGTGGACTACTTTCACTTTAGTTAGAACATCAAAACAAAACTGAGAGCTTCAGATTCTAATTGGGTGGGTTTGAGGGTTTTTTCTTTTGTTTTATTTGGGATTTTTTTTGTCTATTTGGTTTTCTTTTGCTTGTTTTTTTTCTTTGCTCTAGCATTTTCTTAGAAGGATGGCCTGGGAAAATGAAAATGGCCTGAAGGGGCACCAGGAGAGGTTTAGATTTTATATTAGGAAGTTTTCAAGACACAGACATGAAGAAAGAAGTGGCCCCTAAGAAAAAAACAAAAAGTCACAGCCCTAAAAGAAGGCAAAAATCTAGACAAAACCACCTGCAGGGACAATTCAAAATGAAAGGTTAGATAAAATCTGAGGCCATCTCAAGGAGCAGAGGACTGCAAGATATGGCCAAATTAGCAGCTCATGCAATCACAGACAATCATTCAAGGGACATCTAATTAGTTCAGTAGGGTCCAGAGTACACCGGCAGTGCCTGCTCTGCTCCACAGGCCATAAACATGACACGCTGAGCTCTGTGATCACGGCAGAAAGGAGCAAAAGTCCTAACTCTAAACTGCTCCAGGAAGAACAGCAAGGTCAAGGGCACTGCCAGTGGCTGAGGCTCCTGCAACGGCAGGAAATGTGCTCATGAACCTGCAAGCAGCACACTCCAGCTGGGGAACCGGAGCAAGGCAATAAACCACAAACAGCAGCACGTTAGACGTTTGCGTTTTGTTCCTAACCAAATCCTCTGGGACTGCTGCCTCAAAAGATAGAATTAGATGCCTGAACCCCAGTGATGCACTACATGCAACTCCAAAAAGGACTTAGAGAAGCTCCCCCAACAGTTGGGAATACCTGGACTGCGTTAATATCAGATGAACACGAAGTAAACACATGAACGGTCCTGCTGCCTTTCAAAACCCATTGCCTATGTCAACACAGATAAGGATCCCTATCATAGATACGTTGGGTTCTTTGTTTTTTTCACTCCTAGAAACTTCCTAATCCATCATAAAAGTGGTTTGTGCAAGCTTGATAAAGTAAAGTAATTCATGCTCGCTGCAAACTAGGTGGCCACTCCAAACAGCACTGTTCGGGTGGATGAGAAGCTTTAAGTTTCTACCTTGCATTTACTTGTGACCAGCCCACTTAGAATTCCTCCAACACTTAAGTCAAAAACTAAAAGCCACAATGGAAAGAAGTCAAACCACTCTTTACACAGCATTTGGATGATCTAGGTAACACTGGGAAGGTGTTGTGCTGTTCTCTGTCCCACTGGTTACAACCCTGGTTTAATCCTCACTTTTTAAATCTACATTTTCCACAGAAAGGAGAAAATTCAACTATTAGGTTGAAGTCAGATTCCTTTAACACACTTCACAGGAATTACTAATGAGAGCTGAGGTTTTTTTCTCCAATCAATGCTGCAGTACTGTGCCTGCAAGCTGTAGGGCATGTAAAATAACATTAACTGCAAAGAAATACTGACAGTTGTGTTTGACATAGAAAATATTAACCTGAAATAAATACAAAATACTTTTTCGGGTGCAGGCAACTACTGCAAATAAGATATTGCTAAGTTCAGTCACAGAGACCAGGAAAGACAGCTTTATTTGCAACAAAAGAGAGTTCATCCTGCTACCAGGAAAATGATTGATTAAACAAATCAAATAAGCACCACAACAGGTTAATTCAGGACATCACAAAAGCTTTAACACTAGAGAAATTTCAAGAACACTCCTAAAATGGTTTGGGCTGGAAGGGACCTTTATAAGTTGTTTAGTATGAGCCCCCTGCAGTAAGCAGAGACATCTTCAAATAAAACAGGTTGCTCAGCATCTCATGCAACCTGACTTGGAATGGTTCCAGGGACAGGGCTTCTATAAGCATTCTGGGCAACCTATACTTGTGTCTGACTCCTCCTCTCTAGTCTAAACGTTCCCTCTTTTAGTTGAAAACCATCACCTTGTTCTCTCAACAAGCTCTCCTAAGAAGTCTGTCTCCATTTTTCTCATGGGCTCCTTTAAGTACTGAGAAGAGACAACAAAGTCTTCCCAGGGTCTTCTCTTCTCCAGGGTGAACAACCCAACTCTCTCAGCCTGTCCTCACAGCAGAGGGGTTCCAGCCCTCTACCATTTTGTTGCCTCCTCTGGACCTGCTCAAACAGATCCATGTCCTTCTGCTGAGCTCTCAAGAGCTAGAGACAGTACTGGCAGTCAAGGTGTCACCAGGGCAGAACACCCTCCTGAAGTTGGATCCATCTGTCAGGAACAGCTTAAATACACCTCTTTACAAGGGAAACACCTATCTGAAAGGTTTTCCTCAACCCTCTATTTTTATCATTTTAAGGTGCACCTCATTTTACTCTAAATCCTACCACAGCAAACCAGCTTTGCACAACACACTTTGAATTTCACAGTAGTATATGGAATATGCCCATAAAATGGGAATTTTCAATGACTAACCAGGACAGTCCATCATCCTAAATTTAACCTGCACTGCTCCAGCATCAACCCTGAGCTTTCTGCTGCTTTGTTGGATGTAAACTCAGGTTAAGATTTATTACTACAATTAATATTTTAAATAATGACAAGCAGCCAACATTTTCCCAGACCAAATTTTCCCTGCAGACAGGAAGGTGAAACCATTGACTTTCCTGGCCTAAACCAGCTCAGACTGTGGTTCCTGGCCTGAGGAGGATGTGGAGGCTGTCAGCATCAGTGAGAAGTCGCAGCTGACATCTCAACCCAAACAGTCTCTCCTTTTTCATCCAGACTTCCTGACAGCACTGTGTGGAGCACATCCATCACTAACCTATACAAAACAAGTTGGGCTGCCCAAGAGCAGACAGTTTAAAGTAACTCTTAGGCTTTTTACTATCCTTACTCTATCCATAAAACCTTACCAGTGCTGAGGCTTTTAAACAAAGTGAAACTAAATAGATAACTGCATGAGACATCTCACACCACTGCACAAGCAGCATGAGTGTGCCATTCAGTGACTACCATCAATGACCTCCTACCTTTTACAGAGAAACAGTTCTTCTTCCATCCAGGTGTTTGTCTGCAACTACAAAACTTAAACAACTGGACTTGAGTACTGTCTCCAGTTCTGGGCTCCTCAATTCAAGAGAGATGTTGAGGTACTGGAAGGTGTCCAGAGAAGGACAACAAAGCTGGTGAAGGGCCTGGAGCACAGCCCTGTGAGGAGAGGCTGAGGGAGCTGGGTGCATGCAGCCTGGAGAAGAGGAGGCTCAGGGGTGACCTCATCATTGCTGTCTACAACTACCTGAAGGGAGGCTGTAGCCAGGTGGGGGTTGGTCTCTTCTGCCAGGCAAGCAGCTACAGAACAAGGGGACACAGTCTCAAGTTGTGCTGGGGGAGGTCTAGGCTGGATGTCAGGAGGAAGTTGTTGGCAGAGAGAGTGATTGGCATTGGAATGGGCTGCCCAGGGAGGTGGTGGAGTGGCCATCCCTGGAGGTGCTCAAGAAAAGACTGCAGGAGTCACTTAGTGCCATGGTCTAGTAATTGGATAGGGCTGGGTGCTAGGTTGGACTGGATTATGTTGGAGCTCTCTTCCAACCTGGTTGATTCTATCACTTCACAGAATCCCAGCATGGGGAGGGTTAGAAGGAACCTCTGGTGATCACCTTAGTCCAACCCCTCTGCTAAAGCAGGGTCACCTACAGCACATTGCCTAGGATCACATCCCAAGCCCATTTGGAATCTCTCCAGAGAAGGAGACTCCACAAGCTTTCTGGGGTTTAATGCTCCATCATCCTCACAGGAAGTAAGCTTTTCCTTATGTTTAGGTGGAACTTCCTGTGTTCAGCTTGTGCCCAGTGCCCCTTGTACGTGTGCCATTATTACCCTTGTGTATTCACTACAAATAAATCAATGCTACGTACACCTCACAACTCTTAATTACAGGGTATGTATTTAAACATGGTAAACTGAAGAAAAATAGACAACCTTGCCAAAAAATCAAAGAAGATAGTGAACAGCTGGTTAAATAATTCATTTTCATTGACAACAAAAATGTCAGTTCACAGGAGGAAGTGCATGTTTACTAAACTGAAGACTTCCACAACAAGAAAGCAGCTGGCAACCTTTCCACAACTCTTCCCTTTACAGTCAACTATAAGATGGCAGCACATATTCCAGAGGAGAGAGGGGATATTCCCAGAATCACAGAATGTCAGGGGCTGGAAGGGACCTGGAGAGATCATCCAGTCCAACCCCAGTGCAGAGCAGGATCTCCTACATCAGATCACACAGGAAGGCATCCAGGCAGGTTTTGAATAACTCCAGAGAGAGAAACTCACCAACCCCCCTGAACAGCCTGTTCAAGTGTTCTGTCACTCTCATAGGGAAAAAAATTCCTCCTCATGTTTCCATGAAACTTCCTATACCCCAACTTCCACCCATTGCCTCTTGTGCTGTCACTGGGCATCACCCAGCAGAGCCTGGCTCCAGCCTCCTGGCACTCACCTTTACATCTTTATAAACATTGATGAGGTCACCTCTCAGTCCCCTCTTCTCCAAGCAGCAAAGCCTCAGCTCCCTCAGTCTCTCCTCCTAAGAGCAATGCTTCATTCACCTAATCATCTTTGTGGCTCTGCTCTGGACTCTTCAAGCAGTTCCCTGTCCTTCTTGAACTGGGGTGCCCAGAACTGGAGATAGTACTCCAGACACAGCCTCAACAGGGCAGAGTAGAGGGGGAGAACCTCCCTCAACCTACTGGCCATATTCCTTACCTACCCTGCAGCTTTCTTCACTAATGCATTGAGTACACTCAATTTACAGTAAATCTAAGCTTTTTTTCCCCCCAATTTAAATTGGATTATTTGTAACCTTGAATTCTGAGGGACAGATTAGTCTCACACTTCAGAGTCAATGGTGCAGTAGCTGTATTGTGACAACTTCTTACACCTTGGAACTTCCTTCTTACACAGAATATCTCTGAGTTGTGGAATTGTATTGGTTTAGAGTAAATTCCATCCTTTGGTTCAGAAAACACCTGGGCACCTCAAAGACAAAAAAAGGTCTCTAGATGAATCAGCAGCTTCCAAGACTGCCCTATTAATAAGGTTCTCTGACAGCTTCTATTATAAGACCCTGCTTGTGCCTTTGCCAAGTGTTAGCATCTGGGCAGAAATTTTCTGTGCTAGCAGTGATGTCAGGCTGAGGTTTTGGGACAATTCAGCCAAAACAGGTAATTTCTATGAACAAAGAGGAATATAAATGACTCTGCTTGGTTTAATATGTTCTATGACATCATCTTAAAAACAAATAAAAAGCTCATGAACATCACATAACCAAGTCTGAACATCCATATGGTTCAAATCAAGTTTTAGAAGTCTGCAGGGCAATCAAACTTTACAATAATGGGATCCATCTGCTATCCAGGTGAAAATCTTCAAGAATTAGTCCATTTTCCAGGCCTATTCTTTTTGAAGAGAAGTCAAGGAAGAGAAGAATGTTGCACCTGCTTGGTAAATGCTTCCCCTCCCTAACTGGAATGCTTTAACCCACAAGAAATTCTTTGTTCCACAAACTGCAGTTGCCCTTGATTTAAGGCCAGGAAAGTCTAGAACAGAGAAATGCTCCCAGTGTTACTTGTGCAAGGTCCAAGCATTGCGGAGTGGCTTCATCAAAATGCAGAACAACAGCAGGGTCTGCTAAGAGAGACGTAACCCAGACTTCAGACTAGCTGAAAAGTGTAAAGGCTACCTAGAGCTGGTAACTGTGGAGGATGGAGCAGCTAGGCACAATGTCTGGACCTGAGAACTTGGTCAAAGTAGAAGACAAACTACTATTGTAAGGAGACTGATGCAAAGGAAAATAAAAGTGATGACAAATCTGACAAACTACAAACCTGTGACTGCAGGGTGTCTTGATAAGCACTGAAGATAGCTGAGAGAGGTCCTGTGAGAATGAACTAATTGATGGCATCCACAGATACTGTCATAGTGGAGGAGGTTAGCAGAGTGGAAACAGAATGGATTGTGGTTGTGCTGAAATGACTGCAGTTGAGATCATCATGGGAGAGGAGTAAGAGTGAAACATGGTTAAACTGGGAAAGGAGCAGAGAAAGATGTTACAAGACAAGAATCACACAATGTATCCACGCTCACTGTTACCTGCCTTTGCAGATGTTCACATTGCTGCAACTTGGTACTCCTCTACAGCTAACAGAAAGCATCTTCTCCACAACCCGAAGTGCTGATCTACACAGAGGGCAATATAGACTGGTTTGGGTTGGAAGGAACCTTTACAAATTATCTAGTCCAACCCCCTGCACTAAGCAGGGCCATCTTTAACCAGATTCAATTGCTCAGAGCACTCTCCAACCTGACTTGAAATATTCCCACCTCTCTGGGCAACCTGGCCCAGTGTTCCATCACTTTCAGTGTAAAAATGTCTTCCTTATGCCCAGTCTAAATCTCCCCTGTTTTAAAGTCATCAGCCTTTGTCCTGTCACAGCAGGTCCTTCTAAGAACTCTGTCCCCATCTTTCTTTCTGACCTCTTTAAGTACTGAAAAACCACAATAAGGTGTCCCTGTAGCCTTCTCTAACACCAGTTTAGAAGTTCAAGTGCATGTAGGATGCACAATAGATCCAGACCCTTCCTGATGGCTTGAGTCAAGCTGACATAAAATAACCTAGCATGCCTGTGCTGGCTTAAGGCTGATTGGAATATTCTAATGAGAGAAATTAGATCATTGGTTATAAGAAAAAAATGTAACATCTGTATCATTCACTGCTTTGCTAAAAGGGATAAAAAGCCAAGGTACAAACAGTTCTTCCCTCTTTGCTTCTGAGCACTTGCTCCCTTTGCTCCACTCTAATATCTTCCATTAACTTTGTCTAACAGATACCACGAGAGCCTTGCTGGTTGTTTTCTGCCTGGGAGAGAGAGAGAGGGAGGTGTTTGGCCCCTCCTGGGCTTCTTTCCTTTGTCCAGGAGGGAAGTTTGGATTTATGCATTATTTCTAAATTGTATATAACTGTAAATATGTTGTGCTTGTCAGTTTAGCTTTGCTGTAAATAGAGCTTTAGCTTACTTCCAGTCCTTCTGAGCTGGTCTGGTAAATTTCAGTTGGGCTTGGAAGCTCCCAACCCACTACATGTGCCTCCTAACCTGATTGTAAAAACAAACACAGCAACACCTTCAACAAGAAAGCATTCAGGAAGCCACACACAAGAACTAGTAGGATGCAGAAGTGAGGCACTCTTCTAAGCTGAGGATACCTTTGTGACTTCAGTTTCCCTGGTGCCAGCATCCCTCATGAACCTGTTTTATGATGCAACCTCCAATTAAACGACAAGGCCCTGTTTTTCCCAGTAGGTTTCCTTCCTCATGCTCAGCACCCAGCTGACTCCCTTTGGGAACAAACAAGTGTTATACTGGGAGGGATACTTGTTTCTAGGACTCTTGACTCCTCTCTTCCAAAGCTCCAGCGAATGAGTTCATCAACTGCAGAGATTGTTCAACCAATTAAACATTGCTCAAAAACAAAATAGAACCAAAGTCCCATGATCCCTACTAAATTTACATGACTTCACTGTGAACTTAGCCAAGCAGCTGAAATCCAGCATTCATCCCACCATTTGTTTGTTTTCCAGATGTTGGACCTGGCATCCATGTCATTAATCACAAAATCATTTTGGTTGGAGGAGAACTTTCAGATCAAGACCAACCATTAACCCAGCATTGTCAGGTCACCACTGAGCCATGTTCCTCAGCACCACACCTACATGGCTTTTAAATCCTTTTAGGAGTGGTGCTTCCACTGTCCCTTTTGGGGAAGGAAATAATCCATGGTAACACGTTCTCAACACATAAATTGTAACATAAAATGCAAAGTGATTACCAGGCAGCACGAAAAAAAGCATTAGGTGCTCTAAATTAGATAAATACGACCCCTCCAGAAAAATCAAATGCCCCAAACCCTAGATAATCAACAACCAGTTTGTTATTAGAGAAGAGATTTTATTTTTAAGGCTGTAGGACTTGGTTTCCAGTGTCTATGCTACTAAAATCTCCCCTCAGAGAATCACAGAATAGTTTGGGTTGGAAAAGAGCTTTGAAGGACATCTAGTCCAACCCTCCAGCACTGAGCAGGGACATCTGCAACTAGCCCAGGTTGCTCAGCTGTGTTCATGCACAGCAGTTTATCAGTACTCATGAAATCCACATGAAGAGTGGTGGAGAGTGCTGTAAGAAGCTCCAGAACCACAGTCTGACCCTCAACACGTTAAGTGGCTCTTAACATGGTATCCCATCCTTCCAGTCAGGAAGGTCATGTAACACCTTTCCTGACCATTTAATGAAGATTACTATATCATCACCTTTCTCCTATAGATCTGTTCGAACTGTGGCATCTGAAGTGACAGAAGAGCTTGTCCTGAGTCAGCCCTGGCTCATGCCAGTGACCCTGCAAAAAATTATGCCTAGAAACGAAGTGACTTAGAGATCTTGTATGGAACTTCTTAGTCAAAAGGGGCAGCCAAGAGAGAATTCACCAGCCAGGCCTTCAGGACTCAGGATGCTTATCCTGATAAATAAAACAGGCTTCCTTGCAGAGACCAATAAGGAAAGCAGAAAGCTCAGGTTTTACATATTTTAAGCGAGTAGAGGTTCTGTGCTCACAACATTAACAGTTGTGGGTAGACTATCACTTTGCCTTTGTTGAGAAAAGGTAAGACAGTGTCATTAACTTCAATTTAGGACTGTGACAGAGTTAGGAAGAGCTTATCACTGCCCTGAGTATTCACAGCAGCATAATGGCATTCTTTTGCTTGTCAGGGAGGTCTTCCTCATGCTGATGCTAATCTGCCTTTTCAGATCAGAACAATTCTCCTCATTTCTGTTCGTGAAAGTTAAGTTATTCACTCAAAACTGACTAAAAGACTTCAAGTATGTTAGGTTGTTAACTGACATGTGAGTTATGACAGCCTATATAAACTTCTCCTAAAACAACCTTTGGGAATTGGTAAAACACATTTGCAACAGTTGACAAAAAAGGCTTCAGACCAATGGTACTTGCTCAAATACATTGAGGTCTACTGCACTCATATTATGGAACAAAGAATCCAAACCCAAGCATTTTTTGATATCCTCAGCTGATGACACAATACTTGGAGAGGTGGCTGACACCTCATCAGGCTGTGCTGCCATCCAGTGGGATCTGGACAGGATGAAGAGCTGGGCCAGGGGGAATGTCATGAAGTTCAATAAGGACAAGCATGGAGTCTTGCATCTGAGGAGGAGTAACAGCAGGCACCAACACAGACTAGGGGTAGTCCTGCTGGAAAGCAGCTCCATGGAGAAAGTCCCTGAAGTCTTAGTGGATGGCAATGGGACAGCAATGTGTCCTTGTGGCCAAGAGAACCAATTATATCCTGGAGATCAGCCAGAAAAGTGTGTCCAGAAGGTCTAGGGAGGTTCTCCCCACCTCTGCTCTGGTGAGACCACATCTGGAATACTGGGTCCAGTTTTGGGCCCCCCAGTTCAAGAGAGACAGGGACCTGCTGAAGATAGTGAGGATGATTGGAGAACTTGAACACCTCTCCTTTAGATAGAGACTGAGAGGCATGAGGCTGTTTAGTCTCATGAAGAGAAGGCTTAGAGAGGACCTTATTAATGCCTGCCAGTATCTGAGGGGTGGGTGTCAAGATAAAGATGCCAGCCTCTTTTTAGTGGTGCCCAGTGATAGGACAAGGATTAACAGAGATAAGATGGAACACAGGAATTTCCACTTCAACATGGGGAGAAATTTCTTTACAGTGAAGGTGACAGAGCCTTGGAACAGGCTGCCCAGAGAGGAGTCTCATTCTCTGGGGACTTTCAAAACCTGCCTGGATGCATGCTCGTGTGGCCTGCCCTGACAGGGGAGGTTGGACCTGATGATTTCTGGAGGTCTCTTCCAATCCCTAACATTCTATGACTATGATCCCAGACCCAAAGAACTTAAGATTCCCAGCCTGCAGAACAAATCCAATAATCCACCTTGCAAATCCTAACTGCAACCTTACTGACAGTGTAGAGCTACCAAGCGGTTACCTCAGGTCAGACTCCAGGTCTGACAATTTCATTTCCCTTTTCCCCCCCATCACTTAATTTCCTGCAGAGATTACTACAGCTGTGTAAGGCAAATGCAGGTGATGCTTGAAGGTGAATTCTGAAACATTTAATGAAACTATGATTCTATGATTCTATCACATTGCACACACCAGCATGACAAGTTAAGTAACATTAACTTAAAGCAGACTCTGAGGTACAGCACACCAAATATGTATTTGGCTTTTACAACAGCTTGAATTATCATTGGATAAAAAAAGATTTTAGAAATAGATGCTTTGCTGGGTCAGAAGTTAACTTCCAGTGGCATGAAAGTAGATTGCTCTAACACTCATTTCCATTTGCTTTATTCCATCTTCATGTGAGTCCAGCCTCTTCTCCTTGACAAGTGACAAGAGCAGACAAAAATGGTTACAGGCTGCACCAAGGGAAGTTTAGGTTGGATATTAGGCAATATTTCTTCACTGCAAGGGTTACCAGACATTGCAATAGTCTGCCCAGAACAGTGGTGTGGGCACCATCCCTGGAGGACTTCAAGCAGCATGTGGACCTGGCACTTAGGGACACTGTTTAGTGTTGACCTTTCAGTGCTGGGTTGAAGGTTGGACTGGATGATCTCCAAGGTCTCTTCCAGCCAGACACATTCTGTGATATTTTATTGAAGAACAACTAAACCCTGAGCCCTAAAATGTAATGAAGTTGGGACTGATGTGTAGCTGCATGAACATAACTGCCCTGCTCTTCCTACACTTCACATCTCCACAGAAATGCCTTGTGCTTCAAACATGAAAGGCAAACATAGCCCTGTGTATGAAAACGTTCCTGCTGTTCAGAAAAGGTCATCAGAAAGATCTGTAGGAACATAAAGACAAGAGGAAACAGCCTCTGGCTGCACCAAAGGAGGTTTAGGTTGCACAGTACAAGAAAATTCCTCAGTGAAGGGATTCTCAAACACTGGAACAGGCTCCACAGGGACATGGTTGAATCTTCACGCCTGGAGGTGGTTAAAAGACACAGAGGGACATGGTTTAGCACCAGGCTTGGTAGTTAGAGAAAGGTTGGACTCAATGATCTTAAAGGTCCTTTCCAACCAAAGTGATTCAACGATTCTCTAAAACATAACCTGGTTTTTCTGTGGTTTTGGTAAAGGAGAAGATACATTAAAGGAAAATTCTGCTTTCTGTAGGAAGTCTTTTAAAAAGCAGTGGTGTTTTTGGGTAGTTTAGGTAAAGGAGAAGATTCATTAAGGGAAAATTCTGCTTTCTGTAGGAAGCCTTTTAAAAAGTAGTGGTGTCTTTGGGTGGTTTTGGTAAAGGAGAAGATTCATTAAAGGAAAATTCTGCTTTCTGTAGGAAGTCTTTTAAAAAGCAGTGGTGTTTTTGGGTAGTTTAGGTAAAGGAGAAGATTCATTAAGGGAAAATTCTACTTTCTGTAGGAAGCCTTTTAAAAAGCAGTGGTGTCTTTGGGTGGTTTTGGTAAAGGAGAAGATTCGTTAAAGGAAAATTCTGCTTTCTATAGGAAGCCTTTTAAAAAGCAGTGGTGTTTTTGGGTAGTTTAGGTAAAGGAGAAGATTCATTAAGGGAAAATTCTGCTTTCTGTAGGAAGCCTTTTAAAAAGCAGTGGTGTCTTTGGGTGGTTTTGGTAAAGGAGAAGATTCATTCAAGGAAAATTCTGCTTTCTGTAGGAAGCCTTTTAAAAATCAGAGGTGTCTTTGGGTGGTTTCCTGCAATTGCAGAAGAGAGGTAAATGCAGCCACTGGCTAATCCCTGCACTGGGCCTTCAAGGTGCTCTAAGGAGAAGCAAGGTATAAAAGGGTGGCTTAAATCTATCATTTATTAGGTGACATTCTAATACGCTTGACCATCAGCTCTCGGCGCACCACTGTCAAGGTTCATTGGCCCCTGTAAAACAACAACCAACCCTAAGAAGTTTTGTTTGGTTAGAAACTGACTATGTAAGAAAAAGGTGGATTAAAAATTAAAAGATTTAGCATTTTTTTAAATCCAGAGTTATTTTCTTTAGCCAGGTTTGAAGAGAAAAGAATGCTTTGGTTCACTCCAAGTCACATTAATAAAAACATTAAAGCAGAGCAGATTTCCCGCACCCAGGATAAGTAATTGAGGATCACAAGTTCAGGAGTTCATGATTTAAATCCTCTTTTGGATGCAAAGACCAACATTTCATCATGTTTCCTTCTTAACTCCTTACTATTCCCTTATGGAATTCACAGTCTAAGCAACAAAGAACTTTGGCTCTGATGAAAATAAATCTGTCCCATTAAAAACCAGACATTAACCCCAGCCCTTAACTTGGAGGACTATTAGCAACTACTGCCATGCCAAATATGACCATAAAGTTTGAAACTATTCAGACTTTGTATAAATGATTGCTTTTTAGAAGTGACACTCTGAAAGATAAAGAAGATGGACCTGTCACAGTAGACATGTAGACCAAAGATAAGTTTCTCCTCTTGAAAAGGAGGATGACCGATACCATTCATTTAAGAACTGACAAAAACATAGCACTTGATCCACTACAGATTTACACAGGGTCCTGCAAGCACACAGTAATGCCTAAACCACCAACTCTGCTTGCTTCATAGTACTTTGGATTCTTTCTCCATGAGAGACTTTCAGCCACGTTTTCAAAAGGTAGTACTAATCTTTTACATGATAAGAGTCTCCCACAGTGGCCATCAAAGGGCTGGATGAACAGTTGGACTCTCATGATCTTAGAGGGCTTTTCCAACCTTCATGATTTCATGAAGCAGAAATTTACCTTCATGCTGCTCACTGGATGTGGCTCCTGGACTTACTTTGAAAACCTGAATTCGGTAGCAATGCCAATAACACCTTTCTCAGGTAGTTTATGAAAGGACACCACCACAGTTTAGAATCACAGAAGAGTTTTGGTTGAAAGACACCTTTAAAATTATCAATTCCAATCATTAACCCAGCACTGCCAGGTCACCACTAAACCATGTTCCTTAGCATCACATCCACACATCTATAAATCCCTCCAAATCCAAACCCAATGGTGGAGTGGTGACTCCACCATTCCCCTAGACAGCCTATTTCATGGCTTGAAAACCCTTTTGGGGGATGAAATTGTTCCTGATGTCCAGCCTAAACCTCCCCTGGTGCAATTTGAAGCCATTTCCTCTTGCCCTCTCACCTGTTGTTTGGGAGAAGAAAATAACCCCCATCTCAGTCTGGCCTCTTTTCAGGTAGTTGTAGAGAGCAAGAAGGTCTCTCCCTCAGCCTCCCTTTCTCCAGACTAAATAACCCCAGCTTCCTCAGCCACTCCTTATAAGTCTTGTTTTCTAAACCCTTCACCAGCTTTGTTGTCCTTCTCTGGACCTGCTCCAGCAGCTCAGCATCTTTCTTGTAGAGAGACACCCAAAGCTGAGCACAGTATTCAAGGTGCAGCCTCCAATGTGTCTGATACAGGAGAACAATCACTGCCATGGTCCTGCTGGCTGCATTATGTCTAATACAGGCCAGGATGCTGTTGGCCTCCTTGACCACCTTAGCACACTGATGGCTCATATTTAGACAGCTGTTGGCAAATACTAACTTGTGGTAGAAGGTAGAGCAGTCAAGAAAGCTGACTAGTTTCAGAGGGGGCTTCTCAGCAGTCCTCATTCCCTGCTGCCTCAGGTCCCCCTTGACCTTTTAAAAATCCTCTTAGCACCTACCCATACACACTACTCCTGACAAGGCTGCTGCAACCTTTAAGCCTTTGGTTTTGCATCACTGGTGCTGGATGCCCATGAATGTGATTTCAGGGCCTTCTTGCAATATTCAAGCTGTTATGAGAGACCTATTCCTCCTTCAGCTGTAAGGCAAGCCTTTAAGCTCAGTAAGAACCACCACATCCAGCTCTCTTGTAGCCGTGAATGCCAGTAAATCAGAAGGGCTTGGGTTGGAAGGCAGTCTTAGAGATTATCTAGTCCAACCCCCCTAAAGTCAGCAGGGCCATCTTCAAATAGAGCAGGTTACTCAGAGACCTAAACAACCTGACCTGCAATGGTTCCAGAGATGTTGCATCTATCTACCACCTCTCTGGGCAACCTGTGCCAGTGTTTCACCTTCTGCAGCGTGAAAAATTTCTTCCTTCTATCCAGTCTAAATCTCCTCTCTTTCAGTTTCAAACCATCATCCTTTGTCAAACAGACATTACCATTGTCAGGTTCTGATAAAGTCTGGCTCATCTTTCCTTGAGGCCCTCTTTAATTATTGAAAGGCCACAATAAGGTCTCCCTAGAGCCTTCTCTTCTCCAAACTGAACAACCTCAATTCTCTCAGCCTGTCCTCACAGCAGAGGGGTTCCAGCCCTCAGATCATTTTGTGACCTCCTCTGGACCTTCTCCAACAGTTTCATGTCCTTCCTGTGTTGCGAATCCTGGAGATAAAATGATTCAGAGATACAAACAGAAACTCAGTTCTGGAAATCCTTTTGCATATGCCTGAGGTGGGCTGTACCAGTGGAGAAAGGGAGGTAAGATGCTATGGGAATAGATTTAAAAGAGGGGGCTGTAAAAATAAAAGCACAACACCCTGCAGCTATGACAAGACACAGCTAAATTTTCAGCAAAGTGCATTTAACTGCCATTAAGTCTGGAAGGGAAAAGTGATCTACAGCCTGAATTCCTACAGTGCTGCTTAAAAAAATGCTACCCTTGTTACTAAAAACACCCTGCTCGGCTGCCTGTGACAGGAGGGAGAAGCTGGGTAACACCACCTGCACTCACTGGCATGGACTTAAATGAAGAAAAAGACTATAAACTGCACCTTTCTGCACGGTCACAAACAGGCTGCAGCACAGACTATTCTCCCAAAGGTCTTAAGTAGGCAGGATTTCATCCGTACAGTTGATTAAAGAGATTAGCTCACTTAGTCACGTCATTAGAATGAGTGTCACATTTCTGGTGAGCACAAGAAAAGGGCCAGGCTGAAGCAGAAAGAGAGTTCACTCTTACCAATGCCAGTGAAGATGTTTTTCTATCAGCTGCAGTGAATCCAGGCAATTTCCAAGCCCAATGTTTGGAAAAAAAAAAAAAAAAGACATTTTTAGGCAGAAGAGATTTCCCCAGGTATGGTTCATCTCCTTCTTATTATCACAGAATCATAGAACTGTCAGGGTTGGAAGAGACTTCAAGGATGATCCTGCTCCAAACCCCCTAACATGGGGGGAGACACCTCAGTCTACATCAGGTTGCACATTTAATAACAAAATCAGGAATCACAGATTCACAGAATTGTTAGGGTTTGAAGTGATCTCAAAAATCATCCAGTTCCAACCCCCCTGCCATGGGCAAGGACACCTCACTTTAGATCAGGTTGCTCAGATTCCCATCCAGCCTGGCCTTAAAAACCTCCAGGGATGTGGCTTCTGCCACCTCCCTGAGCAACCTGTTTCAGTGTCTTGCCACTCTCAAGCTGAAGAACTTCTTCCTAACACCCAATCTGAATCTCCCCAGTTCTAGTATTGCTCCATTCCCCCTAGTCCTATCACTACCTGACATCATTATGTACAAAACAGGAACAAAGCATATGGCAAAACCCTGGGGAAAAGGCAAGACTGGCTTCTTCTGGGTTTAATAATACCTATGTCCCCCTCAGCTCACTGGCTCCATCACTTCATTCACTGTGAAATCTGGGTCCTTCCAAGCACCTCTTCAACCAACCAAAGCAACATTACCACAGGCTACAGCCCCAGATGCTCTGTGGACATCATAGAATCAAGCAGGTTGGAAGAGACCTCCAAGATCATCCTGTCCAACCTAGCACCCAGCCCTATCCAGTCAACTAGACCATGGCACCAAGTGCCTCATCCAGTCCTTTCTTGAAGACCTCAAGGGACGGTGACTCCACCACCTCTCTGAGCAGCCCATTCCAACAGGAAATCCTTCTCTCTGTGAAGGACATCCTCCTTGTTCCCACTTCCTCTAGTCCCAGACAGCTGTGGTAGACCTGGGATTTTTATCCCTGTGACAGCCTCATGATGAGAAATCAGTAAGAGGGAGATATTCCACTGCTGCCACCACGATGAAGCTGAAGACAACTGGAACAAATAACTGCAAAGGGGGATTTTATGTTTTAAATTGTATAATATCTACCTTACGAAGGCGGTTTTCCTGAAGATTGACAAGTGTGGGAAGTGTGAATTGTGAAAGTGTTCACAAATTAAAAGGATCCAGAAAAAAAGAAAAAAGTTGAAATGCATGTGCTAGAATATTGGGGAGAGGGGAAGAGTGGAGGTGTCAAAAAAAAAAAAAAAAAGACAAAAAGGGAGGCATTTCATGCAAAATTCACCTAGAAAAATTCAAATGGTGCCATCTCTTCAGCAAGTTCCACATTCTGCCAACTCCATCTCTGTGTTCTTGTGGCCAAGGAGTGTATTAGAAAGGGTGGTTAGTAGGTCAAGAGATTCTTCTCTCCCTCTATTCTACCCTGGTGAGACTGCAACTGGACTATCGTGTCCAGTTTTGGGTTCCTCAGTTCAAGAGGGACCTCAGGAAACTGCTTGAAGGAGTCCAGTGCAGAGCCACAAAGATGATGAAAGGAGTAGAACATCTTCCTTATGAGGAGAGACTGAGGGAGCTGAGGCTCTGCTGCTTGGAGAGGAGGAGACTAAGAGGTGACCCCATTCATGTTTAAATACATAAAAGGTGAGTGCCAGGAGGCTGGAGTCAGGCTCTGATGGGTGATACCCAATGACAGGACAAGGAGCAATGGGTGGAAGCTGAAGCATAGGAAGTTGCCTAGAAACACGAGGAGGAATTTTTTTCACTGTGAGGGTGACAGAACACTGGAACAGGCTGCCCAGGGGGGTTGTGGAGTCACCTTCCCTGGTTATATTCAAAACCCACCTGGGTGCATTCCTTTGTGATCTAGTATAGGAGATCCTGCTCTGGCAGGGTAGTTGGACTGGATGATCTTTCAAGGTCCCTTCCAGCCCCTAACATTCTTTGATTTATTAGTGCAGGCATCAACTCCTTAAAAAATACCTTTTTCTAACGAGCACTAATAGCAACTTCATGATTACATAATAAAACCACAGCCCTCTCACAACACATATTTATCTAACAAATTCAGCTGAGGTCTGCAGCCACATAATCTAATTCAGAATTAATTCACCTACCTCACGCTTTCTTTAGAAAGGGCAAAATCCTAGGAAGCTCTCAACAAACAGCTACTGTGAAAAGATATGACTCAAGCTTCAAGGGAAATACAAGCAGACTGCCTGCTCTAGTACTGTCCTACCTGAAAACCACCAAAACAGGATGCGTATAATACCCTCCAAGTTAAAGCTTCTGTACATTGAGATGCATTACTTATACCATCCTCTCTAGCTGGATTGATTGATCTAGCTTAGAGTCTCTGATGCTGCTCACCAGACCACCAGAATGGCTTACTAAATGCCAGTATTCAAGGTGAAGGTGTGCCAAGGAAGCTGCAGAGTTCAGTAAGCCCTTGCTCTACCTCCTGCAAAGCGTGACGTGGGTTTGTGAAAGGCACTGGTCTGAAAAGAAAGAGAAGGAAGCACAGCCTGGAGTTGAGAAGCTCCTCTGCAGGAAAACTGAAATACAATAAAACAGAGAACAGAATGACAAGCATTGCTTGTAAAAGAAATAACAAACCTACAACCACCAAACAAGAGAGCAATGTGGAAGCAGAGGGCTGTAAAGGGAAGCTGTTGTGGCCTCTCCAGCCAAGACAAGCAGACCTATGGGTGTGTTCATGGTTGTAAAAAGACATTCTCCAAGGACTTGTTTTCTTCTTAACAGACAATGCTGTGCCTTAGACTCTTCTGTCAGGGGTTAGTAATCCTCTTCCTTCTACAAGGAACAGAGTCTGAAAAATCTGGACACAAGACACAGTTTACAGATGCAGCATTTAAACTTGGGGAGAAATGACCAATCCCTTCTGGAACCAAATGGATGACTGCAGCTCACGAGGGAATGATTAACAAAAAGGAAGGGGAAAGGACATGAGCTCAGTGACTGTGACAGAGATAACCTAAAACAGATTTCTTAATAGTACTCTTTCTTTTTCCTGTCCCCCCCTTTTTTTTTTTTGGTCATAAAGGAGGCAGATAGTTTTGGTTTAAGGATTTGGTTACATTCTTAAACAGAAACTAATCTATGTACTCAGTACACTTAGATGTATACATCTTTTAGGGATACACAAACAGAGTTTATCAGTATCACAGAAAACAAAAACCCCTAAACTATTCCCATTCAGAATGGAGACCACTCCCAGTTTATAAAAATACTTCTATTTCTTGCACTAAGGTCCTGACTTTGGCTTCAAAGACTCTTAAAGACCACATGTTTAGAAAAAAATTTCAAAATAGACCCAAACCCCTTTGTTTTCTCACTCCTAAACTCACCTTCACAACAGAATAGCCTAAGTAAGTGTTACAAATCTTTAGGTAGACCAGAAATGCTGCCAAGTGGCTACATGCCACTTGGACAGGGCTGGGTGATAGGTTGGACTAGATGATCTTGGAGGTCTCTTCCGACCTGGTTGATGATTCTAAGATGCTATGCAAGCATTTTCTGCTTAGTGAATGACATGCTGCATGAGAGTGGAGTTTAGATTTTACTCCACCAAACTCAAAAGCTGACCAGCACAAGAAAGCTCAACAGACTGCCTTCCAATGCAGGTAGTGCAGTGTAGGAAAGGCTAACATGTTAAAATAGTTCTTCCTGGACACACTTCTTTAATGGCCACAGTGGTGTTAGGACAATGGTTGGACTTCAGGATCTTAGAGGTCTTTTCCAACTAAAACAGCTCTACAATTTTATGATTCTACAAGACTCCATAAGGTAAAAAGTGTCCATTTTCCCTTTGTTACATAGTAACCAAGTCAGGAACCACAGGATTTAGAATCATAGAATGAACCAGGTTAACAGAGACCTCCAATATCATCCAGTCCAACCTATCACCCAGCCCTAGCCAGTCAACCAGACCATAGCACTAAGTGCCTCAGACAGGCTTTTCTTCAACACCTCCAGGGACAGTGACTCCACCACCTCCCTGGGCAGCCCATTCCAATGCCAATCACTCTCTCTGCCAACAACTTCCTCCTAAAATCCAGCCTAGACCTCCCCTGGCACAACTTGAGACTGTGTCCCCTTGTTCTGTTGCTGGTTGCCTGGCAGAAGAGACCAACCCCACCTGGCTACATCCTCCCTTCAGGTAGTTGTAGACAGCAATGAGATATGCCCTGAGCCTCCTCTTCTCCAGGCTGCACACCCCCAGCTCCCTCAGCCTCTCCTCATAGGGTTTGTGTTCCAAGCCTTTCACCAGCTTTGTCGCCCTTCTCTGGACATGTTCCAGCACCTCAACATCAGTCAGAGTTGGAAGGGACCACAAGGATCATCCAGTTCCAACTCCCCTGCCATGGGCAGGCACACCCTTCCCTAGATCAGGCTACCCAGAGCCTCATCCAGCCTGGCCCTTAACTCTTTGGTAACACACTCTAAGTTATGGAGGGCATACTATAGAACACCAATCAATATGAATTTGTTTACTAGGTCTGGAAAATATATCTTGCCAGTCTCAGTTGCCAACATCTTGTACATCTTCTTGACTCCCCCCAAAAGCAATATAAAGTCTTTGAATGTTGCCAATATGACTGAAACACTGTGGTTTGGAAGCCACACGGTTTAAAATGCACAACACGTAACAGATGAAGCAACCAGGCTGTTCCCTAAGCAGTTACTCTTTGTGTAGCACACACCTACCAAACCTGGGAATGATTTCTGATAGGGACCCTGGTACAAAGAGTCACCCAACAATCAGCAGTTCCATATGTTGCACAGACTTAGGAGGGCAACAAAGTCTCATTTTGGTGCAAGCTAGTCAAGAGAAGTATGTTACTTCATGGAAAAGACTGCAGTGCCACGGCCCATCAGGTTCTCTGTGCAGCTTCCAAAGACCATGCACACACCAGCACCTATAAATGACTGCAGCAATTCCATCCCAGCTTCTGCACCTTTCAATGTCACAACACCAATCACACCTGGAAAAGTCCTCAATATGGCAAACACGTGGGGTGTTGGTCTGGTTTGAATGACCTCACAGAACTCACAGGTGTACACTGTGCCCCTCCCCAACAACCGCAAAGCAGAAGCCTCTTCCTCACAAGCTGCACATTACAGCATGTCACAGGATCACAGCATGGTAGGGGTTGGAAGGAGCCTCTGGAGATCATCTAGTCCAACCCTCCCAATATAGCAGGGTCACCCACAGCAAGTTGCACAGGGTCATGTCTGAGCAGGTTTGGAATCTCTTCAGAGGAAACCCCACAGCCTCTCTGGGCAGCCTGCTCCAGTGCTCTGGCACCATCACAGGAAACATCCTCACGTTCAGACGGAAACTTCTCCGTTCCAGTTTGTGCCCATTGCCCCACATCCTGTTGCTGGGCTCCACTGAAAGAAGACTGGCCCCATCCCTCTGACACCTCCCCTTTAGATACTGATCATAATTGAGGTGTTTCAAGGTGCTTTACGGAGAAGGCAGTTCTTCCAAAATTCAAGTACTAATTACTTTTCTATACTCCTACCTCTTGTCTATTTTCTCTCTGAATTTGCAGACTTGGAGCCTGCATGTCAGACAGTCCTTGGCCAGGACATTTTCTATTACCAGATCTGTTCTTGAATGCAAGTTTAGGTTGCCTTGCAGGTAGGACAACTCCACCTTTTCAAACCCCTCAGCACAACAAACAACATGCATAAAGAAAAATAAAATCCCAAATAATCAAATCATTTCCCCTTTCCTGATGATACAGGGTGGGGAAAAAAGAGTAGCTTTCTTACAGTCTTTAAAAGGTGGTTCAGCTTTTGCAATCCATTGGGCTGCAGAAGGAAAGTGATGCTCTGACCATGAAAGACACAAAACCTTATGTACACAATAGCTTGCCCATTTCCAACTATACTGATGGGCCTAATGTAAGCTCTCTTCCCACAAGCCCCCTTTATGCCATGTAATTAACAGGATGAACAAAGGAAAAGATCCATTTCAATCACCAAGAAGGAAAGAGGACTTCATTTATTCTCCATTCCACAACCACACTGCATCAAATAGTGCTTTTTCAGCAGAGAAGGTCAGCAGGCTGCACTATATTTATATTTACATGAAAGGGCAATCCCATCATTAACACTCACAATACAAGTAGTGATTTGGGGAATGGAACTTCATAAATCTACCACATTTAACAATGTAAAACAAGGCTTCTCCAGATTCAGAATCCCCTTGGACCAGAAAACAACAAGGAGGCAAAACGGTTATGAAAAAGGAAAGGAGCTCTGCCAGCTGTTGAGTAACACTGCAGTTTTAAGATCTAAGACTGTGATTGTGGGGAGAATTGCTGGGTTTGATCTTAAACTTGCATGACTGAAAAGCTGCACACATCAGCCTGTCCTCTGCTTGAGCTACTGTAGAAGTCATCTTATACCTTCTTTTAGATCAGTTGCTTTTGATGCATGCTCCATGTAAGACCAATATGAACACAGAGAACAAAAGAGTTCTTCTTCCCAGTGGTATTTGAGTGCTCTCTACAAAATGAGGAGTTAAAAAAATGCAGCTTTTGATTCTCCACAGTAAGAATTTATCCTGGTCCTATAACCAGTTCTATCTTGAGCTTTCCAATTTACTTGAAAAAAGAAAAAAAGACTTCAAACAACTGAAATACTCCAAGGCAAAATGAGCAGATGTCTACAGGCACAGTGGTTTATCCCATCAATTTTTCTTACTTTTAAAACACATTTTATCCTAAGCAGCTCAGGAAGGTAGAGCTATTAAATTGGCCTTTTAGTTCACCTCTGAGATAGAAGAAATCATCTCATATAAATATTTCTTACTCTTTTTCCACTTCTTGAGCCTTCTAATGGGAATACAGGGCAGGCACAGGCTGTATTTTCATCCTTACCTGTGGGAGGGACACCTGAACTCGTCCTAATCAACTTAAGCTCTGATACCAGAAGCAATCCTGAGAAAGCTGTGCACAGATTTATGTTTATCTGTTTTCCATAGGATCTTCTCTTTGCTTTCCCACCTTCTTGGAATTTTATGAACTTTAACAGTATTGGCATCATATCATCTCACATCATAACCATATCACATCTCGTGACTGACATATGATAAGATCTTCACCATATGCCAATGAAACACAGAGGACAGTCAGAACAAAGAAGACACCTTTGGGCAGGGGAAGGAGGACATAAGTTGTTGATGTGAGGTTCTGAAGGCAGGGAAATGACATGATGTGAACCCATCCCTGTGCTAGGTTACAAATCAGCACGATTAGGCTGAAATAACTGTTCCTTCACATGTGCCACTATCGATCATTTGAGGGTTGGAAGGGATCACAAGGATCATCTACCTCCAACCCCCCCTGCCATGGAAAAGGACACCCTACCCTAGATCAGGCTGGCCAGAAACTCATCCAGCCTGGACTTAAATACCTCCAGGGAAGGGGCCTCAACCACCTCCCTGGGCAACCCATTCCAGGCTACCACCACTCTCAAGCCACCTCCAGCTTTGCTGCATTCCCTCGAGTCATGTCACTACCTGACAGCATAAAAAAATCCCTCCTAGGCTTTTTTGTAGGCCCTCTTCAGATCCTGGAAGGCCACAAGAAGGTCACCTTGGAGCCTCCTGTCCTCCGAGCTGAACAGCCCCAACTCTTTCAGTCTGTCCTCATAGCACAGCTGCTCCAGCCCTCAGCACACGCGTGGCCTTTCTCTGGACATGCTCCAGCATCTCCACACACAGTAAGTAGTAAACACAGACATGCATTTGCCATCTTCTACAAACACATTTGCACCTTCAATGAAAAACAGCTTCACATTTCTGTTGGACTGTGGCACTTGCCAATGGCCTGAGTAACACCTGCCCCATGCTTTTTTACTCCTCTCTTCAAACCATCAGGTGTCTACTTACAAAGAGCCTCTCACAGGACATTGTACAAGATCCAAAGCACAGAGAATGTAAGAAAACCAGGAAAAGTACACTCAAGGCTTCCCAATGCAGAATCAGAGAATGTTAGGAGATAAGAAAGACCTCCAGAGGTCAGCTAGTCCAATCCCCCTGCAAAAGCAGGATCACCTGGGACTGGTCATGCAGGAATGCATCCAGACAGGTTTTGAAAGTCTCCAGGAGACAACTCTGCAACCTCTCTGGGCAGCCTGCTCCAGTGCTTTGTCACCCTCACTGTGAAGCTTCTCCTCATGTTGAGGTAGAACTTCCTCTGTTCCAGCTTATAATGGCAACTCAGCCCCTTCCACCAGAGGGCGACAGCTCTGTTCTCTGACTTGCACCAGTTTCTCTGCTATGGGAGAGCTGCTCCAGCCCTCTGAGCATCCTCGTGTCCTGCTCTGGACATGCTCCTGCATCTCCACATCCCTCTTGGAATGGGGGCTCCAGAACTGGATGCAGTACTCCAGGTGGGGTCTCACTAGAGAGGAGTAGAGGAAGAGAATCAGCTCCCTTGCCCTGCTGGCCACACTTCTCCTGACGCAGCCCAGGATCTGGTTGGCTTTCTGGGCTGCAAGTGCACACTGCTGCCTCATGTTGAGCTTCTCATTCACCAGCACCCCCAAGCCCCTCTCCTCAGGGTTGCTCTTCAGCCAGTCACTGCTTGGGATTGCCTTGACCCAGCACCCATCAGACAGACCTGGACTTTATAGACCCTGGTATCTGTGCTGTGGTTAACTAAAAATCCCACAAACCAACAACTAAAGTAGTTGGGCAGCTGAAAGTCTAACTCTGCCACACGAGGTCTCTCAGCAGTTGAGGATCTTCACTAATTTTCTACCTTTATCTGCTGGTGCAGAGAGCCAGGTAAGCAGCTCTCAGCAGTTCATACAAACTGAAGCCACAGATTATGAAGTTCAGCAGCACAAACTGACCTTCTGTTTTGGTGCTGCCCTACTGGAAACAAAAGCTAAACATATAAAGGTGTTCTTTTTAACTGTAACCAAAACGCAGCTCATTTGCACCAGAGGAGCTTCTTTTCTCTTAGGATTTGCTGCCACCACGAGGATTAAAGACATAATGCAAAGAACACATGAATTCATCAAGAATCCACACACTCAATTGCAAACCTTTCTCTGGTCATTCTCACTTCCGAATTTGTTACCACACACACTCGAGACTGTGGCTCCCAGGGCTCTCTGAAAGCCCTGACAGGGTGGAAAAAGCTGACATCAACGACAATTCAAGCAGGAAAACTCTCCACATTGCCTAAGACATCTGAAGCTGAGAACTTGCAGCAGAGATTGCACACAGCTCTCCTCCTGCCACATTTACTTCTGTGTTCTTTTGTTTTTTAATCAGAAGGACAAGGCACAGATAATTTTATGGATTTAATAACTGATAGAATCAAGCCTTACTGATGGTTGTAGCTGGGTGTTTCTAGTGGTTTTCATCATGCAATACCACCCAGCTGCTGCAGCCTGTGGTAGCAGTAAATATCCAATTGGCTTAATACTCCACCTTAAAGTGTTTTCAGCTTCTTGAAAGGGTCAGTTTAAATAAGCAGCCTGTCTCTGTTTTAACAGAAGGAGAAGGAAGGAGGCAGTTTAAGGCACACTAAAACCAGACTATGGAGATGGAATGGACCAGGCAAAATGCTGCTGTTTCCAAAGTATCATCTCAGGTTAATAAAATTCTCTCTTTTGCTAGAAATCATAACAGCACTGTGCTCTTCTAGACCATATTAAACCAGCCTCATTGATTAATGAAAACACCCTCAGAAATGTCAGGTTATGCTCTTTAGCTTCAAAGAGTGACAGCAAACAATGCTGTCAGCACAAGCAATTCTTTAAACAGAGGGTCTTGCCCTCTTTCTTTGCAAGGGGATCTACAACTCCCTGAAAAAAAAGGAGGTTGGAAAGCTCTCCTAAGTAACAAGTGATGGGACAAGAGGAAAGGGCCTCCTCAAGTTGCACCACAGAAGGTTTAGAATAGTTACTAAGAAAATTTTCTTCCTGGAGAGGGTTGTAAAGTGTGATGGTTTGGGTGTTACCTGCCCCCCACTCTTATGAAACCACCCAGACTAGACTCAGCCAGATGGAAATTAAAGAATGAAGCTTTACATTTACAGCTTAGCACAATATGCAAGCAGATGTTTACAATATATACAGCTGTAGACAGAAATAGACAAATTAAAAGTGGTACAAAACCACAACAGCTCTCTCAGAAATCATAGTCCCCAGGAGGGGCTCCCAACCACCCTCCCACCTCCCTTCCACCTCTCTACCTTATCCCAGACTTTGTCTAATGTTCAAGGTGAGTTTGGAGAATTGGCCAGGGAGCCTAGGAACTAACAGATTAGTTACACAGACAGTAGGTTAGAGAGAGCAGGGAGGCAGCCAGAGCCAGAGAGCAACTCTGCTATCTGTTTGGATTTTTGGTTTTATACATCTTAGCAAGCCTATGAGTGAAGTAGCCATCACCATTGTTTCCTTTTCACAGCCTGTAATCTAATTCTTCTCACTAAAATATCCCAGCTAGGCTCAAATTAGCACATCAAGCCCTGGATCTGGCTGTTCAAGGCAGTGGTGGAGTTCCATCCCCAGAGGTATGTGGATAAGGTGCTGAAGGAGACAGTTTAGGGGTGACCTGGCAGTGCTGGGTTAATGATTGGACTTGATTATCTTAAAGGTCTTTCCCACCCAAAACAATTCCATAATTCTATGGTCTAAACAATTCTTAACACTTCCAGGTGAATCCCTTACAGGAGGGATCAGAACATGTCCTGCAAATCACCACAGATAATGGCATAAAGAACATCAGTCACATTTACTTTACTGCTCTGTGAAACAACTCAGAGCTTCAGATGAGAAAGTTTTTCAGCTGTGAGATCCTGTTCTATAGGTTATATATGGCATGAGAAGCAAGATGCTCCATCAAGCACAGGCCTGTTATCTGCCACCTGAAGTCAATCAATCAGTAATAATCTATTTGCTTAATTAAAAAGCAAATATTTAAGGGATATTGTTAACAACCAGTTAAGACATTTGTTATTATAAATAAGCAGCACATGTATGCCTGATGATAATTCTGCAAATACTCAATGCAGCAGATTTTAAGGGGGTCAGGCATCAGGTGGATTTGGAGAACTAACTGTGAATCGTCAACAGGTTGCAGTATTGCTAGTAAGGTCCTTACAGGATCAGTAAACCTTTAGTCACTGATTAGAAGTGCCCCTGTGAATAATGCTTATCAAGACTGAATTGTGGCTGAGTGATAATATTGGAGAACAGCATCTCTCTGATAAGAGTGGTACAAATAACACTCTTCAGTGAGCTACTGCAAGGTGATATCTCCAGATGCAGCAGAAGCAGAGGGCAAAGCTTTTTACAGGCCAGTTTCAGAAAGACTGGGATACGTGGCAATTCTGATCTGACTGATGAACCAAGAGAAAAAACAAACCAAGACAACAAATTCTTTCTCCCAGAAAATAAATACAAACAAAAACACCACCAGAATTTGGTATCACTCACTCCAGAGATGTTGGGAAAACTGTTCAGACAGGAGGAACGGGTGGAGAGCACAGTTAGCTCTCAATGAACCTTACCCATCCACTGTTTTTTTTCCAATGGATGGAATAACTACTTGAGTTACAGCTGTGGAATGAATTCCAGCCAAGTAGAAGCTGAAGTGGATGGGTAGGACAAAGAGTGTATCCTGTTCAGAACTGAAATATGGCCCAAATAAATGCTTCATATGAAGATCACCTTAGCAATAGTCATATTAAAATTCAAGCAACTTACTAATTTAGAACATGGCAAATACTGGGAAGTAAAATGATTTCTTGGCTACTCAAACAGCCAAATGGAAAAATCTCACTGCTAACTTCTGGACTTTCAGTCTGCTTCTTCGTAAAGTCTTAGATTTGCTCCATGGTCTGGTTGCTTGTTGCAAGACGATGACACAGCTATCAGTACTAAAGCCTTGATCAGTCTAACTTTGGACTTCTACCACCTCTCTGGGCAACTCGTTCCAGTGTCTCATCAGCCTTACTGTAAAAAATGTCTTGCTTTTATCGAGCCTAAATTTCCCATCTTTTAGCTTAAAAACATCACCTCTTGTCCTGTCACAACAGGCTTTGCTAAAAAGTCTGCCCCACCTTTATCACTGGCTCCTTTAATTACTAAAAAGCTGCTCTAAGGTCTCTCCAGAGCCTTCTCTCCTCCAGGATGAACAACCTCAACTGTCTCAACCTGTGCTCACAGCAGAGCTGTTTCAGCCCTCTGATCATTTCTGTGATCTTCCTCCGGACTCACTCTAACAGATCCATGTTTCCTGTGCTAAAGACTCCAGAGCTAGATACAGCACTGGAGTTGGGGTCTCAACACAGTGAAGTTGAGAGACATAATCATTTTGCATCACCTGCTGCCCACACTGCTTTTGACACAGCCCAGGATACAGCTGACTTCTGGGCTGTAAGCACAAACTGCTGATTCACGTCCACCTTGTCATCTACCAGTCCCTTCTCCACAGGACTCCTCTTGAGCCCTTTATTCCCCAGCTTGTGTTTATACTAAGGATTGCCCCAAATCAGGCAAAGGACTTTGCATTTGACCTTGTTGAACCTCATGATGCTCACACTGGCCCATTACTTGATCTTGTCCTGGTCCCTCTGGAGATACAGACCAAACACCACTGTAGGTATTTTTGATTCCCTTCCCCCCGCCAAGTCAGCATCCTCACCTCTATAAATAAAGTGGGCAAATGGTCTATGAGTGATTATGTTGAGCCCCTAAATGTAGTTTCCCAAGTTAAAACAAAATTAACTACACCACCCCTCTAACTGGGCTGTTTCAGTAACAATCAAGTTAGAAAGCCTCTACTGAACAAACAAACTCATGAGTCCAGATGTCACATTTTGTAGAACCAGGACATCTGAGAGCAGCAATGGAACTTGGGACTTACACACTCTGTGTGCTCCTGGAAATTCATGGAAGCATAAGAGAGATTGCCATGGCTCCTGATCTGAAAGCAAGACAGCATCAGGAAGCAGTAAATGAAGTGCAGCTCCATGGCTCCTTTCAGTCTTCCATGAGGAGAAATTAAATGCTTTAGAGAACTGAAGGGTTGCAGGAAATGTAGAGATGTCCACAATAATCTCAAAAGTAAGAAGAACAACTCATTTATTCAAAGGAAAACTGCAAGGCAGCTATTTAAATGCAGTTTGTTAGCAGTCTTTCTCCAAATGCCAAGAGCTTGAGCTCCCCCTTCAGCACTCTTTCATCTACGGGGCAGACCAGAGCAAGATGAACTTAAGATCAGGTCTGTTCAATAAATCAAAGCCATCAGAAAATACCTGAAAGAAGAATGTTTTGTTGGTTGCTTGTTTTCTGTACCCTTCTCAAAGTGTGAGAAAGTAGTCCATAAAGGAATTTGAGATTCCTGAATTTCTTTCAAAATATCAAATCAAAGGAAGATCAACTGTTCAGGCTGAACTAGAGTTAAGCTCAGAATCACACAATTATCATGTTGGAAAAGACCTTTGAGATCGTTGAGTCCAACCTATCACCCAATACCTTCTAATTAATTAAACCATGGCACTAAGTGCCTCATCCAGTCTCCTTTTAAACACCTCTAGGGATGGTGATTCCCCCTACATCCCTGTGCAGCCCATTCCAATGCAAATCACTCTTGCTATGAAAAACTTCTTCCTAACATTCAGTCTAAATCTGCCCTGGCACAGCTTGAAACTGTGTCCTCTTGTTCTGTCACTGGTTGCCTGGGAGAAGAGACCAAACTCCACCTGGCTACAATCTCCTGTCGTGTAGTTGTAGAGAGCAGTAACGTCTCCCCTGAGCCTCCTCTTCTCCTGGCTGAAAAACCCCAGCTCCTGAAGTTCCCACCTGTTTTCCTTCACAGGCATATTTTCAAGGGACAAAAGTAAAACAGTTTGAACAGCTACTGTTCTGCATTAAGCCATGCTCACAATCAGTAGACCTATATGAATAAAAGGATCTGAAATTAATCTTAAGTTCTGACTGATCCTTACTGCAGTTTTATCGCTTGTTTGTACGTGACCAGGTTGCACAGAGTCATGCATCACAGTTGTATACTTGTGGGATACTACAAGGCTCTTAAGAGCAGGTTCACAGCAAAGATTTTCTGCCTTGTTTTTTTAATATTGGGTGATTAAATCACTGGGGAGTGGTGGTGGGGGAAACAGACACATAAGAAACAAATACATAGAATCATAGAATCAACCGGGTTGGAAGAGACCTCCAAGATCATCCAGCCCAACCTAGCACCCAACTAGACCATGGCACTAAGTGTCTCATCCAGTCTTTGCTTGAACACCTCCAGAGACAGCAAATCCATCACCTCCCTGGCCAGCCTATTCCAATGCCAATCACTCTCTCTGACAACAACTTCTTCCTAACATCAAGCTTATACCTCCCCCAGCACAACTTGAGGCTGTGTCCCCTTGTTCTATTGCTGGTTGCCTGGGAGAAGAGGCCACCTCCCACCTGGCTACAACCTCCCTTCAGGTAGTTGTAGACAGCAATGAGGTCTGCCCTGAGCCTCTTCTTTCCCAGGCTAACAACCCCATTCCATCACATTTTGCCATTTAGAAAGCAAACAAGACTTAACCCAGACCTCTTTAGCCATACCTTTCCAGATCATGACATTCCTACATATATCCTTGCTAAAATTGATTATATTCTTCTGCATCTTAACTTGACTGTTTAAAAACATAGGTGCTGCAGAGAGCCCAGAGAGGGCAGCAAAGCTGGTAAATTGTCAAAGGGTCTGGGGAGCAAGTGTTACAAGGAGCAGCTGAGAGAACTGAGGCTGTTTAGCTTGGAGAAAAGGAGGCTGAGGGGAGAAATTCTGGCTTCTGCAACTACCTGGAAGGAGGTTGCAGTGAGGTGGGGAGGTCACTCTCTCTTCCTAAGTAACAAACATTACAAGAAGCAGAAACAACCTCAGGTTGTGCCAGGGGAGGTTAAGTTGGACATGAGGAGACATGTCTTCACTGTAACAATTGTTTGGCACTGGAATTCTCCCCCTCTGCCCAGGAAGCGGTGGAGCCCCCATCCCTGGATGGATTTAAAAGCCATGTGGTTTAGCAGTGGACTTTGTAGTGCTGGCTTAACAGTTGGAGTCGATCTTAAAGGTCTTTTTTCAACCCCATTCTATTAAAAAAAGTTTCTTTGCAAAAGCTGATACATGATAGAACCACTTAATATCTTGTTCATCTCTCTCCTACAGAGTGAATTAGACAATTACAGCAAGCTGAGAACAGGCAGAAGATAACACCAGAAGACTACTTTGTAATTCAAACATTCAGTAGGTCAAAGGATGAAAATACTCCCATCTTGTTACAGAATCCATTAGACTTGCCCTCTTCTTACGAAGCTGTAAGCCTGTGAGATATGGCAGCAGACTCTTGAAGGCTGCTTTAACTCACTCACACTTCTCATGGCAATCTGTTTTACAGGAACTTAAGTGGTGATGTGTGTGCACATGCAGAAATGTGTGCATGCAGCTCCAGCTGAAAAGTATCACCTGCAGTAGAAATCTCATCTTCAACTCAACTTGAAATGGATTAATGGATGCAAACAAAACACGGACAAGTGCTTTCACTCAAGGAAAAAATGCAACTTGCTCCTGTGGTAGGGGAGACATCCACACGTGAAGCATTCTGGAAAGCAAAAATCATTAAGAAGGAAAATCTTCACTGTGAGGGTGACACAACACTGGCACAGGCTGCTCAGAGGTTGTGGAGTCTCCTACATGTGTTTCAGAAGTCTCTAGAGATGAGTTCACCAGCAGGAGTAGGGAGGTGATTGTCCCCTTGTACTCAGTTTTGGTGAGGCCACACCTTGAGCATTGTGTTCAGTTTTGGGCACTACAACACAAGAGAGATGTGGAGGTGCTGGAGCAGGTCCAGAAGAGAGCGATGAAGCTGGGAAGGTCCTGGAGAATAAATCTTATGAAGAGCAACTGAGGGAGCCAGGGATGGTTAGTCTGAAAAAGAGGAGGCTGAGAGGAGATCTCATTGAGGTCCACAACTACCTGAAGGGATGCTGTGGAGAGGCTGGAGCTGGTCTCTTCTCACAGGTAGCTGGAGACAGAACAAAGAGGAATGGCCTCAAGCTGAGACTGGGTAGGTTTAGACTGGATATTAGGAAAACGTTTTTCCCAGGAAGAGTGGTCAGGCACTGGAATGAGCAGCCCAGGGAGGTGGAGTCACCCACCCTGGATGTAAGGATCATTTGGATATGTGCTTAGGGATATGGTTTAAGGTGAATCTCGTAGAGCAGGGTTTTAGGTCAGACATGGGTAATCCTGAGGGGCTTTTCCAACCTGGATGTTTCTATGATTCTGCATTACTGTGTGTGCTGTGCCCTAGGTGATCCTGCTTTAGCAGGGAAGTTAAACTAGATCTCCAGAGATCCCTTCCAACCAGCACCATTTTATGATGCTATCAATGCATTCCACACCTGCTTCAAGATCCAGAATGATTATTTCTCTCTAATTTAGGGAGTTTTTAGCATAAGAGTGGGTAATGTCTCCAGCAACATTCACAACAGTTTTAAACCAAAGATTAAATTGCTTAAAAATCCTTCCATCCATTTTAAGCCACATATGACAGATTAAATACAAACTGTAGCACATGTATCAAAAAGTTGGTTTATTATTTGAAAATACAAAGGTCAGAGGGTGAGGAGTGAGTAAAAAATACCCACACAAAGTGAGGACTCACTTTGTCAGGTTTTCATCATGGATATTTTTCAGCTTGCTACTTATGTCCACCACATGCACTAGTAAGAATCATTAAATGGTTTGGGTTGAGAAGGCTTTTTAAGATCATCTAGTTCCAGGGACACCTACTAGAACAGGTTCCTCAAGTGCCCATCCAAGCTGCCTCTGAACATTTCCAGGGTTGGAGCTTCCATAACTACTCTGGGCAACCTGCTCAGTGCTTCACCATCCTCATGGGAAAGAATTTCTTCCCAATGTCTAATCCAAATCCAGCTTCTTCCAGTTTGAAGCCATTACCCTATCACTACATGCCTTTGTGAGAAGTCCCCCTCTAGCTGTCCTGTAGGCACTCTGTCAGCATTTAAAGGTCACAAGAAGGCCTCCCTGTAGCCTTGTTTTCTACAGGCTTAATAACTCAAACTATTTCAGGAGGTCTTCCTAGAAGAGGTGCTGCAGTCCTCTGCAATCACAGAAGGTTCTCCCTTTCTGTGGCTTCCGAAAACCACTTAGGTCACTTGCTCAAATGGCTTACTGAGAAGCCCTTCCTTTTTTGCCCTGTATGAGAATGAAGTCTTCTTGAAACACACTGTCATACCTGCATTGCTTATCAAAGTACAGAATTTTCAATACTTTAAGTACTTGAGGTGGAGGGAAAAAAAGCTTTCTACTTCTAAACAGCTTTACAGGCTCCAAAACAAGTTTTTGCCACTTGATGCAAAATATTGGGTAAAGTTGAAATTAAGTGTACAGAATTTAAGACATGGCCTGGATTTGACTTGCACAGTAGTGGTATTTTGGAAAACACTACAGGCTGGGGACAGAGTGGCTGGAGAGCAGCCAGGAAGAAAGGGACTTGGGGGTACTGGTGGATAGTAGGCTGAAAATGAGGCAGAAGTGTGTCCAGGTAGCCAAGAGAGCCAATGGCATCCTGGCTTGTATCAGGAACAGTGTGGCCAGCAGGACAAGGGAGGTTATTCTTACCCTGTACTCAGCACTGCTCAGGCCACACCTTGAGTGCTGTGTCCAGTTCTGGGATCCTCAATTCAAGAGAGATGTTGAGGTGCTGGAATATGTCCAGAGAAGGGCAACAAGAGTGGTGAAGGGCCTGGAACACAAACCCTATGAGGAGAGGCTGAGGGAGCTGGGGGTGTGCAGCCTGGAGAAGAGAAGGCTCAGGACTGACCTCATTGCTCTCTACAACTACCTGAAAGGAGGCTGTAGCCAGGTGGGGTTGGTCTCCTCTGCCAGGCAAGCAGCAACAGAACAAGGGGATGCAGTCACAAGTTCTGCTGGGGGAGGTCTAGGCTGGATTTTAGGAGGAAGTTGTTGCCAGAGAGAGTGATTGGCATTGGAATGGGCTGCCCAGGGAGGTGGTGGAGGCACCATCCCTGCAGGTGTTCAAGAAAAGCCTGTCTGAGGCACTTAGTGCCATGGTCTAGATGACTGGCTAGGGCTGGGTGCTAGGTTGGACTGGATGATCTTGGAGGTCTCCCCCAACCTGGTTGACTCCATGATAATCTATTATTGTTGAAACCTACCACTAAGTGAAATTTGTAATTCTTCAAACTTAAACTTTAGAAACCAAAGGCAAAAAAATACTAAATAAGGAATCACTTCAATTTTGACTTCAAAAACATCTTACCAGTGAACATCTTCCAGTACAGCTGATGGATGTTATGCTCTTATGTTGCAGACATCAATTGGCTAAGGGGTTTTTCTTGGATTTTATTTCTTGATCTTTTGCATGTGAACACAGGAGGGGAAAAAAAAAAGTCTTACATGCTTTTTGTCTATTCTAGGCCCAAACTGCACATCCTTCAAAGCCTCACTGGGTAAGATCTCTAAGTCCTAAAACTTTTATTCAATATTCCAATGCAGATAAACCACAAAAGACAGGAGTTCCACATGTAGCCACACAGTGCTACAAGGTTAATATGGAATAATCCATCTGTGGACCTAACATGCTCATCCACTTATGGAAGAGGCATAAATAGGATGAGCACAGGCCAGTTAAGAGGCTGCAACTCTTCCAGAGCCTGCACTCCTAGGTATTTACAAAGCAAACAAGCTACCACCCAGCCTTAGTGACCTGTTATAGCACCAGGCAAAACATTCAGAGTATTTAAAAACTCCTAAGCCAGTTGTGTCAGATGATTGTAAGCAATGGCACAGAAAGACAAAGCTTCTGTCCACAAAGTGAAAGATGTGTTGGTGAGTATGGCACAACAAATATGTCACTGAGATATTGTAAATCTTGATCAGGACTGGATGATTCTACCTTCTGTTTTCATAGAAACAATCAGGATTGGAAAGGGCCACAAGGATCATCTACCTCCAACCCCCCCTACCATAGGAGGGCTGGAGGTAGATGATCCTAACAAGTCCCTCCCCACCTTTTTTGCAGGCCCCCTTCAGACCGGGAAGGCCACCAGAAGGTCACCTTGGAGCCTCCTCTCCTCCAAGCTGAACAGCTCCAACTCTTTCAGTCTGTCCTCATAGCAGAGCTGCTCCATCCCTCAGAGCACCCGCGTGGCCTTTCTCTGGACATGCTCCAGCATCTCCACACACAGTAAGTAGTAAACACAGACATGCATTTGCCATCTTCTACAAACACATTTGCACCTTCAGTGAAAAACAGCTTCACATTTCTGTTGGACTGTGGCACTTGCCAATGGCCTGAGTAACACCTGCCCCACGCTTTTTTACTCCTCTCTTCAAACCATCAGGTGTCTACTTACAAAGAGCCTCTCACAGGACAGTGTACAAGATCCAAAGCACAGAGAATGTAAGAAAACCAGGAAAAGTACACTCAAGGCTTCCCAATGCAGAATCAGAGAATGTTAGGAGATAAGAAAGACCTCCAGAGGTCAGCTAGTCCAACCCCCCTGCAAAAGCATGGGACTGGTCATGCAGGAATGCATCCAGACAGGTTTTGAAAGTCTCCAGGAGACAACTCTGCAACCTCTCTGGGCAGCCTGCTCCAGTGCTTTGTCACCCTCACTGTGAAGCTTCTCCTCATGTTGAGGTAGAACTTCCTCTGTTCCAGCTTATAATGGCAACTCAGCCCCTTCCACCAGAGGGCGACAGCTCTGTTCTCTGACTTGCACCAGTTTCTCTGCTATGGGAGAGCTGCTCCAGCCCTCTGAGCATCCTCGTGTCCTGCTCTGGACATGCTCCTGCATCTCCACATCCCTCTTGGAATGGGGGCTCCAGAACTGGATGCAGTACTCCAGGTGGGGTCTCACTAGAGAGGAGTAGAGGAAGAGAATCAGCTCCCTTGCCCTGCTGGCCACACTTCTCCTGACGCAGCCCAGGATCTGGTTGGCTTTCTGGGCTGCAAGTGCACACTGCTGCCTCATGTTGAGCTTCTCATTCACCAGCACCCCCAAGCCCCTCTCCTCGGGGTTGCCCTCCAGCCAGTCACTGTTATCTTACTTGCACCAGTTTACTATTTTTCTGAAATCCCTGAAGAACCATCTCCATGTTATTCAAGCAAAAGCAAAGCGTTTCTAGAGTCTCAAATCAGTTAAACTCAGTGAGCAAAGGAAAGGGCCAGGTTTCCCCTACAGCTCAGCCAGGTTGTTAGATAAAAAGAAAAGAGGAAAGAATCCTTTAAAAATTAATTCAACCTTCTAAGCTGAAATGGTGCCTTGACTTGAGAGTTGAAGAAAGACATGACTCTAGGAAAAAAAACACCAGTAAGTGTGTCCCCAAAGCATGAAGCTTTACTGTATCAATGTTTGGCATTTTGGCATCTATCTCCTGAAGTATAACTGTTACTGATACAATTATCTTGGAGACTGAAAAATAATCTTGTAAGGTTAAGTAATGCCAAAGGTCTGGCAAGGTAGGAAGTATGGGGTACAAGTCTTGGCAGTAGGAAGGGGTGAAATATGGAAAGAGTTTCAAACTGTATTTCTTAGAAATTTGGAAGGGAACCAACAACAACAACAAAAAAAGGGGAAAGGGGAAACAGAAGTGCACATCCAGAAGTTGTACATCCTCTTTAAAATGTCTATAGTTGATAAGTTAAAGTGGTAGTGTGAGCTTTAAAAGGCAAAGGTATTAGTGCAGCTTGCTTAATTAAGATACTGTGTTTCAACAAGCATTTGTGGAATATACACTGATATACCAGACTTGGTTAATAACTGAAGTTCATACTGCCTAAGGAACAGCTTGCAGAACACATCTTTGCACAGCAGTCCCAGCCTCCAGCACCACTACACATGGAATAGAACCAAGAAAAAGAGCACTTTCTTCCCACATTAAGTGATTAAAATATAAGCAGAAACAAGGAACAGAAATCAGCTAAAACAGCTGAACATGGGTTAAATGCAATTAGTTGGTAACCTACAGAATAGATCATGGAATTCAGGTTGGAAAAGACCCTAGGGATCACCATTCCAACCATTAACCCTACTCTACCAAGTTCACCCCTAAACCATATCCCCAAGCACCACATCTAAATGACCTTTAAATGCATCCAGAGTTAGCAACTCCAGCACCTCCCTGGGCAGCTCATTCCAGCACCTGACCACCCTTGCTGGAAATTTTCTTTTCCTGAGATGTCCAGTCTAAACCTACCCTGTTGAAGTTTGAGACCATTTCCCCTTGTTCTACTACTAATCACCTGTGAGAAAAGACCAGCATCACCCTCTACAACATCCTTTCAGGTAGAGTGATGAGGTCTCCCCTCAGCCTCCTCTCCTTCAGTTGCTCCTCATAAGATTTATTCTCCAGACCCTTCCCCAGCTTTGTTGCCCTCCTCTGCACTTGCTCCAGTACCTCACTCCCTCATTGAAGTGAGCAAAACTGGACACAGTACTCAAGGTATGGCCTCCCCAGTCTCGAGTACATGCAGACAATCACCCTCCTACTCCTGCTGAACACAGTACTTCTAATACAGGCCAGAAAAGCTAAGTAGAGTAATTTAAAAGTCACTTTTCATCGCACTTGGAAAAAACCCAAAGTTAAGAAGTAATTCCAAGACATCCTGATGACTGGTTCACATGCAAGAAGTATCTCACTTTAGCAGGATACATAAGTTATCACAAAACCAGAAGAGATTTGGAAAGACACAAGTGATGCAAAGCATTAGAATTACAAAACTCCCCTACTTCATTACATCACTCAGTATTTGCAATCCATTACCTCAAAGCCTTGAAAAAAGATCTTTTCCTACCAATTATGTAGCCATTATGCATGTCAGAATTATCTGGCTGTACAAACTCTGCATATATCAGCACAAGTCAATGTGACTTTTGTACATTTATATAGGCATATATAGGAAGGAACAAGAGGATGTAAAATCCTGGAACAGAAGTGGTGACCGTGAGCTCAGTTATGGACCAGGCTGGGCATCATCTCTGGTGACTGAACCTGAAGGCCAATCACATCCTGGGCTGCATCAAAATGAGTGCTGCCAGCAGACAAAGAGGTGATATTGCCACTTTGCTCTTTTGAGATGTCATCTGAAGTACTTCATCCAGGTCTGGAGCCATCAATATAGGAAGTACATGGACCAGATGGAGCAGGTCCAGAGCAGGGCCACAAAAATGACCAGGGGGTTGGAACACTTCTACTGTGAGGACAGGCTGAGGGAGCTGGGGTTGTTCAGCCCTGAGAAGAGAAAGCTCCAAGAAGACCCAATAACAACCTTTCAGTAGGAGATTACAAGAAGGATGGAGAGAGACTGCTTACTAAGGTCTGTGGCAATAGGATGAGAGGCAATGGCTTCAGACTAGAGAAGAGCAGATTGCCCAGGTTGCCCAGGGAGGTGGTTGAGGCCCCATTTCTGGAGATATTCAAGGTGAGGCTCAACAGGCCTCTGGGGAACCTGATCTAGTTGAGGCTGCTCCTTCTGACTGTGGTGGGGGTTGGACTAGAGGACCTGTGGAGGTCCTTTCCAACCCAGACCATTCTACAATAACAGAAAAATATGCCAAGCAGACCTTTATGCAGGCAGAGGGAAAGCATCAGCACAAACTAAACTAAACCCATGCATTTATCAGTAAGCATGAGCTAGCATTATACAGAAGTTAAAATTGAAGTGATTTGTTTGGAAAAAAAAGATTTATTATGAAGTTTAGTTTTAGTACTTAAAATTGGAGTTAATGTGATAAGGGTTTGCTGATGCAGCATAAATGACAGTTTTAGCCTTAAAGCCTCTATCAGAGCAGAAATCTTCTTTGCACCACAATTTTATCAGTCAATGCAGTTAAGAATAAAACCACAGTAAAGCATTTTTCTTATACACCTCTGAGCTATCAGGGATCTACCACTTAAGCATTCCCCACACTTGCCAAGGTATATTTGGGTTCTATCTCCATGAATTCAGGAACCATGTCTGTGTTTTATATGCTTTTGTATCACAAAATCATAGAAGGTTAGGAGTTGGAAAGGACCTGTAGAGATCATCTAGTACAACTCCCCTGCCAGAGCATGATCACCTAGTGCAGGTTACAAAGGAACAGATTCAGGCAGGTTTTGATTGCCTCCAGAGGAGGCTCCACAACCACTCTGGGCAGCCTGTTCCAGGGCTGTCACTCTCACAGTCAAAAAAAATGTTTCTTATGCTTCTATGCTCCTGCTTGTACCCATTGCCCCTTGTCCTATCACTGGACATCACCTCCCAATACTCACCCTTTACATAAACATTCATGAGGTCACCTTCAGCCTCCTCCACGCTAAAGAGCCCCAGCTCCCTCAAACTTTTCCTATAAGGGAGATGTTCCACTGCCTTAATCATCTTTGTGGCTCCACATTGGACTCTTTCTTGACCTGAGTGGCCCAGAACTGAGCACAATATCCCAGATGTAAGCGAACCAGGGCACACTTAAATTTCACTTTCAAGCCAGTACTTAAACGTCATGTTAACAGTGACAGCACCTTTTAAGCGAACAAAATTGGCCTCTCCATATTTCTTCCCCCAAACCCTATTACTTTCAGTTTGACAAAAGCTTTTACTACCAGCACTTTCAGTTTCAGTTTAACAGGGAAGTGCAAAAAAAGAAGAGCAGCTCTGCTTGAGAAAGTCATCTAAAGTTAGGACAGCAACCAGAAGTCAGGGGGAAATGGGAAGAATAAACCAACAAGCCTCAGGATAACAACTTTTGTTTAAAGTCTCTCTCACTCTCCTCTTCACTCCCCTTACTCCCAAAATAGTTTCAACTATGAGCCTGGAAATGAGAATTTAAATTGCTCCTATAAAAGTGATTTGTCATGTTTGTACAGCTTCTAGGAAAATCAGCAGCTAAAAAAGCCTTGCAGTACTCTGGGGAAAAAGCAAAAACCAACAAAAAAAATCCAAACTAAACACCTCCTCCCCACCCCTCAAACAAACACACACCAAAACCAGCAAAACAAGAGCAAACAGAAAACAAGACAGAAACCAAAGCTACAAGATTCTGACCAAGCCCTGTGAATCTGAGCAATAAATGTGTATGCTTAAAAAAAGATTCATCTCAGGGTTGGCAAAAGCATCCTAAGGGCTCTGCACTTGTTTTAATAAGGGAAAATTAAAAGAAAACACAAAAAAAAACAACACAAAATAATCAGTTCAGGGTTTCCAGCCCTTTCTCCTCTTCTTTGAAGTGGGCATTAAACAAGAAACAGCCCACTGTGGTGGAAAGCAAGTTTCCATTTCATGTGGGTTCACCCTCTTACAGAGGAAAAAAACAAGCCAACCAACCCAAATGGTGTTTGCTGTTATTCCAGTGCACACATCAAGTCCTCGCATCCCAGTTCCAGCCACCTGATACTGATGCACCTATTTATGTGGGAGGCACACACAGAGCTGATGTCCTGGGCTTACCATACACCTCCCCTCCCCTTCACAGTTACTGGTTATGACAAAACACATTAAGTGTGTTCAAATGTAGGTTAGAGGAAAGCATCAAAACATCACGTGCAGCACAAGACATTAGTTGGGGGGAAGCAGTGGCAGGCACTATGGTGTTCTTAGAGATCCATTTAACAACAGATGCTAAAAAAAGCCTTTGAGACTTTGTAATCTTTTGGTAACTTAGATGCACAGCTCACCACGGTGCTGGTTGTTTTCCTTTCACATCATAAAAGGCGAATTAGCGTGCTTTTAGGCAAAGGTCATTTTCAAACATTTATAGAAGCTTCTCTGCTAATACACTGCTTATTTAGAGACTCTAGAGATTATTAGTGTTCAAAAGCTAGTGCATTTATTTGCTTACCCTTTGATATCCAGTAGTAGCTCCTTGAAATACACACTGCATTTGCCTCTAAAATGTCGATAATATCCACTAAACTTGCCCCAGTTGCTGCCCAAGATGTACAAGGACAAACCCCAACGAAGCTATTATTTACAAACTTGCATTTAAAAAAAGAAACAAACAAAGCCAGCACCAACTGCTGTTGCTCAACTTTTGTTTATTCTCTGCTCTGCTGTCACTGCATTCACCATTTCCCCTCTGCTAGACATTTCCTCCATGTTGATCTACAAAAGTATCCCTCCTCTCTCTAGCAATGCTACGCTTTTGAGGTTAGCTCTTCCAGGAAGACCTTAGGGACAGGGATTGGGTTATGCACCACAAGAAATGCTATGAAATATCAAGCTGATCACATTCTTTATTCTAAAAGACTTCAGTGTATACATCCGAAGCCTCTTCCTCTGTGCAAGGCTGGAAATGATTACTCTGTGCAATGCAATTTTGCTTTACCCCTTCTCTGACAAATAAACCCTTCCCCATTATAAATATTATTTCTGTTATCTAGAGCAGCATTTCCACCTCTTTGCAAACAGCAACACAAAGCACCTGCAGCTCTCCCTGCAGCCAAATCAAACATTTATGTCAGGCCCTGATCTGCCAGGGCTGAAACAATAATCCAGCGTTTCCTCCCTTCAATATGGAAATCAAGAGAGTCTTTTCTGATTATAACACAGATTTAATACAAAATTCAACACAGAACCTTTGGAGGGTTGAGTTTCTTTTAGAATACCAAGGGCTGGAGACAGTTTATTTTTCAAATTGCATGGTTTCTGAACAGGTGTTCACTGCTCTGCTTTACTATGACAACCACACACAGTATCTATCTGGTGGGGTCCTATTGTTCAAGGAATTGCTCTCTAGAGGAAGGCCATCAACCAGTGTCTTTGCCTTCTTGTAGTCATACTGGTCACAACACACTTTTGGAGGTTACAGGAAGAAAAAAACCTTTTAAAAGGCTGCTTTTTCGATGGAATACCTAAAAATTTAGAGGTAAATAGTGTAACAGTTCAACTATCTGACAAAACACTTTACAAAGAATGCTGTTAATTCCACAGACTAGGAATTACATCTCCTTCCACAATCCTTTTGCTGGCCATCCCAGTATCCTGCAGGCTGGTATTTCATAGGAAATAAGGCACATGATTGGGTTTTTAGAACTAGAGCACTACAGGTCTGCCAAACACTGCTCATACCTTTTGTGCACTGCTGTATTTTGTATTTTCTCCTCCCCTCATCCACCAACAGGAATGAAGGAATCCAAGAATATGGAAACACAGCTCTACAAGGATGCAAGGCTTCCCAAAATGTGGAATGCAGACTGATAACCACCAAAGCTCCGTAACACGCAACTGCACAACACGAAAAGCCAGCACAAGAGCAAATCAGCATCTCCACACTAACAGAAAACAGAGATTTATGACCACAGCCAAGAGGCCAAATAAGCCCTCTGCTCAAGCCATGGAAAAAAAAAAATCCCTGCAGTATGACTGTTCTGTTTCCTGCAGGAAATGAGATGCTTGTATTAGATACCCCTGTGGTTTTCATACTGTAAATGTATCAGCTGGTACAAATCTTCTGGAGGGGACTATTAACTAATGCTTAGAAGGAGAAGTGGCAACAGCAGACTGCTCGTGGCACCTCGGAAAAGTGGGGCTAAGCGCTAAGAACTCATCTCTAAAAGAAAAACACTAAAAAAATCTGAGAGCCAGCAGCTGAAGAACGCATCCCGTAGTAGAGGCGATGCCTGTGCAGAATACACATACCTCCACCCGCTTATTTCCCCTTACACCACTCGCTGCTGCTTTAAGTAAGCAACCTATTGCTAATCAGCACTCCCTTCATTTAAGAGCCGCTCCCGTTCCTCATTAAAACCATCTCCGTTACACATGCTTGGGGAGGATCATCCACAGGCTATGCACATCTAATGTATGGCCATCTTGCGTGCTGTGTTTGTTGGTTTCCGAGCTGCTCGAGGGCTAAGAAATCTCCTCACCGACGCAAGCCACCCTGTTCCAGCCCGGGGCTGAGTCCCCTCCCCGGGAAGCCCCCACTGCTCCCCCAGCCGCAGGCTCCCGCACGGCCGCCTGGGTGGAGCCGCTCGCAGGACAAGCACCAAGCGTCTTCTCCATTGCAAAACCTGGGCCAGGCCGGGGGGGAGGAGGGACGAGGGAGGAGGAGGAGGAAGGAAAAAGGTGTAAATCTATCTGGGGGGGGGGGGGGGGGAGAGCCCGGGGACTGAGGCGGCCGAGAGGGCAGGGCTGGGGAGGGGGAGACGCAGCGGAGAGACAAAGAAGGGATGGATGGAGACGAAGGAAAATGGGGAAAGCCGGGGAGCCCCGCGGGGCACCTGCCCGCCCCGGCACACGCCCCGCAGGCACACGGGAATCCATACACACACACGTATACATACACACGTACCCAGCAGCAGTAAGCGGTGCGTCTGCTTGTACTCCCGCTTCTGCTCCTTGAGCGCCCGGTCGATGCTCTTGCTGACTTTCCTCGCCTCCTTCTCCGCCTCCCGCTCCTCCAAACGCAGCTTCTCCCAGGGTCTCTGCAGAGCCGGCGGCTGGTGCAGCGCCTGCTGCCTCGCCGCCTTCCCCACGCCGCCTTGACCGCCGGCCTTGGGCAACGGCGGGCGTTCGGGGGCCGCCCCGTTACCGCCGCCGTTCTGCAGCAGCAGCGGCGGCCCGTCCGTCTCCCCGCCGGGCTTACCGCCGGACCGGAGAGGGGCGCCGAGGGGCTGCGGCTGCGGGGCGGCGTGAGGCTCCGTCGGCGCTTCGGGCTCCGAGGCGGCGCCGGCGCTGGAGATGGAGCCGCCGGCGTCGCCGAAGAGCCGCGGGCGCAGGCTGTAGCAGAGCCCCATGGCTCGGTGCCCCCCGCCGAGGACAGGCTCTGGCGCGGCGGGGCTGGCCTCAGCGCTTCCCGCCGGCCTTACGAGCCGGGGAGGAGGAGGCGGCGGCAGCGGGCGGGGAGGGAGGGGGCGCCGCGGAGCCCCTCACGGCCCCGCTGGGCCATCTTGCATCTTCCTCCCCGGGGCGGCGGCAACAGCTCCTCAGCACCGATCACCTGACACCGAGCTGCCACCGCCGGGTCCACCTTACCGTAAATACCCCAGCGCCAGCCCACCGCGCACCACCGGCCGCCGGCGGCGGGGGAAGGGCGGGGGCACGCCGCTCGCGCCGCCACACAGGCGTGCGCGCAAACACACACACACACACACACACACACATACACACACACACATCTACACACACCTACACACACACACACACACACACACACACACACATCTACACACACACACATCTACACACACACACATACACACACACGTATACACACACACATACACACACACACACATACACACACACACACACACACATACACACACACACACATACACACACACACACACATATACACAGATACTCACACACACACACACACATATACACAGATACTCACACACACACACACACACGTATACACACACACACACACACACACGTATACACACACACACATACACACACACACACGTATACACACGTATACACACACACACACACATACACACACACACGTATACACACACACACGTATACACACACACACGTATACACACACACACTCTCGCAGCCCGCCCCGCGCCTCTCCCGCACCCCTCAACAGCCTGGTCGTCCCCTCAGGGCCACACCGCCCATGGCCGCCTGCCCCCACTTAGGGGCGAGGGTCTCTCCTCGTTTCCCGCTCCCCCCGCAGGCTGGGAGACCCTCGTCCACTTGCTGCCCGCTCTACCCGCCCGTCCTGTTTGTTCCCTCTTGGAAGGGCCACCGGGCCTGAGAGGTGGCCCAGGTCTGGCCGAGCCTCTCCCCCGCCATCCTCGGGGAGAAGCCGAGGCCGAGGCCTCGCACGGAGAGGTACTCTCAGGCTGCCAGCCCCCCGCCATCCTCACAGGTACAACAGGGCGCTCAGCCCCCGTTACACACTGACGGCTTCTCGCCCACACGCTGACTAACGGTGCTGTGGGAGGAAGGCTTTGGGTGCAACAGTAGCAGAAAATAAGAAAATAATAGGGGGTTGCCGTCTCCCGGCGCTGGCAGCAGTAGTACTCCAGCAGCGTGCTGCCGTGGGCCGCGGCGGTGAGGCTGGTGCCTGAAGCCAGGCGGTTCAAAGGCAGCAGCAGCCCTCCTCAGGAGAAGTCCGGGACAAATCCAGGTCACTCCCGGTGTGGCTCAAACAAGCTCTCCATCTGCTTCAGCCGTCTGTGTGTTCTTCACCATCTCAGCAGTTTTCAGCAGTATTTTGTAAATCTATTTTTTTCAGGGGTGTGTGGCTATTCCATGAAACATTCTGCCTCTAGATCTTAAAGGTTGTGTGTTCGCTGTTATGACTGACTGGGGGTGCTGATCGATACCCGCCTGAACATGAGCCAGCAGTGTGCCCAGGTGGCCAAGAGAGCCAGTGGCATCCTGGCCTGCATCAGGAATGGTGTGGTCAGCAGGAGCAGGGAGGTCATTCTGCCCCTGTACTCTGCACTGGTTAGACCACACCTTGAGTACTGTGTTCAGTTCTGGGCTCCCCAGTTTAGGAGGGACATTGAGATGCTTGAGCGTGTCCAGAGAAGGGCGACGAGGCTGGGGAGAGGCCTTGAGCACAGCCCTACGAGGAGAGGCTGAGGGAGCTGGGATTGGTTAGCCTGGAGAAGAGGAGGCTCAGGGGTGACCTTATTGCTGTCTACAACTACCTGAGGGGTGGTTGTGGCCAGGAGGAGGTTGCTCTCTTCTCTCAGGTGGCCAGCACCAGAACAAGAGGACACAGCCTCAAGCTATGCCAGGGGAGATTTAGGCTGGAGGTGAGGAGAAAGTTCTTCACTGAGAGAGTCATTGGACACTGGAATGGGCTGCCCGGGGAGGTGGTGGAGTCGCCGTCCCTGGAGCTGTTCAAGGCAGGATTGGAGGTGGCACTTGGTGCCATGGTCTAGCCTTGAGCTCTGTGGTAAAGGGTTGGACTTGATGATCTGTGAGGTCTCTTCCCACCTTGGTGATACTGTGATACTGTGATCTTAGCAAGATCTAGTCTCTTACTTGAGGAACACCTGCAGAGTTAACAAACCTCTTTAATCATGTAGTGTCTCTTTGGACTCTATAATGGCCCTGTTGAGTTAGGTCATTGGTTTTTTCTCCTATTTCCCCAATAAGCAATATTATGTTAATCTGGGGCTAGGCTCTTTTTCAGTGATCAATATTGAATTACTTTGGGGCCAGTGGTGCCCAGCAACAGGCACAAACTGAAACACAGGAGATTCCATCCGAACACGAAGGAAAACTTCTTTCCTGTGAGGGTGCTGAAGCCCTGGAGCAGGCTGTCCAGAGAGTTTGTGGGGTTTCCTTCTCTGGAGAGATTCCAAACTGAACTGGATATTGAAATCCTGATCAGCCTGCTCTGGGTGAGGCTGCTTTAGCAGGGGGGTTGAACTAGATGATCTCTTGAGACTCCTTCTAACCCCCACTATTCTGTGATTCCATGACAGCCGTGTCTGTTTATATACAGGTGTATGAGGAAATTGAGGGAGGTACCATTCTCTCTATTTCTTTAGAACGAACAAATTAGAGCAACTTTGCCACAGTTTTTAATTCCTGGATGAAGAAACACAATTGTTCTTGTGACAGTTCTATTCACAGCAAATGATTTAGCAATCGTTCTCTAAAATACGTATTTACCAAGCAGTGAGTTGTGTGTTAACGTTCACAGAGAAGAAAAAAAACTGACCATCAGCCACCAATAGCATAAAATAAATAGATGCTTTTTAACTGAAAGCCTCAACAGTCTGCAACTGCACCACACAAAGGAAGTTTTGCCAGTGACATGTCAGAAGGATCCAGCACACCGTAGATGTTCTCTTTCATCCTTCAAAATTCCTACCAACTATTTGGCAGATGCTTTAGCTCCAAGAAGAGCACCCAGCAGCTGTTGCTTCTATTGTATGTTTCAATATGCAGTTATATAGTATCCTCATTGCAATCCTCTTGCAAAACAAGAGGTTACGTCACATTGAGGGCATGTTTCACCATTATTGCAGCACTGCTGTGTCTTGACCAAAAGGTTTTTACAAACCATAAGGATAAACCATCTCTTAGGTTATGACTGAAAAATCCCAGCTTTCAGATGAAAACAGAGCAGGAATCTAAGTAAGTAGCATTTAAATGGTTGGTCTGGACCAGATAGCTGCAGTCCTGAGATGGTGGCTCTGCACTTTTCAGTGAGAGTGGATTAGAGAGAAGAATTTGCTACTCAGCCAACAATGTAATAAAAACATGGGGGGGAAAATGATGTAATGGTGAGAGCACTTGCAAAAGTTAGGGAGTTCATCTTTGGAGCCCAAATGCCAATGCACATACTTTGTTTTGTGAAGGGAATTCAGGAACAGCATTTGCAGAATCATGGAATTGCTTAGGTAGGAAGAGGCATTTAAGACCATCAAGTTGAACCATTGATCCAACACTAGCAGGTCTGTCACTAAACTGAGCTCCTAGGCACCCCATCGACACATCTTTCAGATCCCTCCAGGGATGGTGACTCCATCACTTTTCTGGCCAACCTGTTCCAGGTCTTGACAACCCTTCTGGGGAAGATTTTTTCCTAATGTCCAACCTAAACCTCCCCTAGAACCACCTGAGTCTGTTTTCCCCTGTCCTATTGCTTGTTCTTTGGGAGAAGAAAATCATGAACCGCTTTCCAGTGGTAAAAGAAGTGACATAATCTGGCCAAATTAGTTCTGGTTAGGTAAAATTTCTCCTAATCAAGTGCTCCTAAGTGTGTAGAGTGTGTGCTGAGTGAGTAACAGGGAAAGTGAGTGATGTCTTCAGGGTTACAGAGGAGACCTGTCTGAACATGCACGGTAAAATGACATGCTTTATAAAGAGTTTTGGAATAGCAGTCAGTGCAGTAACAACTATGGATAGATAGAGTCCTTGAGAAACAGACCACTCAGCCAAACATTGATCATAAATGTTAATCAAAGTAAGTTTGGTCAGAGTTTTTCAGTGACCTACAAGAGCAAGCTGGGTCTTGAGGGAGAAGTATGACTTTTTTTACTTTTTGCTTCTAACTTCTAATAAAGAACAAGTAATCTGTCTTCTTTCTTTCTCCAGAGGAATAGTGATCATCTCTACCACTGATTTACCACAATCTGTGATTTCCAAGAAAAATGAGAAAGCCATTGTGATGCAGTTTTCTGGTCTGAATACCCTTTGGAGAACCTTTCATGGAATAGTGGTCAACATTTTCTAAGGTTAGTCATACAAATCAGAGCTTAATGTTGGCTTAGTGATTCAGTAGCACTAATTACTTATGATTCTCATTACATTAACTGAAATCAGAGTCATAGAATGACCCAGGACTGTTATGTGGGGAAGGGACTTGAATAGGGGTCTCTCTAAAGATTGTCTCTAAACAGCTCTGAAGGCCCAACCTTCCATGGGAAAGTTACCTTAGGTGAGATTATCTTGTCCATCACATCTTGGAAACCTTAAACAATCAGGAGGCTATCACATCTCTGGGGAGCTTATTCCAGTGAATAATTGCTCTCACTGTAAAAGTTATCTGCCTTATATCAAGATGAGACCCTTCCTGGTGAAATTTAGTGCCTTTTCTCTTCTCCATGTGGCTCTTTGTAGTTGTCCTCTTTTTAGTTGCCCTGTAAGTACAGGAATACTATTGTGAGGACCCTCTTGAGCCTTTTCCAGGGAGAAAAGAAGGTCCATCTTGAGCCTTCTCCAGACATCTTTGATCTCCCTGTGGGAAAGGTTCTGCAGCACTTTGATCATCTTTGTGTTCCACTCTATCCAAATCTTTTCTGAACTGTGGGGACAGTTTACATGTGTATGTCTATACCTGTCTGCCTGTCTGTCTATCTATCTGTATACCTGTCTACCTACCTACCTACCTACCTACCTACCTACCTACCTACCTACCTACCTACCTACCTACCTATCGTTAGATCTGAACTTAATGTAAACCACTTTAAACTACTTTTTATTTGTTGCTGTCATTGTGTAGTTCCACCTAAGAAATCAGTGGTTGGAGGTGGTTTCCAGTCATCTGGATATGTCTACAAAGTGGCTGTACTTCAAGGTTTAATAAAATTCTGGTAAGTGTATCTATAAATATTATTCCTGTCTTTACTACTTCTTAAAGGGAGTGAAACGTATCCATTTCTTGCATTTCCTTGTTTCTCCTCCCCACCATAATTTTCAAATCTATACTCTCCAGGAGGCAAGATTAGCTTCACAATAAAATAAAATGAAATACTAGTATTTTAAATACTAATACATTAGGGAGCCAATTTTAACTGCTAAATTGATGTGGTCATCCACTGCTCGCTAGACTTGTGGAATGCTCAGCAACATGAATCTCATAAAGTATTTTAAGCTCATTCTTTAAAGTTTCTGTGTTGTCTCACTGCCCAGTAAATAAAAAAACAGATAGGCAAGTTATTTTGAACTGCAATGACCATTTCTAGTTCCCAGAACATGCAGAGACACAGCAAATCTGATGCCTTTGTTGTTACAGAACAACTGTAACCTTCACTACAGATTTGAATTGCTACATTTACCATTTGCCTGAAGACTCTCAAAGTGGGGCCAAAATGAGGCTTATAGTGGGAATTCAGCTATAGATTGTCGTAACTGTAGAGCAACAGTTATCCAAATCTAAATTTATCAGATCATCTCTCACTCATCACCATGGTATTTTTTTGGTGCCTTGTCACATCCAAACACGACAGCCGTAAAACAATTTACCACTTCTTTTTGGACAGCCCCTTTCATGTAAATACTGTAAACAATTTGGCAGCTTTTAAAGCAGGATTTCAGTTTGTTCCTGATGATAAAAGAGTAAAGAATTTGTATTTGTTAAAAGTGGGGCCATTAGTTCCACTTGTACTAAATTTGCCTTGTGCATGCCATTATTAGACTCTATTTTCCTTTTCATCAAACTGTACAAAATGGGATTTGGGCTGAATTTCCCTTGCTAAAGTCTTTTTTGACCTGGTTGTTGTTGTTTGGTCTAAGTTTCAAAATACCTCAGCCATTTTCTCAAAGATTTTAATGAAAGACAGGCTGTTGCAATGTAGAAAAACTTAGAATCATGGAATCATTTTGGTTGGAAAAGACCTTTAAGGAGATCATTGACCCAAACATTAGCTAACTCTGCCAAGTCTGGTGCTAAGCCATATCTCTCAGCACCATATCTCTGAATCTTTTAAACACCTCCAGGAATGGCCATTTAATCATCTCCCTGGGGAGTCTGTTCCAGTGTTTGAGAACTCTTTCAGTGAGGAAGTTTCTTCTGATGTCCAGTCTGAACCTCCTCTGGTGCAACTTGAAATAGTTTCCTCTTGTCCTACCACTTGTAACTAGAAAGAAGAAACCAACCCTCACATTTCTTCTTTCAGGTATTTGTAGGGAGGTCTTTCCAGAGCCTCCTCTTCTCCAGGCTGAACAACTCCGTTTTCCTCAGCTGTTGCCTTTATGAAGGAACTAACAGTTTATCCTTCATGCATCAGTCATGATGCATCTTTATGCTTTAAGAGAAGTGATTACCAGTACATAGAAGACATTTTAAGCAGTGTCAGAGTAGACAAGCTTAAGGGAATTTACTGCAAGTACTAACATAAGATAAAGTAGGTCAGTCAGCTTGCTTGAAAACTGGGTTCTGAGCAAATGAAGTAAGAAAACAGAAAGAGATTTGCTAACTTTGGGATGAGGTATTTTTATTGAGGTGCTGTATAAACTAGGGAAGGGTAGAAGCACAGCAAAGCATATTGGGGTTTTTGTGTGTGTGCTTAGCAGACTTACAAATAAAGTTAACCTTATCTGTGAGGAGAGACCTCCTCAATCTCTACAACTACCTGAAAGGAGGTTGTGGCTAGATGAGGTTTGTTCTTTTCTCCCTCATAGCAAATGGTATGATGAGAAGAAATGGCCTTAAAGCGCACAAGGGGAGGTTTAGGTTGGATATGAAAAAAAACTTTGTCACTGAAAGGGTTCTCAAATACTGGAACAAGCTCCTCAGGGAGATGATTGAAACCCTATCTCTGGAGGTGATTAAAAGAGAGCGATAGGGTGACAAGGGCCATAGTTTAGCACCAGACTTGGTGGAGTTAGAGAATGGTTGGATCTGAAGAACTTAAAGGTCTTTTCCATCCAAAAGGATTCTTTGGCAACATAATGTCAGAAGCATAGCTGTTGATCTCTCCATAGCCTTCAGCTTGTTGCCAGCCCTAAGGGAATTTGAACAATAAATCTACGAGGCTTGCAGCGATCTCTCTTAAATAGCTTTGTAAAGATTCTTTAAAAGGTCTGTTGAACCATGTTGGAACACAGGGGTTTGTAATGCTTTTTCTGTTGTGATCATGGGTTTTGCTCAGAGAAAAGCTGAACTAATCTAACCAAGTTGTTCCACTTTAAAAACTGCAACTTGCACAATCTGAAGCACAGCATAAAGCCATCCCACCTTTCTTCTATGATGAGGAACAATCCTGCTTGTTACAGATCTGATCCAGGCAGAGGGAAAGGACGTGGCTTCAGGAGCACTGCTATTAAAAGACTCTGATCCTATTTTGCCTGTGAATAATGTATGCATCTATGGCATGCCACGTTTCTTTTAAGTCAGGGACACATGCTTTATCTGTGCAACCTCAATTCGTTCCTGTATAAATATTCATCATGATGCAGTCTTCAACTTCACACAAACAACCTCTCCAGACTAAGCTGTTTGTTTCGGGGACTCTCTGCTCCTGATGTGAACAGCTAGCAGAGCTGTAAAAGAAGTTTCAGCAACTATAGGAACTTCTGGAATCTTCTAAATTAATGGGGGAAAATACTTGAGAAGATATCTTTAGATTAGTGCTCTAAAGCAAAAAAAAAAACAACAAAACCCCAAGCAAACAAACTAAAGGAAAGCAAGAGCAGAGAAGTGAAAACTGAGATGAGATGATGTGTAAATGGAGAACATAAAATCACAGACTTGTTTAGGCTGGGAAAGGTTCAACCATTAATCCAACACTACAAAGCCCACTGCTAATCCATGTCCCTCAGCACCACATCTATGCATCTTTTAAACATCTCCAGGCATGGTGACCTCCACCACTTCTCTGGCCAGCCAGTTCCAGAATTTGACAACCCCTTTGAGGGTTGTCCTAATGTCTGAAACTTTCCTCTAATGTCCAAGGAAATCATATGTCCGTAGAATCATAGAATCAGTCAGGGTTGGAAGGAACCACAAGGATCACCTAGTTCCAACCTCCCTGCCATGGGCAGGGACACCCTACACTAGATCAAGCCAAAGTCCCATCCAGCCTGGCCTTTAACACCTCCAGGGACGGGGCCTCAACTACCTCCCTGGGCAACCCATTCCAGGCTCTCACCACTCTCATGCTCAACAACTTCCTCCTCACCTCCAGTCTGAACCTACCCATCTCCAGCTTCTCTCCATTCTCCCTAGTCCTGGTACTCACTGATGTCCTTCTCCAGCTTTTTTGTAGGCCCCCTTCAGATACTGAATGGCCATGAGCATAAAAACTTAACTTGGATTTTAATGCTAAACAAATTTATCTTTCCATTTCAACAGATAATCAACCTAAACAATGTATTTGGTGATAGAATAATAGAGAAGTCTGGTTTGGAAGGGAGCTCTGGGCATCATAGTTCACAAGTGCAGTTTGGAGGCTAGAGGGAATGACAGTACAAGCAGGAATAGACAAAATTTGGTTCAGATTTTTTTTTTCAATGAAAACTGCCAGAACTGTTAAAATCAGAATATTCAATCCAAAAACTAAATCAGACTAAATCAGCACTGACTGTTCCTTCCAAAACTAACCACTTAACAGGACTGAAATAGCTATGAAAGGAGGAATAATTAATCGGTGCTTGTTTCAGAAATCACAGCATTGGAGAATGGTTTGGATTGGAAGGGATCTTTTAGAGATCATCTAGTCCCATTCCTTTTCATGGGAAGGGTCACATCCTGCTAGACTAACCTGCTCAAGATCCCATCCAACACACCTTTAAACACTTCCAGGGATGCAGTCTCCATCCCAGGGATGGAGTCTCCATCTCTTTCAGTGCCTCACCACCCTCATGGGGAATAATTTCTTCCTAATGTCCCATTTAAATGTCTTCTTCCAGTTTGAAGCCATTACTCCCTGTCCCATAATTCCATGCCTTTTTACAAAGTCCCTCTCCAACTATCTTATATCCCCTCTATGAACATTGGAAGGCTGCTATAAGGTTTCCCCAGAGCCTTCTTAAGGCTCAACAACCTCAACTCTTTCAGTCTTTTAGCATAGCAGAGGTGCTCCAGTCCTCTGATCAATTTTTTAGCCTTTCTATGCACCCACTCCAATATGTGTGCTGCTTATGTTGGAGACTTCAGAGCTGGACCTAGCACTGAAGGTGGGGTCTCAACAGAGTGTGGCAGAGGGGCAGAATTTCCTCCACCACATGCTGCCCACGCTGCTTCGAATGCAGCCCAGGATACAGTTGGCTTCTTTGGGCTATGAACACACATTGCTGGCTCATGTTGAGCTTCTTATCACCCAGCACCTGCAAGTCTCTCTCTATCCATTTATTAAAATATCTTTAACTGATATTTGTGTAAAGATAAAAATATTGAAGAGGTTTTAACAGAAGATGAGATAAATGTTCATGGATTTTTATGGCTAGCAAAATTAATTATGCTTTCTTTCTACTGAGAAATCCACTCAACAGTGAAACCCCCAGTGCAATTTTTATCACTGTTATAATAATTTCTTAGTTATATGTTCTCTATATTCCCAGTCCTAATTTAATTTAATTTGCCTATGCTTTAACATGGAAGAAGCATTCTCATCCAATTGTTTTCCATTGTTTTCTCCTTTCTTAATTCATTACCTGAATCCTTAGCAGCCTTCCTACACTTCTCAGTGTTGGCATAGCAGAGAAGTTTGGATACCTCAAGAAGCATGACTTCTGCATTTTTTATTGCTGGAGAGAGTCTCTCCCTTTTAAGCAGCTTTATACCAAACCCCAAACCTAGATGGACAGAAGCTTTCCTCTCTTCACAGAGAGGATCATCTGTTTTCCTCATCTTCTGCTTTTCACTGCTTGTCAGCCTTTATTTGTTTCTTTGAACAGAAATACCAAGAATACAAATAGGTTTAAAGTTGAAGTACTACCAAAAATAAGCTGTAACTAGTCATACTGCCTTGTTAATCCTCTATGTGTACCTGAGTGCTCCTCAGGGCAACACACCTTCCCCTACATGCTTAGTTTCAGGTGAACATCTAAGTATCTAAAGGGTGAGTGTCAAGAGGATGACACCAGACAATATTCAGTGGTGCCCAGTGATAGCACAAGGGGTATTGGGCACAAACTGGAAGCTAAGAGGTTCCATTTGAACATGGGGAAAAATTCTTTTTCATGTGAGAGTGCTAGAGCCCTAAAGCAAGCTGCCCAGAGATATTGTGGAGTCTCCTTCTCTGGAGAGATTCAAAACCCATCTGGACATTGTGATCCTGGGCAACCTGCTCTGGGTGACCCTGTGTTAGCAGGGAGGTTGGCCTAGATGATTCTAGAGGTCCCTTCCAATCCCTATCAGTCTGTGATTCTGTATTAGCGTTAGATTTGTACAATTTCTCGTGAGGGGTAAATTTTCAGCCTTACAGATCTCCCACAAATGAAATCCTGTCAGAGACAGTTGTTAGTAGCTTCTCTATAGCAACCTAGAATGAATTTTTTAGTCATAGAATCATAGAATCATCCAGGTTGGAAGAGACCTCTGAGATCATCCAGTTCAACGTATCACTCAGCCCTATCCAGTCAACTAGACCATGGCACTAAGTGCCTCATCCAGGCTTTTTTTGAACACTTCTGGGGATGGTGACTCCAACTCCCTGGGCATTCCAATGGCAAACCACTTTCTCTGTGAAAAACTTCCTCCTAACATACTTCAGGCTCTTCTTTTAAACAGATTCTACTCAGGTGATACAATGGAAATATGGAGAAGTTTGGTAGGCTTTTTTAATTAAAGATTTTTATTAAACCTTCATGCTTATTATTAAATCTCTCTATAAAGCAAAAGTGTAGTAGAGTCCCTGAATACCACAGTTTCTCTTTAGTAGATGCCTTCTTATGGTTAAAGTTCATTAACACATGTAACTATTAGATAATGTTCATTTATACCTAGGTATACCTATTTATTTATGCAGCTATTATCTGTGTGCTAGCAGCAGAGACACTGTGAGGATGTGAAACTATGCAGAGAACATTATTCTTAAGAATACACAAAGGGACTTTATATTTAGAAAAGAGAAAGAAAATTACAAAACTCCCAATTACACAGAAGCAGCTTCAAAGAAGCATGTAAATGCCAGTGGATAATAAACATGATCAATATCTAATTTAACACCCACACATATTTCTACCCTTATAGATGGCTTTTATACCTCAGTTTTACTCTGTTTTAACTGAGAGTGTCACTATTTTCTGTCTGATGTCACTTTAGGCGTATTACAAAACAATGTGGTGACAAAGCTTCCTGGCTGTACAGCAATTGGCTTCTGCTTTCTGTATATTAGTTTCCCTCCAGTGGCTGTTAGGAGCAACTTCAGGTTAAACTTGAGAGATTTAATTGAACATTAGGTAGGTGGGGTTTTATTCCTTTGCCCATGCCTAAATGGCCTTAATGAGAGCTTTAGTGGTATTTAAATACGAATATGGAATTCAGTCTTTCTTAAAGGGATATTTTTTTCATTCTAAACGTGAAGCACACAATTTTCAGTTCTGTTCTCATGTCCTAGATTATGCATATCTAGCAAGACCCTGAAACCGGGTCAGAGAGGAAAATGAGGGTGAAAAGCAAGCTACTTACCTCATATGAGCAGGACTCACCACTTTATTTCTTACATTGTGATTCTTGTGGCTATTCTGTGCTGTTCTAGACCTGTAATAGTGATGAGTGACAAAGCCAGCATTGGAATGTGTCATAGACATTTTTAATTGTGCACATTATACCCAGAAAGGCAATTAAGAAGTGTGTGTGTGTGGGGGGAAGGGTGCTAGAAGCTCTGGGAGGTTCATTATTTCTTCTGATAATGCTTAATAACTTCCTGTGATGTTAGTGAAGGAACTGCATCCATCATTTCGTGTGAAATGTATTCTCTCTGCCTCATTAATTTCTTTATTATTCACCAACATTGGTTGAATAGTAAAGTTTCATTACTGCTACATTACTTGCTTTAAGAAGAGTGGTAGCAAGGTAAAATTGGGTTGTTAAAAGAACAGCTGGGGAGCAAAGCTTGGATTCTGTAGGCAAGGGTGGGTCCTGGGGCTTTTAACAGAATCATAGAATCATTTAGAGTAGAAGAGGTGTTGAAGATCATGGAATCCAACTGTTAAGTCAGCACAGCCAGGTCCATCACTAAACCAAGTCCCTCTGCATCATGTCTGCATGTCTGTGGGTTGTCAGTGAAGCAGAATCTAGTGGGAGGCCTGTGGCTAGTGCTGTTTCTCAGGGGTCAGTACTGGGTCCAGTCTTTGTCAACATACTCATCAATAACCTGGACAAAGGGACAGTGTGGACCATCAGTGAGATTGCTGATGATACAGAAGTGAGAGGAGTGGCTGACACCCATCAGGCTGTGTGGCCATTCAGTGAGACCTGGATAGTTGTGTTTTCAGCTCTGCAGAGAAGGACCTGGGAAGTATGGTGGGCAACAATTTCATCATGAGCCTGCATTGTGCCCTTGTGGTTGGGGTTCCTTAAGAAGATTATGGCAAATAGGTTGAGAAAGGTTCTCTTCTGACTCTGCTCTACCCTAGTGAGGCCCTCATTCTGGGCTCCCTAGATCAAGAGAGACAAGGAACTACTGGAGAGAATTTAGTGGAGAGCCACTAAGATGATTAGGGGACAGAACATCTGCCTTATGGGGAAAGGCTGAGAGACCTGAGTCTGTTTAGCTTGGAGAAGAGAAGACTGAGGGAGGAGTCTTATTAATGCTTATCAAAGGGTGGGAATCAGGAGGATGGGTCCAGGCCCTTCTGTATCAGGAACAGTGTGGCCAATAAGACAAGGGAGGTTATTCTCCGCTGTACTCAACACTGGTCAGGCCACACCTTGAGTGCTGTATCCAGTTCTGGGCTCCTCAGTTCAAGAGAGATGTTGAGGTACTGGAACGTGTCCAGAGAAGGGCAACAAAGCTGATGAGGGGCCTGGAGCACAATCCTGTGAGGAGAGGCTGAGGGAGCTGCGGGTGTGCAGCCTGGAGGAGGCTCAGAGGTGACCTCATTGTTGTCTGCAACTACCTGAAGGGAGGCTGTAGCTGGGTGGGAGTCAGTCTCTTCTGCCAGGCAACCAGCAACAGAACAAGGGGACACAGTCCCAAATTGTGCTGGAGGAGGCATAAGCTTGATATTAGGAGAAAGCTGTTGCCAGAGAGAGTGATTTGCCATTGGAATGGGCTGCCCAGGGAGGTGGTGGAGTAGCTGTCTCTGGAGGTGTTCAAGAAAAGACTGGATGAGGCACTTAGTGCCATGGTCTAGTTGATTGGGCAGGACTGGGTGCTAGGTTAGACTGGATCTGGATGATCTTGGAAGTCTCTTCCAACCTGGTTGATTCTATGATTCTCAGTGGTGTGCTATAATAAGACAAGGGACAGTGGACACAAACAGGAACACAGGAGATTCCAGGTAATCAAAAGAAATAAACATCTCTCCTATGAGGGTGGCAGAACACTGAAACAAGCTGTTTCAAAGAGGTTGTGGAGCCTCTGTTTCTGAGATCACTGCCTGGAGGTGTTCCTCTGTGATTGATTTTAGGTGATCGTGCTTAGCAGTGGGGTTGGAGTAGATGATCTCCAGAGGTCTTTTCCGATCCCTGAAATACTGCAATACTGTCATTATCCTCTGTCTGAGGCAAAAAACCCCTTTTCTTCAAAACTGCCATGTTATCTTTCTCTTTATCTTGTGTTTCTTTTGATGCAGAAAAATTTACATTACAGAAGAAAAGTGCCATCTGTGAGAGCTTTTCAAAAAACATCTCCAGAATGTCCCTCTACATTCACACTTTTCTGTTGCTTTGATCACATATCTTGTGTAGTGTGCTGCACAACAGAAATCCACAGCCTTTTCCAGAAGCTTGCTCATATGTGCAATATAACTATAAAGACATATTGCACCTTTTAATTGTGCTAGAGTTTAGTCCCTTTAGATGAACTGATGGGCTGTTCAGCTTCACAGCAAGCACCTCTACTTGGCAAGGTAACTCTTTGGGTAACAGGAGATTCTGCACAGGCTGTTTCTGAAACACTGCAGTCACGTCAGTAAAGGCAAACTAGTTTATTTGGAGAGATCACAATATCTCTAAAGTAAGAGGGAAGAGGTCAGTTCATCCAGAATCCACCATCATAGCATAACAGAATCAAGGTTAGAAAACACCTTTAAGATTGCTGTCTACAACTACCTGAAGGGAGGCTGTAGCCAGGTGGGAGTTGGCCTCTTCTCCCAGACAACCAGCAACAGAACAAGGGGACACAGTCGGAAGTTGTGCCAGGGGAGCTACAGGCTGGATGTTAGGACAAAGTTCTTGCCAGAGTGATTTGCCATTGGAATGGGCTGCCCAGGGAGGTGGTGGAGTCGCCATTCCTGGAGGTGTTCAAGAAAGGGCTGGCTGAGGTGTTCAGTGCCATGGTCTAGTTGGTTGGACAGGGCTGGGTGCTAGGTTGGACTGGATGATCTTGGAGGTCTCTTCCAACCTGGTTGATTCTATGATTCTATGCTCATCAGGTCCAACTGTGCTGAAGTGACTGATTCTTGCCAGAAGTTCAGTATATGCAAATCTTATTCTTATCTCTCTGTAAAGCAGTGGTGTCCTACAGCATCCTTTCATGCCTGTCTACATGAAATGTAGCAAATAGCTTGTGAAGGGAGTTCACAGTGAAGTGTGAATATTTCTCATGGTCATGACTAAAACCACTGTGCCACTTCTTCTTCCATTAGAAGAAGCTTCTTCCCTGAAAGAGTTATGAGGCTCCATAGGAAGGATTGGTTGAATCACCATCCCCGGAGGTGTTAAAAAGATGCAGATATGTGTTTAGCACCAGACATGGTAGAGTTAGGTAATGTTTGGACATTATGATCTTGACAGGAGTTGGGGATGGAGAAAAGAAGGCTCCAGTGAGACTTTATAGCAGCCTTCTAGTACCTGAAGGAGGCCTACAAGAAAGCCTGGAAAGGATTGTATACAAGGGTTTGTAGTGATAAGATGAGAGTGAATGGGTTGAAGCTTGAGGAGGATAGATTTAGACTGGATATTAAAAAGAAATTCTTTACATTAAGGTAGGTTTTGGAGGTGTTCAAGGCCAGGTTGGATGAAGCCTTAAGCAATTTGGTCTAGGGGAAGGTGTCCCTGCCCATGGTAAGAGGGTTGGAACTAGATGAATATCCCTTCCAACCCCAACCAGTCTATGAATCTTAAAAGTCTTTTCCAACCAGAACAAATTTAAGATGTGGTTTAGACATTGTCAGGATATAGCACCAGAACATTTACAGTGACATGGAAGAATGAACAGATTTGAAACATGAACTGAAAAACCTCAAGATGTAAACAAACTTGTCACAGAATCACAGAACTGGTTGGAAGGGACCTTTCAAAGTCATCTAGTCCAATCTCCTTGCAGTCAGCAGGGGCATCTTCAACTAAATCAGGCTGCTCGGAGCCCTCATCAACCTGACTTCAAATAGTTCTGGGGAGGTAGGTGCTATCAATTCTCTTATTTTAATCAATAATTATTAATAGTAATATTGATTTAATTGCATTTACTGATATATCATTAGTTGTATATGAATGTATCACTACACATATACTATTATATCACACATTTTAATAGGTAGTACAATGCAAATTCATTATTAATTTGAGCTATCATTAGTACTGACACTTGATCTATTAATATTTCTTAATAGAAATAATATTAGGTTAAATACTATTCCAAAAGGAAAGATTTAATCCATCTTGATGCCACATTCTGTTTCTTCTTGTTACATTGTGCAAGAAGCAACGATTAAGGCAGGATTTGATTCTCTCAGATTCAGATATCCAAGGATAAGCACACAAAACATACCCTGCCAAAGGGAACAGAATGGGATAGCTGCAGGTTTTCAAACCCTGTGCCTGCTGCCGGTCGCTGAAAGCTGGTACCAGAAAAGAAGTGTTTATTTTTGTTTTAGAGAGGAAATAAACCAAAACGGCTCCCTGCTGTGCTTTGGCACTTTGCCTCTCTCAGCGCTGGCGGAGCGGCAAGCATCCCGCAGTCTTCCTGGAACAGCAGCAGGGCTTCAAAGCAGGGGGTGAGATCCTACATGGAGAAGAGCTGCTGGAATTCTGCTGACACTTGGTTTAGTCTTGCTCGCACTTCTCTCTAGCCCACCCAGAGTGGGGTCTTTGGTCAAAGAGAAAAAAAACGTGGGGAGCTGCTGCTTGGGCACCCCAAAGGGTGGCTGTGGAGCCTGGGCTCTCCACTCCAGCAGTCACACAGGAGAGGCAGGGCTTGTTCGGACCATTTTTCAGTCCTAGCTTCCTGCCAACATCAATTAGCTCATCTTATTTTGAATTGTTAATGTACTGGGGCAGGTCACTCTACCTCAGCTCTGGAGGTGACATGGTGCAACACTTAGTGTTGTCAGAGCAGGAAACCTAGGGGTTGTGCCTTGTAATCCCATCTTAATAATCACTGTTACTGCAGTGAAAGAACAGGGTTAAATGCACACGTCATGACCCCAGTTGCTTCTTAAGTGACTGAAAGAATCAATTTCCATTTGTCACATCCATTTATTCTTTACACCCCATTGATTATATTATGTACAGGGTTCTGATCTGTTTCTGTTTGAAAATGACGTATTTTGCTTGGCACTTTGTAGCTTCAGCAACATAGTTATTTACAAGGAAGGTAACTGATACTCTGACCTACGCTCAGATCTAAGAATAGAGCTTACAAAACCTTGTGCTTTGTGAACTCGGTGCCTCAGGCTGGGTTCAGGTAGTGTGTGTTTATCTTCAGCGCCTGGCTGTTCTGTCAATACCTGATACACTGTGTTAAAAACCAGCTACTATGCTGCAGCAAGCCCCGTGAAAGAGACCCAGCACAGAGATGTTTGGCTTGACTGACTGCAGAATCTGCTAGATGCAAAATTTAGATCCCACATTTAAAATTAAGTGATTAGCTTTTTTTTTTTTTTTTTTTTTTTGGTCATGGATTAGCCAGTTTGGTTTGAGTTTAATTTCTCACTCATGTAGCACAAGTACAGGTTAAGTGTTGATGTACTGACATGGACAAGGACTTGGAAGTCCTGGTGGAAAACAAGGTCACCATGGAACTGCAGTGTGCCCTTGTGGGCAGGAAAATCAGTGGTGGCCTGTGATTAAGGAGAGTGTAGCCAGCAGGTTGAGAGAAGTTCTTCTCCCTCCCTACTCTGCTCTAGTGAGGCTGCATTGGCAATACTGGGCCCAGTTCTGGGCTCCCCAGTTCTGCATAGTCCAGCAGAGGCCACAAAGATGCTGAGGGAACTGGAGCATCTCTTGGAGGAGGAAAGGCTGAGAGACTTTGGGATGTTTAGTCTGTAGAAGAGCAGACTGAGAAGGACTCTTATCAATGCTGATCAGTATCTAAATGTTGGGGGTCACGATGATGGAACCAAAGTTCCTCCAGTGGTGTCCAGTGACAGGACAAGGAGCAACAGACACCAACTGGAACAGAGGAGGTTCCATCTGAACATGAGGAAAACTTCTTTCCTGTGAGGGTGTCAGAGCACTGGAACAGGCTGCCCAGAGAGGTTGTGGAGTCTCCTCTGGAGAAATTCCATGACTCTTGGACATGGACATGACCCTGTGCAACCTATTCTGGGTGACTCTGCTTTATCAGGGAGATTGGACTAGATGATCTCCAGATGTTCTTTCCAACCCCCACCATGCTGTGATTCTGTGAGGTACTGTAATGTGTAACTTATGAAGAAGAGGCTCCTGCTTTGCAGCTGTTGAGAAGGGGATGGTGTACACTTGTGAGTTCTGTGGGGCCATTCAAGCTAGAACAGCACCCCACGTGTTTGTCATATTGTGGACTTCATCATGCATGGTTTGTGTTGCCTAGAGAGGTTGCAGAGTCTCCTTCTCTGGAGAGACTCCAAACCCACCTGGACATTGTGATCCTGTGCAGCCTGCTTTGGGTGAACCTATTTTGGTGGGAGGTTGGTCTCCAGAAGTCCATCCCAGACCCCACCATTCGGTGATTCTGTGAAATTTAACATCATTTTTGTGATGATAATTGCTCTTTATGTGCTAATTTTAAGGCTGTGATGGTTTCTTGGTAATGCTGATGTGATTTAAAAGTAGTGTTTGACCTCCAGTTCCATTGTCTGCCTTGAGGCACTTCAACAACTTGAAGGAAGCTAAAGAATCCCAGTTCCCTCAGCTGTTTCTCATAGGAACAAACCATCTTTGTTTACCTTCTTTATGCCGGTTTTAGTACCTGGATGTCTTTCCTGTTGCGAGGGGAAGGTTTAAAACAACTAACATCAGAACTGGAAGAAACTAATCACAGAATCATAGAATGTCAGGGGCTGGAAGGGACCTTAAAAGATCATCCAGTCCAACCCCCCTGCCACAGCAGGATCACCTATATCAGATCACACAGGAATGCATCCAGGCAGGTTTTGAATACCTCCAGAGAGGGAGACTCCACAACCTCTATGGGCAGCCAGTTCCAGTGCTCTGTCACCCTCACAGTGAAAAAATTCCTCCTCATGCTTCCATGGAATGTCCTATATCTCAGCTTCCACCCGTTGTCCCTTGTCTGTCACTGGTCATCCCTGAGTTGGCTCCATCCTCCTGGCACTCACCCTTCACATATTTATAAACAAGAATTAAGTCACCCCTTAGTCCCCCTTTTTCCAAGATAAAGACCCCCAGCCCCCTCATTCTCTCCTTGTCAGAGAGATGTTCCATTCCCTTAATCATTTTTGTGGCTCTGTGCTGCACTCTCTCAAGCAGTTCTATGTCCTTCTTGAACTGGGGAGCCAAGAACTGGACACAGTACTCCAGATACAGCCTCACCAGGGCAGAGTAGAGGGGCAGGAGAACCTACTAGCCACATCCTTTTTAATACACTCCATAATGACATTGGCCCTCCTGGACACAAGAGCACATTGCTGGCTTATGGTCAACCTCCTATTAACTAGGACCCCCAGATCCTTTTCTCCTTCACTGTCTTTCAACAGGTCAGTCCCCAACCTATGCTGATAGGTGGGGTTGTTCTTTCCCAGGTGCTGAACTCTACACTTGTTGAATTTCATTGAATTTCTTCCTTACGAACCCTCTAACCTGTCCAAGCCTCACTGAATGGCAGCACAGCCTTCTGGTGAGTCAGCCACTCCACCCACTTTGGTGTCATCAGCAAACTTGCTGGCAGTGCACTCTGTGCCCTCATCCAGGTCATTGGGGAATATATTAAACAGAACTGGTCCCAGTACCAACCCCTGTGGGACCCCACTAGTTACAGGCCTCCAACTAGACTCTGTCACATTGGCCACAACTCTCTGACTTCTTTCCTTCAACCAGTTCCCGATCCACCTCACTGTCTGATCATCCAAACCACAATGGATGGGTTTTCTGCCATCTGTAGTGACAAAGTGGGGCAAAAAAGGTCTTGAAGATGGACACTTCATATCTTTCTTCTTCATCATCTTGTTGTTGTTACATTTAGTATTGTTGTTAACAACATTATGGTTCTTGTTATTGTTACTATTATTCCTGGTATTCTTGTTATTGTTGCACTTGTTACTGTTTTTTCTTGTTGTTCTTCTTATTGTTAGATATCACCACTCAGAACAAAAATATTCCTTCCATTGTAGCCAACCCTTTCTGTGTCTACTGTGAAATCACAGAGACCTTCATCAGTATTGTTCTTTTTGTGTTCAGATGACACCTTGGTGGATTCCTGTTTTGGTTTTTTTTTTGCCCCTGTATCTTTACATAGGTTCATTTACTAAATAACCTTAGACAGAAATAGAAAGATGTGGGGACAGAAACCATTTTCAGTGCAATTGGTCTCCAAAGACAGAAAACATTTCCGATCTGGGAAGAGAGTAAATGGTGATGGGAAGGAAACTTTGCCTTCAAAAATTAAAGAAATTTAAAGAACAGGAAATAAACACCAAAAAATAACTACTTCAAGCATTTGTTAGCAGCACAGTGCAGTAAAAAAAAAGTGTTTGTTCACATTATGGTGTTGATAAACCAAAAACCTCAGGCACTTCTGAACTGTGTGGTTTCATGTCTTGGCCTTTTTATGGCAGAAGGGGGCAATGTTAGCCTTAGAAAGAAAGTTTTTCTCTTGCCTGTCGTACATAAATGACATAATGCTAGAAGCAACACTGAATCCAGAGAACAAACAATTGCTGTTTCAGGGAGCTTATTCACAACTTCTCCACTGAAGTTGTGAGACTATCAGATGGTATATAGAGAAGTTTTGATCCTGATTCCAGTCCAGAGAGAGTTCTTTTCGCTAGAAATGTCACACCTTTTGTAGCCTTCACCACCACATTAGGAGTATGAAGTGGTCCAGGAAGTGATTTCTGAGCTTTAGAGCAGCTCTTGGGCCACGCTTTTTACAGAGTGTAATTTATAGTTTAAATTTCAATCCAGGCTTCCTCCCTGAATTACTAACGTTCCTGCTAAGGAACAAAACCAAATGCTCCCTATTTTTGCCCACACTTAAGCACATATAGACAAGAGGAAACAACCTTAAGTTGTGCCAGGAGAGGTTTAGGTTCTCTTCCCACCAGAACGATTATTCTATGATTCTAATCTAGCCTGAGCAAAATGCAGATGTGCTGAAGCTTTCTTCCCTTGGTCAGTGAGGCAGCTCACTAAGAGCTACCCCAACAGATGAACAGTACAGATCAGTTTGTCATAAGGTTTCCTCTCAGCCTTAAACCAACTGTCAAAAGACACTGCAGACTTAGGCATACTGTTTTACACACATCTCTTCAACAATGTTACCTCCATTCAAAAGTTGTGTGGACACAGTTTACAAATTGTTTGCAACTAGAAAACTCTGAGTGGCTTATGATATGTGATATTTTCTCTCCAGAAATTACTATAGCTTATTTCAGGTGTGTCCTGAGACACATCAGTGGTCATGTTAAAAAAAAACAAAATTGTTTTAGCTCCAAGAGAGGATGGTTAAGGGACTGAAGCATCTCTCTTATGAGCAAAGCCTGAGAGACCTGAGGCTGTTCAGTCTGAAGAAGGGAAGGTTGAGAGGGGACCTGACCAATGTCTGCAAATATCTGGAGGGAGGGTGGAGCCAGTCTCTTTTCAGAGATACCCAGGAACAGGATGAGGGGCAATTGACATAAACTCCACCAGGAGCTTTCACCCCCATATGAGAGAAAACTTCTTTACTGTGAAGGACCAGAGAACTGGAACATGCTGCCCAGGGAGATTGTGGCATCTCCTTCTCTGGAGATCTTCAAAACCCACCTGGATGTGTTCCTACTTTGCATGGGGGTCAGACTTGGTGATCTCTGGAGGTCCCTTTTAACTGCTGCCATTCCATGATTCTGTGATTTTAAGATGAAGTGTTTGTATGAGAAGTACAAGACACCTTGGCAATGCTGTTGAAAACAATAAAAAGAGATCGAGTCCTGAGGCCTCTACTCAAAATTTCCACTGGTCTCCCTTATGTGCTGTAGCATAGTAATTTTAGAACACATATATTGCCTTCTCCCCGGTTTTCTTGAATATTATGTATTTGTATGCATTCTTAATGTTAGTTGCATTTTCTGGTTATGATTTTGGCCAAATCTATATTGCTCATAAACTAGAATTCAGGAATTTTGCATATGATACATTGGAGGAGCATAAGGAAAAGAATAATTAAGCACAATTTCTTCAGAAGCACTTCAATAATCATAGAATCATTTGAGCTGGAATAGACTTTTAAGATCATCAAGTCCAACAATTATTTAACTGTAAGAAGTCTGGTATACCATGACTCTCAGCACCACAGCTCTGCAGCTCTTAAACATCTCCAGGGATGGGGATTCAACCAACTCCCTGGAGAGTCTGTTCAAGTGTTTGAGAACCCTTTCAGTGAAGAAGATTTTTACACTATCTAATTTAAACCTGCTCTGCCACAACTTGAAGCTATTTCCTCTCATTCCATCACTTGTTACTAGGGAAAAGAGACCAACACCCACCTTGCTCCTAACCTCCTTTCAGGCAGTTGAAGAGAGTGAGAATGTGTCCCTTCAGCCTCCTTTTCTGCAGGCTAGACAACCCCAGTTTCTGCAGCTGCCAGTGGAGCTGAAAGTGGCTGTTGACCCACCACTGAAATGGGAATGGGACTGATCTAGGACAGATTTCTTTTACAATATTTTTTAATAAGGCTGTTTTAGAAACCACAATTTAACAAAGCAGAAACAACCTTTTCAAATTCTAAGCACCTGGAGCATGTTCTGCAGAAGGCAAAGGATAATTATTCACACATTTCTTTGGCCACTTTGGAGAGTTAACACCCAGTGCCGTAAAAAGAGCCAAGGAATTGTTCATCAGAATTTGAAACCTTCAATTTAATACACTTTCTGACACAGAGCACCTTCCATGCTGCTCAGTGCAGAGCTGTGCTGGGCTGGAAGTGAAGAGAAATGCCCAGCACAGGAATCACCCTCTCAAAGAGCTGAGGTGGCAATGCTTTCTTCAGGAGAAAGGAGCAGGCAGCAACCTCAAGGACTGGAAAAAGGACTTTATCATTTTCTAGGCAAGAGCATCACCATGCCTCAAGGTGATTTGTCTTCACCTTGGACTATTCTGGGTTCTTTTTGTAGTAATATCATAAAAGAGAAGATTCCCAACATACCAGGCTAATGTTCAGGTTTTCTGCTCACAGTAAATAGCAAATATCACAGATGGTTCATTCCTCATCCTTGTAATACTACAGCACGTGGAGATCTCAACAGGATACCACAATGTGAGAGCTTCCAGATCCCACTGTCGACACTGCAGCTTAACAACAAAATAATCAATCCAATCATCTCAGTTTTCCATTTTCCATTTCCCATTTTCCTGCTTATTCCTTTCTTGTTCTTGCTTCCAGCTCTCCTAAACGCTGATCCCTCTGTGCTCCCTCTTCCTAGGCTTCCTTTCCTCTGCAAGTGAACTGACAATCTTCTTCACCCTCTCTATACACCACTGGGGGATTCTCTTGTAGTTAATTCCCTTTGGATTCCTTATACTCACTGTTGGAATCCTCACTTTCTTAATGAATTTTTTTAGCACCTTCTCCCTCCAGAGAATCAGTTTCTAGGATCTTACGTGCTGGGCTAATGCCAAGAGTTAGAGGAAGGCCACATCCTCCTCCTCTGCCTTCTCTTTGCTTTGTGCAAAACACTGTCATGGAGCAGGCAGCTGTAAAATTGTCTGAGGGACTGCCGAGGTGTATGTAATGTAATAAATGAGACTTAATTGAGTCAATGAAACTGTTAAGAAAAACAAAGAATTTGATTTTAGAAGAGGAATGAATGTTCCCAATGACACAACGAAGTCTATCCATCTCTCTCTGCTTTCAGCTAGTGTGTATCAATATGTCAGATGAATTCAGAAGTGAGATAATTGAATAACTCTTTTTCATCACATGTGGGGGGCATCATTCTTTTATTGCAGAGAAGAATCCCATTAACCACTCATCTCCAGTAGTCATTATTTTTACAGCAGTGAGTTTTTACACATTAGTCAGAAGAGTGTCAGACTGAAAATTCTGACAGCTGGAGTACACTTGCATTCTGAAAACTGTGATTACACCATAAAACTTAGTTCTGCTCACAGATAAAGCTTTGTTTTAATGATGTGCATCTCTTCAACATTCTCACTTTAGCACATATTAAGGAATAAGAAAAGGGGGGAAAGTGTTTGCCCAGTAATCTCAGGAGGTTTTGGTGAGCCCTGTCTTTTTCTTTTGACTTTTGTAGTGCAAAATAACTGCAAAAAAAACCCCTTTTTTTTGGGTCTGCTGTTTAGTTACACAGAATTACACAGAATTGTCAGGGTTGGGGGGGTCCTCAAAGACCATCCAGTTCCAACCCCCCTGCCATGGGCAGGGACACCTCACTTTAGATCAGGTTACTCAGAACCCCATCCAGCCTGGCCTTAAAAACTTCCAGGGATGGGGCTTCTACCATCTCCCTGGGCAGGTGAAGAGCTTCTTCCTAACATCCAATATGAATCTATCCACTTGTTTTGCTCCATTTCCCCTAGTCCCATCACTACCTGACATCCTCAAAAGTCCCTCACCAGCTTTCTTGTAGACCTCTTTAAGGTATTGGAAGAACCACAATAAGATCTCCTCAGAGCCTACTCTTCTGCAGTCTGAATAACCTAAATTTTCTCAGCCTGTTTCCACAGCAGAGGTGTTCCAGTTCTGTTCTTTAATTTGGTTATTTTCATATTATAAGGTTTGAGTTTGTTTTGGGTGGTTTGTTTGTTACATTTTTAGTTTCTCAGCTATTTTCTGTCAGCTTGGCAGTGTTATGTTGATTTGAGCCCAGTCATATCATGGTAGCAACATGTTTCTTGAGACCTGGGGTGGCAGGTTTTGTATTCAGGCTTAAGATAGGGGGTTTAGCTTAAATGGTTATAGTGAGGTGCTCCAAATGGCTGCTGTAGATTCACAGAATAATTTAGGGTAGAAGAGACATTTAGGGTTAAGTCAAAACACTAACCTAGCACTGCTAAGTCACTCAGTACCACATCTGCATGGCTTTCAAGTCCCTCCAGAGATGATGACTCCACCACTTCCCTGGGCAGCCTGTTCCAGAGCTTGACAATCCTTTCAGGAAAGAAACAGTTTCTAATGTTCAACCTAATCTCTCCTGGCACAACTTGAGGCTGTTTCCTCTTATCTTATCACTTGCTACTTGGGAGATGAGGCCAACCTGCACCTCACTATGACCTTTCAGGTAGCTGCAAAGAGCAAGAAGGTCTCCCTTCAGCCTCCTTTTCTGCAGGCTAAACAACCCCAGTTCCTTCAGCCATTACTCGGAAGCCTTGTGCTCCAGACTTTGCAGTCTGGATGGGTTCTGACTTGCCATACCCAGTCAGCTATTTTCTTGAGTGGCTTGGAAACTGATGTCAGGAAGACAATGGATCCAGCAGAAGTTAGTGAAAGGTATAGTTTTGTCTTCAGGAAGGGAAAACAGAAACCCTGAAGTAGACTGAACCACACTATCATCAGGGCAAACAAGAACTTGGAAGCAGTGTTTTGGAAACGCTGCTTCTGAGGTCCCTCCTGGCAACTACCAGAGCAAGGAAAGTATAGGCTGGGAAGCTGTAATGCAGCTTTCACAAGAAGTGGGAATTTTGCCCACACTTTGAAGATTTTTCTTGCTGTTCCACAGAAGCCTCTTGGGAAGTAGCACATTTGATCCTGCTTTCTATTCCCATTCATCATTCTCTTAAACACTGCAAATCAGGCAGCGTTCGTTTGTTGATGCAGCAGTGGTTTGACTTTCGAATAAACAAGCAGCCACAGTGAGTTCAGAAGGCATTGTCTGGTTGTCCAGCCTTTTGCATATTCCAGTTTCTGGGAATTTAGTCATTATTTGGTTTGAAATCTTCCAAAAAAATTGACTAGACCACTTCCTCATCCCTCAAATGTGAACTTTTAGAAGCTGGGTGAGCCTCAGAAAGCCTGATAAAAAAAATTAATTGATGCTGTCCTTGAAAAATGTACTTTTAGCCATTGTATGGTCTACACCTGCACCTATCTGCTAAAGAACTCCTGAACTACATTTTGGCAATAGAGACAGGCTCTCTTCTAAAAGGCTTGGGTTCCTCAGCTGAAAGTAATCAGTAAAATAGAAAAGCTAATTTTTCATGTAAAAAAACCCATTATCTTTCCTTAAAATGCCCATGGGACAGAATTGCCTCATGAGCTCAGTGCTTAACAAAGAACAAAAGGAGGGAAGATACTCACTTAGGCAGAAGTTTAAGGAATGAGTTTAAATGTGAAGTCTAAACAACTGGCTTAATTTTTCAGAAACCTGAGACACTAATACAAATGTTTTCTCAGTGTAAGCCATTAATTTTCACATTTAAATACAAGCATTCTCTTTAGAGGGCAGATTTCAAGTTGATATTCAGGTCTGCTAAGCCTACCAGTCAGGGGTTGTTCTTTTATCATGTGTCAGTGTACACACAGGAATCGATTTGAGACTTCAGCTGATGATCTGTAATGCCACCTCAACCACTAAAGCATAAACTAGTTGTGCAACTCCTGGTAGCTGCCATGCTGTGTGGCTTAAGGAAATAGGTTGAGAGATGATAGGTGCTACAATAGAGAGGCAAATACACTTGCAGGTGTGTGAGATGGCACGTTTAGGTGTGTGTGTACTGCATTTACAATTGGCTTACCCAAGGCATGTTTTTACACTAAGGGTGGTAGAACATTGGTACATGTTGCTCAAAGAAGTGGTGGAAGCCCCATCCCTGGAAATATTCAAAGTCAGGTTGGTTGGGGCTCTGGGCAGTCTGATCTAGCTGCAGATGTGCCTGCTCAGTGAAGAGAGGCTGGTCTGAATGGCCTTTCAAGATCCTTTCCAACCCAAACTGTTCTGTGATTCTGTATACAAAACTGGTATTGAACCCAGCCCTTCTTGATGACAACGTTGTTACCATCACCTCCAATTCTGTGGGCAGGCACTGGGGAAGTGCCAGACTGGACTTAGTAGCAGAAAGGAGCCAGATTAGGAGTTGGATTCTGGAATTAGACTCAGGAACTCATGGATTGGGGTCTAAGGCAGAATGGACAGAGTCCTCCTCAGATACCATTCATCTGAAGAGGTTTGGCCCTGGTGATTCCTTGGCTTTATACTGAAGATGATGTCCACAGGATGGAATCCCTTGTTGGTCAGTTTATGGTCACCTGTCCTGTCTGCTCCTTCCTGCAGGTGCTACCTCTTGCTTTCTGCACCCTAATGTGGAACACAAGATGTGGCAGTGCCCTTGGTCTGCAGATGAGCAAATCTAAGCCAGAGGCTTTTGCAGCCCAGTCCTTGGCAGTAACTCTCCCCATTAGACAGTGGCTGTGCAAACCTGCCTCAAACCTCAGAAAATGCCCTCACTGAGCAGAGACTGAGCTGAGAAGTCAGATCACTGAACAGAATTAGCTGTATTCTAGCTCAAACCAGGACAATAACTCTCTCTTTAATAGTGAATTTTGGTAAGAAACAGCGAATGACATCTAAGAATCTGCAGGAATGTGATTTTTATTTCAGATGGGTTTCAACCTCCAGTGTTGCTCACCTGTGTAGATGTGTTGCTAAGAGACACGGTTTAGTGGTGACCTGGCAGTGCTGCATTAACAGTTGGACTCAGTGATCTTAAAAGTCTCTTCTAACCAAAATGATTCTGTGATTCTGTGGTCATTGGTCTTCTTTCCAACCTTTGTGAGCTTACTGCACTCAAATCACCAGAGAAGTAGGACATGGCAATGATATAGTGTGCAGTGCCAACTGAAACCTTCCAGCACAATAGAGGAAGATGAAAAACTGGATCAACAAACACAAGCACTCTGCCTGGATGTCAAAAGCCAATATCCTCTACACACAAACCAAATATATTGGTTAAGAAATGTTGTCAAACTAAACAGTTTCTGGGCTTGCTTTAACCCTGATTGCTTTAACACTGCCCATGGAATCTTAAGCAGTCTACTGAGATTGTCTCAAACTACTAGAGGAGGAAGCTTTAACCACATTGCTTTAATTTCTTCTACTCTGACATTTTAGTCTAACATTTGCAAATATGGTCTTGGAATCTTCACACATACATTTGGGAGATCAGATTTCCTAGGAAACTCTTTAGGGTGAAATTAATTTTCCATATGGGGATTCTAGCCCATGGAGCCATCCTAAGAAATAGAGACCATCAAGCTAAATACACTGTGTGCAGCTTTTCCTCACTGAAGGAGTGCAAAAGTGTTGCTTGTCACAAGTGGTGTTCCCCAAGGCTCTGTTCTGGGGCCAGTTCTCTTTAGTATCTTATCTGGATGAGGGGATTGAGGGTACCCTCAGTAGTTTGCAGAAAACAAAGTTGGGAGAGAACATTGATCTGCTTGAGGATAGGAAGGTACTACAGAGGAACCTGGACAGGCTGGGTCGATGGGCTGAGGTCAATTGTGTGAGGCTCAAAACCGCCAGATGCCAAGAAGGCAAATGATGTCTTAGGGTGCATTAAGAAGAGTGTGACCAGCAGGTTGAGAAAATCATCTCCATTTACTCTGCTCTGGTGAGGCCACATCTGGAGTTTTGAGTCCAGTTCTGGGCTTCCCAGTTCAAGTAACAACTGGAGAAAGTTCAGTGGAGACTGTGAAGATGCTGAGGGGACTGGAGCACCCCTGTGAGGAGGAAAGGCTGAGAGACTTGGGGCTGTTTAGCTTGGAGAGGACTGAGAGGGTATCTTCCCAATGCTGACCAATATGTAAAGGGTGGATGTCAAGAGAATGGGACCTGATTCTTTACAGTGGGGTCCAGTGACAGGAAAAGAGGCAATGGACACAAGCTAGAACCATCCAAACATAAGGAAAAACTTTCCCCTGAGGGCAGTGGAGCACTGGACCAGACTGCCCAGAGATATTGTGGAGTTTCCTTCTCTGAAGCGGCTCCAAACCCACCTGGACATTGTGATCCTGGACAGCCTGATGTGAGTGAGCCTGCTTTAGAAGCACAGTTGGACTGGATGAGCTTTACTGGCCACTTCCAACTCAAGAAGGAAATTTGTGATATCCTGCTTTAAGGTTTTTGCTTTCAGTAGTTCATTACTCTTCTCCCTTTAATCAGTTTTGAACACATCCCAAATGCTATTAACTTTCACCTTTTCTATTCTGTGTTAGCTTCCCATGAAGCATCAGATTTTCTCTGCCTTATCAAGTAGTTATCACTCTCATTGTGCAGTCACAGTTCACTCTTCTTTTCCTTTCTTCTGTATTTCTTATTGCATTTCTCTCCTACATGCTGATTATGTCCCAGCCTGCAGCTGAAATTATACCATCTTTCCTTTACTTTTCCTCAATAGAGATAGTGCATTTATTGGAGTATTTTAATTCCTTCTCAAGCCCACCATGGTTCTTAGGATGATAGCTTGTAGCATTATCATGAGATAACTAACCAGCAAAATATGGCAAATTAAAGGAGAAAACCAAAAGATTCCTTGTGAACTTGTCTGTAATACAGGCACCCAATTGCATGAAATTAAACTCTTTTGTTAGTGTGTTTGACTTCCAGTTTCTTTCAGCCATTTGTCAGAAAGCTCTCTGAGGCAGGTTCAGGCCATGAATGTCTGGAGGGATTTATAGAACAGTTCATAGCTACATAGAATGGTTTGGGACAGAAAGTACCTTAACAGATCATCTAGTTCCAATTGCCTTGCCATGGACAATGACACCTTCTACTAGACCAGACTGCTCAAGACCTCATCCAACCTGGCCTTGAACCTCTCCAGAGATGGTGCATCCCTGACCACAGGATCACAGGATCACAGGATCACAGGATGTCAGGGGTTGGAAGGGACTCAAAGATATCATAGAATCATGAGAGCAGAGTAGGGGACAGAGGGTTTACTGCCTACTTAAAGCTCTCCTTGAGGGCTGTGTTATTATCTAATGTGGAAAAATGTCCTTTTGACTCTTGGTGAAAGCACCTGGTGTGGTGCAAAGTGGTGTGAGACTGTTAAATGCAGCTTTACAACATGGTGTCATGCTTAAACAAGCCAAATTACCCTCCACAGACTTTTACTGCAGCACAATTAGATTTATACAGTATAAAAATATGTATCACTGCAGCCTGCCTTTTGCTTCCAATTCTCAAGAAACTGAAATGGCATCAAATGTCAGAAAGTGGCAGGCTTCTTTCTTTCTGCCTTCAGTCACTTTCTCCAGTGAGTTGGATGAGTGCTCTGTAACTGAGCTCTTCTGGCTTCTTTGACTACTGAACTCAAGCCAGATCTCTGAATTAATTCAGCTTTTGCCTCTTTTAAAATGGATCAAATCCCACCAAAAGTCCCTCAGCACAGACTTATTTCGTAAATAGCCGATTTAGAGGCAATATAAATACCATTATTTGGACGATTACATCTCTTCTTGGGAAAGGAAAAGAAACTATTTGCAAGTGAATCACTAGCTGCCCTTTCCAGTCCTCTGGGTAGAGACCATTGTTAACAGTCAAAGACACTTGGAAAGAGATTCAGGGCTGCATGTAAACTGTAGCAATAAAATATAACAGCTCTTTGAGCAGGGCTGTCGCTCACCAGCTAAAACCAATTAGGGAAAGACAGAAATACCTGCCAGTAATAATGCTGGAGCTCATCATTAATGTGATAGTCTTTGATTAGCCTAACCCATGCAATGAGGCCATTAATGAAAATCACATATAGGCTTAAATTATAATGGAATAAAGTGGATTGGAATGGAATAAATGTTCAAATTGCTTTCAAGAACTGGCGCCCTCACAATTACAGCCAGTGGGAAGAGACATTAAACCAAAGGATATGGAGTTTACAGTTCCTCCATTAACTTGTGACCATATGGAGATGCAAATAGATGAATGAAGTAGCTCTACCTAAATTACTTTGATACTTTATGTAATTTAGAGGAAATGTGCTTGTAGTGCCATAAGTTCATTCTGCTCTGAATCACAGAATCATAGAATCAACCAGCTTGGAAGAGACCTCCAAGATTTCATAGAACAGATTTTCATAGAATCAGACAGGTTGGAAGAGACCTCAAAGATCATCCAGTCCAACCTATCCCCCACCCCTATCCAGTCAACTAGACCATGACACTAAATGCCTCATCCAGGCTTTTCCTGAACACCTCCAGGGATGGTGACTCCATCACCTCCCTGGGCAGCCCATTCCAATGCCAATCACTCTCTCTGTGAAGAACTTCCTCCTAACACCCAGCCTATACTTCCCCTGGCACAACTGGAGACTGTGTCCCCTTGTTCTATTGCTGGTTGCCTGGGAGAAGAGACCAACCCCACCTGGCTACAGCCTCCCTTCAGGTAGTTGTAGACAGCAATGAGGTCACCCCTGAGCCTTCTCTTCTGCAGGCTGCACACCCCCAGCTCCCTCAGCCTCTCCTCATAGGGTTTGTGTTCCAGGCCTTTCACCAGTTTTGTCGCTCTTCGCTGGGCACGTTCCAGTACCTCAACATCTCTCTTGAATTGAGGAGCCCAGAACTGGACACAGTACTCAAGGTGTGGCCTGGCCAGTGCTGAGTACAGGGGAAGAATAACCTCCCTTGTCCTACTGGCCATACTGTTCCTGATGCAGGCCAACCTATTACCCAGCCCTATCCAGTCAACTAGACCACGGCAGTAAGTGCCTCATCCAGTCTTTTCTTGAACACCTCCAGGGACTGTGACTCCACCATCTCCCTGGGCAAGAAAAGGCATTGTATCACCTATATTTGGAGTTGCCATCAACCTTCTCCTCAGTAGTTACTTTTCCCCTGAAACTGCAGGTTGTTCTCCTCATTTCAGTTGCTCTGTTCAGGACAGATTTAGAAGGTCAGCAGCTAGGATGCCACTGCTGCTTTTGGGAGGCTGTTTCTCACCTTTAGTCAGCTTCTTTCTGTGGAATCATAGGATCATTTTGGTAGGAAGAAGCCTTGAATATCATCAACTCCAACTATTAATTCAACACTACCAAATCACCATTAAACCATGTCCCTCAGCACCACATTTACACATCCTTTAAATCTCTTCAGGGATGGTGACTCCACCACTTTTCTGGGCAGCCTGTTCCAAGGCTTGACAGCCCTTTTTGTGAAGACATTTTTCCTAATATCCACCCTGCAGAGTTTTCTCCATCCTGCTTTCCAATTATTCTCACAGAATACATTATTCCCCTCATTATTTTTTTACATCTTAGCAATTTCTAGAACCTAATTGCATCATCTTGTTCTTTTTTAGTCATGCCATGTGTATTTTTCTACTTGGTTTTGTTTTTCTATGTTAAACAACTCTCTCCTTCCACCACCTTTTAAAAATTCCTCTAATTCTGCCCACATTTCTCCTGTTTTCCCAGTTAAGAGCCATTTAAGTCTGAACATTATTTCAAGAGTCAGAGAGGGGGCAAGAGAGAGAGGGAGAAAAGAAAAATGTTTAGATCACCTTCATGCAGAGCAAATCGAAGTGATTTTCTGTCACCTTATTTCATTACAAGTTATGCCTAATTTGCTCATTTGTCAGCTCCTCTAGAATTGTTCAGGAGATATCTAAAATTGTCTTGTTTTTATTGAATCCCTTTGTTTCAGGTAAGGTTATTTCCCCCTGATACTGTTACATACTTATATACACAATGCTTGTTTCCATGCTCAATTTTTTCTTTGCTTCTTCCACTCCCAGCTCTGCCAAATTTAAATAGACCCCACATCTCTTATGCACTTTAAGGAAACAAAGACCATAAAGTTCTAATTGTAAGCCAATGGTAACCACTGAAAACACACATGAGAAGACAGAAAGACTTCTGGTTCTGTTTAAAATGAGGTGGGGATGAGCTGCAGCTCCAACAGGAACAGAGCCTCCAAATGAAGGGTCACCAAAATGAAAACCTTGTTTCTGGCCAACTTAAACACAAAGGAGGGTTTCATAGGACATAAGTAACACAAACAATTTCTAGTAGGAAATTTGAAAAAAAGAAATTTGAGGCATTTTTCCATTAATTTGAATTGGAATGGGATGAAGCCCTCAAGTTGTGTCTCATTTCAGATCCTTCCTTTGCAGTTTGCTCTTCTGTGAGTTGGGAACTACTTGGATGGTGCCGTACCAGACTGGAAGGTTCACATAGCCTTTCCCTCCCTGGCCCCATCTTGTACTGTCCTGGGTGAAACCACTCATGTTTTGCACAGAAACAGCAGGGTTTGTTCCCTCTTCAGAAGAGAGGACAACATTTCCATACAGGGCAAAAATGAATTTTCTCTGTAATGTCATTTTAAGCTTGACTTATCCCTGCAGCTATGAGAGGGTTCATTTTACATGTGTATTGGCTTTATGCAGCTATGTCATTTGGATCCCATTTGTTCTGAATGTATTTCTTAACTGATTGCAGAGCTATGGGGTTGGGATTTAGAGTGAACTGTGCCTCAATTGGATGATAGAACTTTAATAAAGAGAAATACAGCCAAGCTACATGAGTGCATCATTTACACATCCATTATGTTCCTGAGACTTTAAAAGGATTACCCAGGAGACCTTACAAGTTAGGAACATAACTAACTCATTTAAAAGTTCCTTGACTCTGTTAACTCTGCTTGTTTAATGATAGTCTTGAGGTCTGGACTATGTGAAAGACATTATTTAGGCTTGCAAGTCTAAACCAAACATTAAGTGCAAGTGAAAAGTTATCTTTCCTTAAAACTTCTTTTAGTCATCAATAAATCTGGTTATTTCTCCTTCCCCCCTCTTCCAGGCTTTGGGTGAAGAAGAAAGTGATTATCTCTTGGAGTTGTGAGATTTACATGGAGCAAAGGGTGTGCTTTAGATGGGTGAGATCAGTTACACCTCCAAAATTTCTAAATGCTTGAAATGTTTAGCTCAAAGCCTAGTTAGGACCAGAAGGCCTATTATTTTATCTAAGGAAGGTTTTTTCTTGTTCAATATTCTTTTATTTTAAGCTCCCAACAAACAGAGCAGTCAATTATCAGAAAGTATATTATTTATTAACTATACTCTGTTGAGTATGGTTAATAAACTATACATAAAGCAACATAAAAGAGCTCTTTTTGTACTTCACAGCATAGTGGAGCACATTGTTCTACCATGAAATTCAGACCTGAAGAAATACTTCTTTGCTCTTTACACTCATAAATGTGAAATCAATCTCCCTACTATCCTGGGAGAGTAGTGGAGCAGAGGAAACCAGTGTCTCCACTAAGAATCTTAATGTATAGTCAAATGTAAACGTTTTTACCAACAGTGGCAGTGTCTCCTAAACAAAGTGGAATCAATCCTGCCAGGCAGTCTGGAGGCAAACACTGAGTGTTTCTCATTCAGTACCTGTTCCAACAGTAGCTTCCCAGAGTACCACATTAACTAGTCAGAAAACAAAGACAGAGTCAAATCCAATCTGTAGGAGTTGTGTTATACTTTTAACTGTTTGCAGGATGATTCCAGATGAACAGTAAAAATCATTGCTTGCTTCATAATGGATGTGTTATTATAGATTCTCATCTAGTCACTGCTTATTTTGAATTATTCCCTTGTCCTGGTCTGAGCTAGAGCAGAGCCAGGTCTGCTCAGTGATTTGAATTTTCAGCTTAATGAGAGCGGTTTCTGGAGTTCAGGGCAGGTTTGCACAGCCAGTGGCTGCTTCTAGCAGTGACAATGTTGATGGGGAAAATTACTGCCAAAGGCTGGACTGCAGGCAGTCTCTGGCTTAGACTTGCTCCTGTGCAGACCAAGGGCACTGCTAAGTCTTGCAGGTTGGGATTCAAAAAGTCAGAGGTGGCACCTGCAGGGAGGAGTGGACAGGACAGGTGACCCTGAACAGACCAACAAGGGTTTCCATTCCAAGGATGTCATCTTCAGCATCAAATAGAGATAACCAGAGTCAAGCCTCCTATTTAATGGTCAGTGTCTGAGAAGGACTCTGTCAATTCTACTTTCCATCCCAATCTTTGTGTTCCTGAATCCAGTTTCAGAATTCAGCTTCTGAATCCTATTCCCATCTGCCACTGAGTCCATACTGAGGCTTCCCTACACTTCCCCCAGCATAAGTGGTGGTGTAATTGCCACCAGGAGTTAGGTTTGATATTGGTTTGTATCTATTTGTATCTATTTTAATGCTATTATTTCCATTAGAGCTGTTTTCATTTTCTTTCCCCACCCACCAGTCTCTCTCCCTTTTGCCCTTTCTCTTCCCTTTGGAAAGGCAGAGGGATCCAGAGAAATCCCTTGTCCCCTGCTTAGTGGCTGACTCAGCCCTAACTCTTGACACCTTTTTTTCTGTGTTTTGATGTCTCATGACCTAAAAAGCAGTCACCTTCGTGTCTTTTCTAAACCAATTCTTATATACCAGACATTACAGAGACCCTTCAGTTGCATCACAGCTACCTAACAACTGCCTTCAGGATGTGTTTCTTGGCTAAAGATAGGAAGTGAAATATCTTTCCTAGCATGGAATAAAGTGAAAAGAGCAGTAGTTTCCCTAAACTCTTCAGAATAACAGGTATGTGTTAAGGTTAAGCAAAGAGAACCTCCCTAACTGTAACCCTTCCTAGTTTTCTGCTGATAGTATGTATCTTTAATATTTAAATATTAATGTCCTTTGGCAAGTGCATTAGGGCTCAAGTGATAAATCTAAAACATAGAGTTGCTTATCTCAAACATTAAAGTTGGGCTGATGGTCTCCTGAGTATTGAGGATTGACCATATATACATTATTCATCCAAGATGGTTACATGTCATTAAGCCCAGACTCATTTTCATTTGACTTCCTCATGTGCTGCAGGCAGTGAGACTAGGGATATATTGACATCTGCAAAGTGTATTGCAGATCAATATGATACACTTTGAGGTAATTGTCCATACAGAAGGTAGTCACAAATCTGTGGGAAAGAGCTGCCTTTCATGAAGGAAGAGGTTAGTGTCAACATCTTACCTACGTATGTACTCTGAATTCTTCTCTTTTCTGAAGCAAACCAATCTCCTCTCACCTCAGGGCTGTTCATTCTGAAATAGTTTCTTTGTTTCTCAGAGGGTTCCTTTGCTGTGCCTGGTAGCTCTTTTTGGGTTTTCTGAAAATGCTTTGCCTACAGAAATCAGATGGTGCAGCTTCTTTTGTGCAACTCGTCAGTGCGTTCCTGTATCAACCTGTGCACCTGCTGCATGCTTCTACTGAAGCAGCCGGAGACCAAGGTGTGCTTTCCATCAGCCTGCTGGTTCTAGTGGGGTGACACTTAGCAGGAAGTTTAGCAGGGTGCCTTGTGCAAACAAACACAGCTGTTGCATCTCTAATGCCATGCAACCCACACGAGCATGCCGAGCTTGTCTTTAGGTGTGGTTGGTTTGCACTGGAGATTGCTGGGGAACAGTAGGTCACGATCCAAGGACCTTGCCTGAGCCTCACATGTCTTGCCTGATTGTCTGCAATACTACTGAAAGAGACTATAATGCTGAAAGCCACAACTACTACTACAGCTCTGAGACCAGAATGACTCCTGCTACACCAATGCTGAATCTAGATGCTTATAAATACCCCAGAGGGCGGGGATCAAGAAGATGGAGTCAGACTCTTTTCAGTGGTGCCCGACAACAGGACGAGGGGCAACAGGCACAAAGTGGAAGACAGGAGGTTTCACCTAAACTTGAGGAAAAACTCCTTTCCTGTGAGAGTGCCAGAGCACTGGAGCAGGCTGCCCAGAGAGACTGTGGTTTCTCCTTCTTTGTAAAGCTTTCAAAACCATCTGGATGTGATCCTGGCAGACCTGCTTTAGGTGACCCTGGATGATTTCCAGAGGTCCTTTCCAACTCCTGCCATCCTGTGATTCTTTGAATCTTTCATTCTCTCTTGTACTGAATTTGGTTTCGGCACAAGTCACATTACCTGTCTTATTCCTCTCTTCTTATTTTGGGTTATAGGTCAGTGAACCAGAAAGTACTACAGAAACAAAGATTTCCAAGAATGGGTCAGACGTTATAGGTTTTGCTGTGTCATTGGCTTGCCCTAAAAGGAATTTGCCAGGCTTGAAAATCTGGCACAGAATGCTTCCATGGCTTTTATATCTCCCAATGTATTCATATCCCTCCCCTTTTTTTATCTCTCTTTAGAATGTGACTGTACACTGGGAGTCTCCTATCATATAACAAACTTAATCTGCAGCAGTAGTGTGGCAAACAGCACTAAGTCAGTGATTGTGCCCCAGTACTCAGTACTGGTGGGGCCACACCTCTAATAGCGGTTTCAGTTTTGGGTCTGTGGCTGCAAGAAGGAAACTGAGGTGCTGGAGCAGGTCTAGAGAAGAGAAACAAAGCCACTGAAGGGTCTAGAGAACAAGTCTTATGAGGAACAGCTGAAGGAACTTGGGTTGTTTAATAAGGAGAAAAGGAGGTTGAGAAGAGACCTTCTTGATCTCTACATCGCCCTGGAATGACTGCTGGTCTTTCCTCCCAAGTAACAAGTGATAGAACGAGAGGAAATGGCCTCCAGCTCTGCCAGGAAAGATTTCAATTGAACATTAGGAAAAATTTCTTCCCTGCAAGGGTTGTCAAGCCCTGGAACAGGCTGCCTGGGAATGTGGCGGAGCCACCATCACTGAAGGGATTTGAATATAGATGTGGTGCTGATGGATGTGCTTTAGTGGTGAGTTTGCCAGTGCTGGTTTAGCAGTTGGCCTTGATGAACCTACAGGTCTGTTTCAACCAAAGTGATTCTACAATTCTATGAATTCTAAATGTATTTATGTGTGAGTTCATGGTTGAACTATGACTAAGAACTATGAATTTATGTTTCTTTGCATTCCTAACATTTTTAAATGATTTTGTAAGAAAACAATACTTGTTTCTTTTAAAACTGATACAAGAAAAAAATGACCATGATAAATGACAGGAAATTTCTCCCTCCTTGGAACTAAAGATCCCTTATTGATTGCAATGAACACATGCAGCATATTACGATGATAGCATTTTGTCTGGAAAAGAAATACAGGATTTAGATCTCCTAACCCAGAGATTTTTGAGGTGACTGACTTGCTAACAACACATAATGTAGGAGGATTGGGTTGAAATTCCCACAATAGAAAATGTGTAAGATCTCCTTTGCATTTCTGACAGCAAGGCCAGGTTGGACGTGGCACTTGGTGCCATGGTCTAGCCTTGAGCTCTGTGGTAAAGGATTGGACTTGATGATCTGTGAGGTCTCTTCCAACCCTGATGATACTGTGATATATTTTTTTGCAAGTAAATTAAAGAACACTTTTGTTTGTAGGACAAACAATGCCAGGGCAACTCCCCAGAAAAGTGTTCTGATTTTATTGTTTGTGATTTTGTATTGTAAGTTCTACTTCAAAGCCTTCACAAGTGCATATTAACACTCCCTGCTCCTTAGAAGTAAAAATCTCTTGCGACAACCCAGGTGGTGGATGTGGAGAATTGGAGAAGTGAGATATGAAGGCATTTTTTCACTGTGACCTTCCAGATGATTAATAATGTGAGAGTAGAAGCCAAAAATCCAGCCCTGCCACCTCAGAGTAACAGAATCCCACCAAATGCTGCCACTGTTCCATCTTTGGCCTCATTAAGTTAAAATATCTGAACTCTACAGGCATATTTTTTGTCTCTGCATTAAAATCTCTCAAGAAAAAGGCATTTGTAGTGATTATTTCTGCAGAACAGGTTCTGCCTCTCCCTGCTGGGGAGTTTACCCACACAGCAGGAGTTCTATCTCTAAAGAATAAGAATCATCCTCTTAAGAGTCATCAAAGTGTAAAGTGCAGAGGTTAATGAAGGAAATGTTTTAGAACTCATTTTAAAAACCCCAAACAAACCCTTTTCTGATATATACCTTTTTTTTAACCAGTTACTGGAGAGCCACAGCTAAAAAATATGTAGGACTTACATTTGTAGGAAAAGCTCCACAATATTAGACTATTTTTGTTCAGAGCTACCAGAAAAAGAGGTTGTCTGGCTTTCATGAGGAGGGGGTTAGAAAGGAACCCTGAAAATAGGTCTATATAAAGGTCAATCAATTTGTCCAGTCTTCAAAAGGAAAGGATCATAGAATCAAAGAATCATAGAATGACTTTAGTTGGAAGAGACCTTTAAATGTCATCTAGTCCACTTCTCCTGCAATCAGCAGGGACATCTTCAACTAGATCAAGTTGCTCAGAGCCCCATCCAACCTAACCTCGAAAGTTTCCAGGGATTGGGCTTCTACCACTCCCTGGACAGCCTGTGCCAGTGTTTCATCACTCTTCAATGTGATAGATTTCTTCCTTCTCTCCAGTCTAAATTTCCCTCTTTTAAATTAAAGCCATCACTCCTTCTCCTGTTGCAACAGGACCTGCTGAAAAGATTGTCCCCATCTTTCTTATCAGTCCCAGATGAAGAGGAAGTTTGTTTTAACAGTTGTGACAAGATTAGGTGAGACCTGTTCATGAGACGCTCATAAACACTGGTAGATAGGTAGGGGACAGAATTAGAAGACTGAACAAGTCATGAGCATCTCAGATCTGCAAGTTGCTCTGCTGGTATGATATTGGGCTTATGCACTAAGTCATGGACCATACTGCAGGGGAAAAGGTTTGTTGGACTTGAGGTCATAAAGTGTAATTTTTTCTTCCAAGCATGTATAGTCCATTATGTCATAATGTGCATGGGACTCTTGTCATGTGAATAATATTCTACTTAAATGTAACATATATAATTTTTTACAAGGCCCTGGACACCAATTCATGTGACATACTGTAAAGGCTCCAAAAGAGCCTCTTTCTGAGTGGTTCCACTCAATTGGGTTCTTATCTGGTTTGGAAAGGAGTTGAGAATCTGAGAATGAAACTGCTCCCAATTAGGCTGTAAAAAGTGTTTTATAACTGAGAAACACACCAGTGATTTGAAGCCAACTTAGAAACAGAGCACTACTGTTTCACGTGCAGGGCTGAGCTGGGAGGCTAAAGGGCAATTTCAAGAACAGCAGCTTTATATTTCATCTGCTTCTGTGTCCAAATGAGCCATCATGTTATTGAAAACCCACTGTTTGAGTGGGCTAAGGATCTGACAACCAACTTTGTCTCCAAATGACCAAAAAACCCCACCATGTGACTTCTGTCTGAGAAACTACATCCAAACTGTGTCTTTCCCAGGGCTACCCTCTTATTTCCAGAGGTCAAAGGGTTGTCAACAATTCTGCAGTCTACTTGGAGACCTGTGGCTAGAAGTGTTTTTCTGGAGTCAGGACTGGGCCTGGTCTCATTAGACATATTCATCAATGACTTGGACAAAGGGACAGAGTGGACCCTCAGCCAATTTGCTGATGACACAGAACTGGGAGGAGTGGCTGACACGCAGTGGCTGTGATGTCATTCAGTGAGACCTGGACAGGCTGGAGAATTGGGCAGGGAGGAACTTAATAAATATCAGCAAGGGCTAGTGTAAAGTCCTGCACCTGGTGAGGAATAACCCCTTGCACAAGGACAGGTGAGGAGCTGACCTGCTGGAAAGCAGCTTCACAAAGAAAAACCTGTTGAATGAGTTCATCAGGACCCAGCAATGTGTCCTCATGGCCAAGGACAGTTGTGTGTAGGATGCATGAAGAGTGTAGCCAGCATGTTGAGGGAGGTTCTCCACCCCTTCTACTCTGCCTTGGTGTGACCACTTTTGGAGTACTATGTCCATTTCTGCACTCCCCACTTCAAGAGAAACAAGGAACTACTGGAGAGAGTCCATTAGAGTGCACAAAGTTGCTGAAGGGACTGGAGCACCTCTGTGAGAAGGAAAGGCTGAGAGACCTGGGGCTGTTTAGCCTGGAGAAAGCATCTTACCAATGCTGATCAATATCTAAAGAGTGAGGGTAAAGAGGATGGGGCCAGACTCTTGACAATAGTGCCCAGTGGCAGGGTGACAGGCACAAACTGGAACACAGGAGGTTCCATTTGATCTTGAGGAGGTTTCACCTAAACTTAAGGAAAAACTTATTTCCTGGGATGGTGCCAGAGCCCTGCAGCAGGCTGCCCAGAGAGGTTGTCAAGCCTCCTTCTCCAGAGGGACTCCAAACCCACCTGGACTCTGCAATCCTGGACAACCTGCTGTGGGTGATCCTGCTCTGGCATGGAGGCTGGACTAGGTGATCTTCAGAGGTCTTTTCCAACCTCTACCACATTGTGATTCTGTGCCTTGCAGTAAACACCCTGAAATGCATTAACTGGACTGCAAATGTTTGACACCTTCTATCTGTACTTCCCGAGTGCTTCAGGAGCATAAGTCATTGGTTTTAGCCTCAGCCCTCCTCTGTAGCTCTTGTACAGGTGAACTGTCACAGGCAGTAGGCCTTTGTACAGCAGCCACTGCTGCAGGTCTTGGGGCATTTTCAGACCAAGAGCTGGGAGGTCACAAAGGAAACAGGTACCCACTGGAACTGAAGGATGAATGAGAATGCTTCATTTGCTTTGATGCTGCTTTTGAACAGTTTTATGGCCCAGGGAATCACATTGAGAAGTACAGTTAACAAGATGGTCAATTACTTGGAAACTGCTCACCTCCAAAAGTTAGGACTAATTTTCACCATCACAGAGATGTGTTCCCTGGGTCTGTTCTTTAATGCTTGGTGTGGTTTGATATCAGCTGTGACCAAGCACTTCCCAAATCACTATAATTTAAAATGAAACAATGATTATTAGCTGCTTTCAACATCTGTCACTTAGTTCTCCTTTGTTAATGATTGAGAGCAAAGACCATAAAGCCACATCAGCAGGAAACATAGGTGACTGTGGATGGGGACTGCAAAGAGATTTACATTCTGATCTGGAATAAAAGAGAATTTGTCTCTTGACAGAGCTATCTAGTGGCATGACACAGTTTAATGGCTATCCTTTAGGATGCTTAATAAATATAGGGGCTGCTTCTGATTGATAAAGTATTACAGATTTGTTTTACTTTTGACAGCTGGGGGCTAAGAAATATTTTCTCAAACAGCAGAAATGCTTACAGAAAGATTCAAATATTTGATAACTACATTATTGTTTGTTGGTTGGTTTGTTTTCTTCTCGTGGAACTTGGGAACACTGCTAAAGAACGTAGAAAGCAAAAACCCCAAAGGCTGACTATTCCACAGAACCTTGAGAAACACAACAGGTTCCCAGATTTGGAGTAGTGGAAAGCAGAATTTTCCCAAATATGAGTACTTTTTTGTTTTACAGTATAGCAGCTTTCTGATTTAGAATGCAGAGACAACTGCTGCCATGCTGCAGAGAGTGCTGCATTAGCCATACCTCTTCATAACTCAGGTGGTTCAGTGGCAGTCCCTGGATATTGACACCTTATTGGCAAGGTTTGAGCTAATGCAGTATGTTGCAGAGCCCCAACCTTTTTTCTGACTCTTCTGCATCAATGGCAAAGTGGAAAAGGCTCCTGTTCACTGCAGAGGACATAGGACATAGGAGGACATGTAATGACCTTGACATAAAATCATAGAATCATAGAATCAACCAGGTTGGAAGAGACCTCCAAGATCATCCAGTCCAACCTAGCACCCAGCCCTATCCAGTCAACTAGACCATGGCACTAAGTGCCTCATCCAGGCTTTTCTTGAACACCTCCAGGGACGGTGCCTCCACCACCTCCCTGGGCAGCCCATCCCATTGGGAACTCACTCTCTCTGTCAAGAACTTCCTCCTAACATCCAGCCTATACTTCCCCCTTCCTACATCATTTTTTCAAGCCTTCTGGTGGGATCAGCCACCTTATAGAATCATACAGTGTTAGGGTTTGGAAGCGATTCTAGAGACCATCCAGTCCAACTCCCCTGCCAAACCAGTATCACCTAGGGCAGGCCAGACAGGAGCCATCTAAGCAGGTTTTGAAAGCCCTCAGAGAAGGAGACTCCACAACTTCTCTGTACATCCTGTTCCAGTGCTCCAGCACCTTTACAATAAAGAAGCTTCTCCTTATTTTGAGGTGGACCCCCTTGTGTTCTAGCTTCTACCTTTTATTCCTTGTCCTGCTACTGGGCACCACCAATGAGCCTGGCACCTTCATCTTGACACCCACCCCTCAGCTATTTATAGACATTAGCAAGATCACCTCTTAGCCTTCTCCATACTAAAGAGTCCCACAAGATTGAACGTGTCTGTGACTCATAACAGAAATAAGCAGGATTTTTCTGGAACATTATCCCTGTGGCTTCTCTTTGTTGTCTTTGTGGCAATAATTTGAGACCTGAAGCTCTAATCATGACAACAGAATGATTAAAAATACCCAACATGATAAAACACAACCCCCAGCCGACAGAACATAATTGTGCTGCTAAACTTTCCATTGTAAGTTAATTTGCAGTTTATCTGTGAATTGAAATGGCAGAGACTATACTAAATTAACTGGAAATAATACAATTAACATAAAATCCTCAGGGTAAAGTAGATTAGTGGAGCTATTTAAGAAAAAAAGGAATCATTATTTATTAAGGCACAAGTAACACTGTTAGAACATCTCATTGAAATGCTCTTTTTCTATACCTTTGAGAGCAGATGTTGTCATTTTCACATTATATGTTCAATATTTTGTTCCCCTTTGACTTTAAAATGAAAGCTTGCTTTAAGTAAAAATACTTTGAAATGCAGAGGTGTTAGAAAGGCATCAACAAAACTGCAGTTATTGAACCACTTCCTTAAAATGTGTTGTCTGTCTGTCTAGTCAGACACTGTGTGAAGGCTAAAGATAAGGATGAGCACCACGTAAAGCTGTTAATAACTGTTGAGCTCTTCACTGAGCTGTGGTTTGCCTGGGGCTGTGATTACAGAATTGGATTTTTCACTCTGAGACTTTAGGGAGTGAGAAAGATTATTGGGTAATTTAAATCTTTCTAAGAGATACCTCTCCATCATTTTCTGGACATACCTTGTCTCTTACCACACCTAGCCAGCAGCTACTTCAAAGCTCCTTGAGCTCATCAACAGAGACTTTCCTTACTTTTCTCAGCCTCCTGATGGCTAGGCTGGGCTCTGAGTAGCCCTCTGGACAAGGAGCTGAGGAGGGCAATGCCCAGGAGAACAGGGTGGATGCCTGGGGGAGTAGGATGCTCCAGTGAGCAGGATGGATACCTAAGGGAGCAGAATGCTCTGGGAGAGTGTGATGCTGAGGGGATGAGGATCACAGAATCACAGAATGGTTTGGGTAGGAAGGGATCTCTAAAGGTCACCTAGTCCAACTCTGCTGCAGTCAGCAGGGACATCCTCCATTAGATCAGGTTCCTCAGAGCCCTGTTGAGCCTGACCTTGACTATGTTTGATGATGGGGCCTCAACCACTTCCCTGGCCTACCTGTTGCAGGGTTCCACCACCTTCAGGGTATAGAACTTGTTTCTAACATCCAATCTAAATTTCCTCTTCTCTAATTTTAAATCCATCCAGGATGGATGCCTGGGGGAGTGAAGTGCCTGGAGGAGAGGTACGCGTGGGGAAGCAGGATGCTCTGGGAAAGAAGGCTGGGTGTCTGAGGGAGCAGGATGCCTGGGGGAGCGGGATGGATACCTAGGAGAACTGGATAGCTGAGAAGTGGGACAGCCAGCCCAAGGGCAGCCTCCCTGCAGGTCGCCTGAACACCACAAGAGGGTGCGAGTGCCCTGCGCGGCCGCCTCGCTGCCAGAGCAGGAGGGTTTGTGACCGGCGTTAGCAGAGAAACGCTTCCCTGTGACATCCAGGGGAGCAGAGTGACTGAGGGCAAGGAAATGAATCAGATTAGAGGGCCAAAGCCTCAGCTTGTTCCCCCGTTGTTGATGAGGTGAGGTCGGTCAGCACCAGCCATGGGCTTTTGCTGCCTAGGGTCTGCAAGGGAGAAGATGTCTTTATCTGTTTCTGTTGGTTTTTAGCCCAGCCCTTTTTACAGAGGCAGTGGATGTTCAGCAAGCCACTGGGAATAGGATAAACTGGCTTGAACTGAATGCTGAATTTCTAGGACTTTTTCGTGCTGGAGGAAATACCTGGTGGGTGTGTAAACATCTCTAGGAAGTAGATTTGGAGCTACAGCAGTAAAGGAGAGCTATCCTGGGCCAAACAGCAGCAGGTAACACTGATGGGAAAATGTTTCCTGCACAAGAGTTCACCACTTTCTCAGTTACTCCTCAGCTGCTTCTCAAGTGCTTGCTCGTTTCAGAGTAGTAGGTAGAAGTGGCATTGTTTAAACATGCTGTGTGCGCTCCTGAAGCTGCTTTTCTGATGCTACAGGAGATGAACACAGAAATACATTTTCTACACTCCTAATATGTAGGGGGGTTTAAAATATGTGAGGGGTTTAAAATAAAAATGAGGTTAGAGATAACTTACCTGCTTTACAAGTACATTGCGTTCTCAAGCTGCCTTTTAGTTGTAGGAATGGATAAAATCAAGAGTAAGTCAAGCTGAACAGCTCAGGCATAAGCAGGGATAAACTGTGAGCCAGGGACCAGTACCTAAGCTAGGCAACCACTCTCATGTGCCATGCTTTCAAACTCTCTTCTCCCTCAAAGCAGAACCAATATTCCTTCCTGGCTTTTAACACAGTATATTAATAAAACAGGCTAGAACACAGGAGGCTTCCCTTAAACATAAGGAAAAGCTGCTTTCCTTTGAGGTTGCCAGAGCTCTGGACCAGGCTGCCCAGAGAGATTGTGGAATCTTCTTCTTTGGAGAGATTCCAAACCTGCCTGGACATGATGGTCCTGAGTGACCTACTCTGGGTGACTCTGCTTTAGCAGGGGGGTTGGACTAAATGATCTCCTGAGTCTCAAGTTGTGCCGGGGGAGGTCTAGTCTGGATGTTAGGAGGAAGTGCTTCACAGACAGAGTGATTGGCATTGGAATGGGCTGCCCAGGGAGGTGGTGGAGTTGCCATTCCTGGAGGTGCTCAAGACAAGACTGGCTGAGGCACTCAGTGCCATGATCTAGTTGATTGGACAGGGCTGGGTGCTAGGTTGGACTGGATGAACTTGGAGGTCTCTTCCAACCAGGTTGATTCTATGATTCTATGATTCACTACCTACCATTCTGTGATACTCTTTTATATTTATACATTTATACAGATTTGGAAGAGAAATTGCTTCATCTCTTGTGTGTGTAAATTTTCTATCCATTCCTAGACATCCTGGGACATTTATTATGAAAGTTTCTGGAATTTAGAAATCAGATATCAGACTCTGGTTATATAAATTGTTTTCTATAAGAACTGCCTTTGCAGCATAACTTACAAAATAAAAGTACAAAGTAAAGAGTAAAAGCAGGCAGATAGAAAAGTCCTTTGAAGGACTGATAAATCAGTAGGGAATGCAGCTCTGATGAAAATTGTTCATCTGTGAATCTAAAGCCCATAGTGAGTGCAAATACTTCATGAGGCATGCTTAAGAGTGACACATTTTGATCCAGGTGTAAACCCAACTAAATTAGAGCTCTGATTTTGGTTATAGTGGAGTGATTAAAGTGTTTCTTAAGAAAACAAAAAAAGAGAAGCCAATAATTTCTAGAGCTTTGGGAAGTGTCTGAAGATGGCTGCAGCTCTTCTAGCTGCAGCTGACGAGAAGTCCTGCTGCGTAATTTGCTCAGTAAATACATGGAAGGAAGCATTTTCTTTCTGACCACAAGGGAAAGTCAGAAAAATGAAGGAACTATGAAATGCAGATTCAGAAACTGGCAATGTTTCCTTCTAAGCAAACAACAATTTGGTCCAGTGGTGAAGTTTCTACTGGAGAATCTTTCTGATGAGGAGAGGCTGAGAGGCTTGGGGCTGTTTAGTCAGGAGTAAAGCAGACTGAGAGGGCTTCTTATCAATGCTGATCAGCATCTAAAGGGCAAGGGTCAAGAGAATGGAGTCAGACTCTTTCCAGTGATGCCTAGCAATGGGACAAGTGGCACTTTGCACAAACTAGAACACTCCAAGTTCCATCTGAACTTGAGGAAAAGATACTTTGCTGTGAGGGTGCTGGAGCCCTGGAGCAGGCTGCTCAGAGAGGTTGAGTCTCTTCCTCCAGAGAGATTCCAAACCTGCCTGAGCATTGTGATCCTGGACAGCCTGCTCTGGGTGACCTTGCTTTAGCAGGGCGCCTGCACTAGAGGATCTCCAGAGATCCCTTCCAACCGTCATAGAATCATAGAATCAGTCAGGGTTGGAAGGGACCACAAGGATCATTGTGATTCTGTGATTAAACAAATGTTATATTCATTAAAGACTTGATCATGAGCACTTGACGAGCCACAAACAAAAAAAGGAGAACCATCACAACTCTACTGTGACAAAATTCCATCCTGGTTCTCATAATGTTGTTTCACCCCTTCTATGGGCATTTTCCTGGGAATGCATTATTTCAGTTTTGGGGGATTTTTTGGGCTAAGAAGATCCCATAAATCAAATTGTTACCTAAAGCCAAGTCCTGTGTGTTGTAACTGTAAATATAGCTGTAAGAATTTAAACCATCTTCTGTCTCAAACAGCTTTCAAACCATTTTTAGCTGTTAATTTCTGGTGTGTTGGTAAGCTTGCATTTGTTTTTATTAATAGACCACTTGTGACATTCTTGAGCACCCTCAAGGCTTACAAAGTGATGAGATTCTCCATGCTGCCAAATGCAGACCTCACTATAGACTTTCTATTCAGTTACTCACAAAACAAGACATCTGGAAAAAAAGCTAATGATTGAGGGTGTGTGGGGGTAAGTGTAGCCACATAACCACCAAAAAGGCACCATCTTACTTGTGGAAATAAAGGCAATGATGGTGCAGTTCCTTTTCCAAATGTATTTTGGGGATGTGGCATCATTTTACTGCCCACTAATAGACACAAAAATTTCTATGGCATAATGTCTTCTTATTCAGAATTATCTAAATAGAAGTAAATGAAAGAATTCTATTTACTATAGAGAATCTTCTTAGCTGAAGCCATCAGATGCCTCATAGAGTCCAGTCTTGGACAAGTGTGTGACTTTGCATTTGAACACAAAAGTACTGAAAGTGCATCAACTGTTAAGTGGATCCAGAGCAGGGCCACGAAGATGATCAGAGAGTTCAATACCTCTGTTATGGACAGGCTGAGAGAGTGGCTCAGTTGGAGGAGAGAAGGCTCCAGGGAGAACTTAGATTAACCTTCCAGTATTTCAAGGAGGCTACAAAACAGTTGGTGAGGGACTTTTTACAAAGGCATGGAGTGATAGGACAAGGAGTGATGGCTTCAAACTGGAAAAGCTGAATTTAGACTAGACACTGGGAGGAAATTCTTCCCTGCGAGGATGGTAAGGCTCTGGAATAGGTTGCCTGCAGAAGTCATTGGGCATCCAAGCTTGGAAGTGTTCAAAGGCAAGTTGGATGGGGCCTTGAGCAGCCTGAGGTGTCCCTGCCCATGGCAGGGAGTTGGAACAAGATGATCTTTAAGGTCCTCTCAGACCCAAACCATCCTATGATTCCATGATTCCTCACACAGAATAGTTGAAACCACTTGAAGCAGCCCACACTTGGGTTGTTTGTACAAGACAAAGCTTTATAGTCACTATACCACCAACATACACAAGACTCCCAGAATTTTCTACAAGACCCCAGAGTTTTGAAAGGCACTGAGGCATGCCTAGAATACTCCTAGAAGCTCACTCCAGTGCTCCTTGATCTGCAGTGGTGGCTGCAGTTGCTTATGGTCCTCTGGAGCAGCCCATTCTTGGCTATCTTCCCTTATTCCAGCTTTGTTTACATCAGTGAAGTTGACAGCTTCTTAGAGGTGGCCATGCTGAGGTGGCAGCTTGATAAAACAATTAAGAAAGGCCTATCCCCTGTTTCACAATTAGTGTATGCTCTGTCTCTGCTTCTTTGCAACCTCATTTAGTAGCTTTTTCATTTCTCAAGCTTTCTGTAAAGTAAAATCACTTTGTAGAGGTTAAAAAAAAAAAAAGGATTAATTTGGAAAAGGAAATAAACTCAGAGACATTTTCCATGAAATTCAGAACATTTGCTAGAATTTAAAGCCTGCTTTCAATGAAACAAGGACTTTATACTTGCTCCTGAGCAGTTCTTTGGCACAGAGACACGGCCCAGGAGACAGGTCATATATGTGTTATGATGGAGGGAATAAGCTTTTGGGAGTCCCCAAAGGCAGAAACAGGCTGATTAAACAAATAGAAATGGAATTCATAAACCAGCAAGTATAAAATGAAGAAATGCATCATCAGAAAGTTTGACTTTGTGATTGCTTTTGTCAAAACCACTAAAATCTTTACCTTGCAGTCTGATCTGTAGGGGTATGACTTCACCCAGTGTTTAGCAGCTGTAGGTGACAGCCCCCATCTGATGTAATGCTGCACAATAGAATGGGAAGTTCCAGTAAAGTTCAGTTCTTCTCTACCTAATTATGACAAAACTGCTGATGAAAGCAGTGGCAGTTTCATAGGAGCAAAGGAAATGGTTTGAGTTCTCAAAAGCTTCAGGACTATGAATATAGGGATTGTTCTCAAAAGACTCCTGCTTCCATTTAGGCTTTTAAGAACTGACCAGTAAAAGCTGCCTAGCAGAGAAAGATGTGGGGGTGTTGGTCGATGGCCAGCAGAATATGTGCCAGTGTGTGCCCAGGTGGCCAAGAAGGCCAACAGCATCCTGGCCTGTATCAGGAATAGTGTGACTAGCAGGAATAATAAGTGACTGTCCCTGTGTACTCAGCACTGGTGAGGCCACACTTCAAACGCTGGGTTCATTTTTGGGGCCCTCACTGCAAGAAGGACATTGAGGTACTGGAGTGTCCAGAGAAGGGCAGCAAAGATGGTTAAGGGTCTAGAGCACTAGAAGTCTTCTGAGGACCACATGAGGGAACTGGGGTTGTTTAGCCTGGAAAAAAGGAGTCTGAGGGGAGACCTCATGGCTCTCTGTAGCAAGGTGGTTGGTCTCTTCTCCCTAGTAACAAGTGATAGGACAAGAGGAAATGTCCTCAAGTTGCACCAGGGGAGGTTTAGGTTGGATATTGGAAGAAACTTCTTCACTGGAAGGATTCTCAAACACTGGAGCAGGCTCCCCAGAGCAGGGATCAAATCCTCATCCCTGGAGGTGTTTAAAAGATGCAGAGATGTGGAGCCGAGGGCCATGGTTTAGCACCAGACTTACTAGAGTTAGATAATGGTTGGACTCTATAATCTTAAACAATCCTGTGATTCTGACTTAGAGAACTCATCAATTTGTTGTAGGTTCTCAGCACTGGACAAGCTACTACAGTGCTTTATGCAGAGACAAACAACACTAAGAGGATTTTTTGTGTGTGTGAGTAGGGAAATAAATCAGCACCCTCTGAAATCTCTCAGCTTTTTAACAGCCAATTGTGGCATCAGAGCACGTGGAATAATTTGCTGTAATGCTACTATCCTGCCTTTGTGGAGGCATAGCCACAAAGCATGCAGAAAAGAGCTGTCTTACACATACCTGGGGGCACTCCTTGTGTTTAGACATTTGAGCAGTCACTGAGGATATTCAGTATCTGGACCATGAGGGTGCTTCCTTAGGAAACATCTGGTGCTAACTGCAACTGGAAGCAGCTTTCTAGAACAGATGGAATTCGGGTCTAGTACAATGGTGGCTTTGTTCTCAGTGAGTAAATTTAGGCAGATGAAGAGGAAGGAAGCAGAGTACACACAGAGTGAGGTCAGAAAGCAGCATGTCTCAGAAAATAGTCTGCTTGTTGAACAGAAAATTGCTTTTGCAAGATATGAATCAAAGATAAAAGAAAAGAAGCAGAAGAGGAACGAGCACCAGCTTTGTGCTAATGTTTGTCTGAACAAAAAGCTTCCCATGCTGTTCTCTGGGTCCCTATCATCCACTTCACAGGGATGATGCAAAGTTCTGTCCTTCTTTTCCCAGTACAAAATCTGGTCCTGTCTGCTATCACCAATTCAGCTAGGATCTCTTTGTGGAAAAGCTTTGCAAAGGGAAGTGAAGGAGAATAAAGGAGAAAGACTGATGGGCTGGGAAAGAAAACCGAAGCAGCTTTGATGAAAATAGTAACAATCAAATAGACACAAATTGGTACAAAGCAATATGGAGCCCGACCCACTAACGGCAATAACATCACCATGGTCGTCACTCATGCTGTGGGCAGGCACTGGGGAAGCCCCAGACTGGAGTCAGTGGCAGATGAGAACTGGATTCAGGAACTGGATTCTGAAACATGTGGATCAAGACTGAAAGCAGAAGAGACAGAGCCCTCCTTGAATGCTGGTCACTGAAGAAGAGGCTTGACCCCAGTGGTCCCTCAGCTTTACAGTGAAGATGGTATCCATGGAATGGAATCCCTCCTTGGTCTGTTTAGGGTCGCCTGTCCTGCCCACTCCGCCTCTCAGATGTCACCTCTGATTTCCTGCACCCCAGTGTGGGACACATAATGTGGCAGTGCTCTTGGTCTGCACAGGAGCAAGTCAAGCCAGAGCCTGTCTGCAGCCCAGCCCTTGACAGTAAGGCTCTCTCCCTGTCAGAGAGCAGGAGCCCTGGCTGTGCAAACCTGACTTGAACTTCAGAAAGTGCCCTCACTGAGCAGAGGCTGAGCTGAGAATGCACAGCATTCACAGCTAGCAGCAGCCCCTGGCTGTGCAAACCTGCCTTGAACTTCAGAAAGTGCTCTCACTGAGCAGAGGCTGAGCTGAGAAGTCGCAGCCCTGACCAGAATCAGCTCTGTTCTAACTCAAACCGGGACACATTTTCATCCCTTCAGGCCCTGGCTGTGGAACTTTGCATCACTCTTGCTCATTTCTCGTGATGCAAGCCTACACATATCTTGGTCTTTACATTAGCTTAGGCCTGCTATCAGTCTGGCTTCACACACAGCTTATGGGGAGGTGTTTTAAGCTCAGGGTGTTAGCAGGAGGGTTGCCAGGGCTGAGGAGACTACTGATAAACGTTGATAAGTTTGCCTGGCTAGAGGACTCCACTGTGCTTCTTGCATCAGGTGCATTTGCAATCGTTTTTCACCACAGTGCTTGAGATAGTCACAGAATCATAGAATCAACCAGGTTGGAAGAGACCTCCATGATCATCCAGTCCAACGTAGCACCCAGCCCTATCCAGTCAAGTAGACCATGGCACTAAGTGCCTCATCCAACCTTTTCTTGAAGACCTCCAGGGACAGTGACTCCACCACCTCCCTGGGCAGCCCATTCCAATGCCAATCACTCTGTCTGTGAAGAACTTCCTCCTAACATCCAGCCTAGACCTACCCCTCCACAACTTGAGACTGTGTCCCCTTGTTCTATTGCTGGTTGCCTGGCAGAAGAGGCCACCCCCCACCTGGCTACAATGTCCTTTCAGGTAGTTGTAGACAGTAATAAGATCACCCCTGAGCCTCCTCTTCTCCAGGCTGCACACCCCCAGCTCCCTCAGCCTCTCCTCATAGGGTTTGTGTTCCAGGCCCTTCACCAGCTTTGTCACCTTTCTCTGGACATATTCCAGCACCTCAACATCTTTCTTGAATTGAGGAGCCCAGTCATCTGTTTTCACACTAGAACTTCATAAATATTTCGAGTCAAATTTAAATGCCATTGTGTGAGGTCATTCTTTGCTGGTGACAAGAAAATTCCAACTGATATTTAACCAAGTTTTTGATGCTCAGACTTCAGGTACTGGGCGAAAATTATTTTGGAGTCACAATGAGTTGTAGTTTCTTGTACCAGAGTTAAGTTTGGACTTTCTGTCATCCTGTATTTTTAACCCTTTTAATTTTCTCTTGCTGTCTTTTATGCATATTATCTGATTACCTAGGACATAATGCACATTCCACTACCACTCCCACAATTACATGGTCTGGCTTTGAAGTCTCGATGATTCCATTAGGCACAGCTGCCATTAAGGAGTTCATCATGCCAAGATTTGTTTAAATGAACATAAATGCCAGTGATAATAAATGACTTGTCCTGAAAGCCACTCTGTCCACCAGCCATGTTCCTTCTTGCCACAAGAAAATGTAGTAGATCTGCACTTGATGCACCTGATGCACTTGATCTCTAATAATGCTGAGCAAGATGAAGCTGCCATTACAGTGTCCATTAAGGTGGGAAATACAGGCAGCATTGTCTTTCTCTTGTCAGCCTTTCTTGTCCATTATATTGCACACCTTGAGCAGATCTTGTTGACATTTTTAGCTCACATACTGTTGTCATTAGAGGTATGGAAGTTGATCATCTCAAGTTGCTTGTTTTCCTGGCTGTTTAGCCTTCAGAAGCAAACTCTGAGAGGAGATCTCAATGCTTATCAATATCTAAAAAGCAGGGGTCAAGAGGATGGGGTCAGACTCTTCTCAGTGGTGCCAAGTGATAGAACAAGAGGCAACAGGCACAAATTGCAATGCAGGAGCTTTCACATAAACATGAGAAAAAAACTTCTTTCTTGTGAGTGTGCTGCAGCACTGGCAGAGGCTGCCCAGAAAGGCTGTGGAAGCTCCTTCTCTGGAGACCTTCAGAACATGCCTGGGCAATGTTATCCTGGGCAACATGCTCCATCAGAAAGGTTGGAGCAGGGTGCTCAGATCCTTTCCAACCCCCAGAATTCTGTGATGGTTACCAACCACACATATCCCCTAATAATTTGCTTCTTAATTAGCTGTTAATACCAGGGAACTTTGCTGGTTATACTTTTAACCTATAGGATTTTCTCCATGACATCTGCAGGAGATATGGAAGGTAGCTGATTCTTTGGTTCCACCATGACTGAAAATCAGGTTTCTTCCTAGAGAAGATAGTGTGCAAAGCTTGCAGCAACTCAGAACCACTACTCCTGCTTCAGCTGTATATCATGTATTAGAGAAGTGGAAAAACTCAGCTGTATCTCTGCAGCTCATTTTGATCTATCTTTTGTGCTCCATCTGTGCAATGTAACTCACAGAGGTTACATTAGTATGTTAACCTGTTGGGGTGAGTCCAGAGGAGGCCACAAAAATGATCAGAGGAACCCCTCTGATGTGAGGATAGGCTCAGAGAGTTGGGGTTGTTCAGCCTGGAGAATAGGAGGCTCCAGGGAGACCTTACAGTGGCCTCTTGCTATTTAAAGTGGTCTATGAGAGAGATGAGGACAGACCTTCCAGCAGGGCTTGTTGGCAACAAGTGAAGGGGTCATAGTTTTAAACTAAGAGAGAGGAGATTTAGACTGCAGAGAAGAAGGATTTTTTTTTCCAGTAAGGATGGTGAAACACTGGCCCAGGCTGCCCAGAGAGGTGGTAGAAGCCTCATTCCTGGAAATTCTGGGAGCTCTGAGCAACCTGATCTAGTTGAAGATTTCCTTGCTAACTGTGTTGAGTTTGGACTAAACAACCTTTAAAGGCTCCTTCCAACCCAACCCATTCTGTGATTGTGTGTAGTTCTCAACCTCCAGCTTCATCAGTTTCTAACAGCACCTGAGCTCAAAGATTCACAGTTACTAAGGGCACGAATCAGTAGAGCTCCTATGAAACCTGGGGTCTCTGAGCAAGATGTAAGACTGGAAATTAGCTTAGCTGTTGCAAGGACACAGTCAGCAGACCATGATTTTTAGATTTCATGTGCATGATATTAGAGCTAAAGCAAAGGAAATTGTTCTACTAAAAATAACTCTGTGGCTAAAATTGCAGCTGTGCAAGAGCTGTGCTGTCTGGACACACCTGATCTGCTTGAAGAAATTCCCTCTTACCTGGCTTTTGTAGACAAGAATAAGGAAGGAAGGAAGAAATATGTTCACTGAAGTGGGAATTAATATAGAGTATCTGTTCTTGCTACTTTTATTAGATGTTATAGGTATTATTAAAAAAAAACAAACCCTCCATGGGTTACCTGAAGTGGAAACTTCTGTGCCTTAATATCCTGCTGCAGGGTCCCTGGGCTCTGACAGGAAAAGGCTTGTCACAGAAGGGACATTTTCAGTAGAATCTCATATTTCACTGTCATGAAGGGACTGGAGAATTTTCTCTTTAAGCAAGATCCCTTCATCCCTCCATTTTCATGGGACCAATACTATTTAATATGCTCATGAATGACAGAGTGGGATCGAGTGCACCCTCAGCAAGTCTGCAGATGATACCAAAGTGAGTGCTGTGGCTGAGATGCTGGAGAGGCAGGATGTCACCCAGAAGCACTTGGTCAGGCTGGAGGAGTGGGCTTGTGTGAACCTTAGGAAGTTCAGCAAGGTCAAGGCCAAGATCCTTCACATGGGTCAGAGCAATCCCACTCACAAAGGGAAGGGAAAGGAAGGGAGGGGAAGGGAAGAGAAGGGAAGAGAAGGGAAAGAAAGGAGAAGAGAGGAGGGGAGGGAAGAGGTGGGAAGAGGAGAGGAGGGGAGATGAGGGGAGAGGAAAGGAGAGGGAAAATGAGAGGAAAGGAGAGGGGAGAGGAGAGGAGAGGAGAGGAGAGGAGAGGAGAGGAGAGGAGAGGAGAGGAGAGGAGAGGAGAGGAGAGGAGAGGAGAGGAGAGGAGAGGAGAGGAGAGGAGAGAGGAGAGAGGAAAGGAAAGGAAAGGAAAGGAAAGGAAAGGAAAGGAAAGGAAAGGAAAGGAAAGGAAAGGAAAGGAAAGGAAAGGAAAGGAAAGGAAAGGAAAGGAAAGGAAAGGAAAGGAAAGGAAAGGAAAGGAAAGGAAAGGAAAGGAAAGGAAAGGAAAGGAAAGGAAAGGAAAGGAAAGGAAAGGAAAGGAAAGGAAAGGAAAGGAAAGGAAAGGAAAGGAAAGGAAAGGAAAGGAAAGGAAAGGAAAGGAAAGGAAAGGAAAGGAAAGGAAAGGAAAGGAAAGGAAAGGAAAGGAAAGGAAAGGAAAGGAAAGGAAAGGAAAGGAAAGGAAAGGAAAGGAAAGGAAAGGAAAGGAAAGGAAAGGAAAGGAAAGGAAAGGAAAGGAAAGGAAAGGAAAGGAAAGGAAAGGAAAGGAAAGGAAAGGAAAGGAAAGGAAAGGAAAGGAAAGGAAAGGAAAGGAAAGGAAAGGAAAGGGGAGAGGAGAGGAGAGGAAAGGGAAAATGAAATGAAAGGAAAGAAGTAATGTTTATCACCACAGAATGTCATGTGAATATATCCACTGTTGCTGTTAGCATAAGAGCTGGAGAGAAAAAAGAGTTCTGACACCTTGACACAACAGATATTGTCCTGATTCTTCTGCTTACAGCTAAGGAGAAGATTTTGTAGCTCTTATTTGGACTGTCCAAATTGCTGCCAGTGAAAACGAGACAAGTGTTGCAGCAGTCTGGGATTCCTCTTGCCTGGCGTGAGCACACTGTGGAGCACTTTCAGCTCCATAATAGTGCTCTCACTCCTTTCAGTCTTTGTGTTCCACAAACATGGCCCCTCAGGGCCCATGAAAAAGTTCAAAGTGGGTCACAGACTGCTGTGGGGTGAGAACAGACTGTATTAATTGTCTGCAATGGGGAAACCGAGTTGCTACCAGCAATTAAAGGAGGCTAATAGTTCTTTGGCTGATGTGAACTCTTGTAGCCAGTAATTACAGCTATTGCATATTCCCTAGACCTGAAGAAATTGAACTGCTGCCATTTTGTCTGAGAAGTGGTAACTGACAGCTTAATTGACTTTTTTAGATGGAGAATGGGAATTCAAGCTGCATGCTAACAGTAAAGTTACTAATTGTAAATCAACATCTTTTTTAATTGCAGAGAAATGTTAAAAAGAAACATGTGCAGTGAGGGTTGAAGTCCAGGGGGTTCATGTACAAGAGACTGGCAGCAAGACTTGAGGAAAAGAACTTCTATTCAAATGCTGAGAGACATTGCTGTGCTGCAGAAACTACAACACACATAAAGGAGAATGAAGGAGTGAGTGAAGGATGAACCTTTGATAAAATATCAAGCAGATTTGGGTGAGTTTCAAAGGTCAGGACTGGTCTGACCACTAAACCAGTGACAAATGTTCCACTTTCCTTTCACAAATAAGGAGAGAAAGGGAATAATGGAGAGAGACTGATGGGATGGGAAAGGAACTAAACAAGCTGGAATGGAAAGAACAACAAAATGAAATAGAGACAAATAGATACAAACCAAGAAGGAACCAACTCCCCGGTGGCAATTGCAACACCATCACCACTGATGCTGTGGGCAGGCACTGGGGAAGTCCCAGACTGGGCACAGCAGCAGATGGGAACTGAAATCAGGAGTTGGATTTGGGAAGTGGATTTAGTAACACATGGATTGGGATCAAATGCAGAATGGACAGAGTCCTCCTTGGATATCATCTGTTGAAGAAAGGCTTGATCTTGGCGATCCCTCAGCTTTACACTGAATATGATGCAGTTGGAATGGAATCCCTTGCTGGTCAGTTTAGACTCACCTCTCCTGTCTGCTCCTCCCTGCTGGTGCCACCTCTTAACTACAAACTTAGTTCTGTTCTACCTCAACCTAGGAGAATATTTGCTGTGATTATTTCTTGCACTTTGATGCCATCTGGGGGGAGGGCACTGGGGGTGATGTGAATATATGTGAGCTTTTCTAATGACAGTTTGGTGAATAGCTTCTACTTCCCAATCCCTTTAGCTTGCTGCAGCCCATTTAAAATTAATGGACATAAATGTAAACCAACAGTATCTATATTCTTCTATATCTTATTCCCTCAGGGGCAGAAATCAATCCCTGCTCCTTTGTTCAGACCTTTGATAGTAATGGAACACAGACATGAAAATGGTTTGATCTCTTATTGCTCTCTGTCTAGCTTCCTGTCCCGGGTTTGGGCTGATCCCTCCCCCGGGAAGAAATTCACAACACAAACCCCCCTACTTTTTTGAAAGTCAGGGAAAGATGAAATTGTATTTTCTTATAATATAAGTATAACAATGTAAAGAGAAATAATAACTAGAGAAGGAAGGAAGGGAAAAAAAAAGAAAACAATACAATAACCTTAAGGGAGATGGGGAGGGGGTCAAGCGGCGGCGAAGCAGCAGAAGCAGCAGTAGCCAAAACAGCAGCCTGGGGAAGATAGGCGAAGCTGCAGCAGCAGAAGCCAGCGGGAGAAGGGGGAGAACAAACTGTGCTTCTAGACATTAAGTTCTTGATGCTCCAATGAAATTATATTAATTTATCTATTGTTGCCATTTATGTGGCCTATCCCTGGAATGTTCATCTCTCCCCTATGTCTGAGCTAGAGGATCAGCTCAAACGGCCACACTTTCCATCTGGAAAAACATTTCATAATCTTCAGAACAGTTGCTCAAAGTCTCCCCTGATTCCCTTCTGCAGATGAAACAACTTAAAGACGACATTGTCAGGATGAAATATCCTAGTTCTGCTATCAAAGAACCTCCCTCATCTCATGCAGCAAGATGCCAAAGGCTTTTGGCTACACACAGGGAGAAGCTTTTGTTTTTACTGTGAGCTTACAAGAGATTATTGGCCCAGGCTTGAGAACCTGGCAGAGAGAATTTCTATATCCTTGATAAATGAAAAATTATAAGCAAATCACCATACAACAGACTGCAGATTCCTGGTTACTGTTGCTGGCAGCTAATGAAACTCACTTTATTTCACTGCAACCTGGAAATGATGTCCTGGTTTAAGCTAGGACAGAACCACTTCTAGTCAAGAGTTTGACTTCTCAGCTCATTCTCTGCTCAGTGAGGTTACTTTCTGAAGCTCAGGACAGGTTTACACAGACAGTGGCTGCTTCTAGCAGTGAGAACACTGATGGGATGAATTACTGCCAAGGGCTAGGCTGCAAAAGGATCTAGATTAGATTTGCTTCTCTGCAGACCAAGAGCACTGCCACATCTTGTACCCAGAGTTGGGGTGGAGGAAGTCAGAGGTGGCACCTGCAGGGAGGAGTGGACAGGACAGGTGACACTAAACAGACCCACAACGATTAGGTCCCATGGATATCATCTTCAGGACAAAGCTGAGTGTCCAAGGCCAGTGTCCAAGGAGGGCTTTGCTCAGTCTGTCATTGATCTCAATCAATGAATTTCTGAATCTGATTCCTCAATCCTGAATCCAGCTCCAACCTGATGCTGAGTCCAGTCTGGGTCTTCCCCAGTGCCTGGCTAAGAAGTAATGATGGTGACATCTTTGTCATCAGGGGGTTGGGTTGGATATTGGTTTGTACCTATTTATATAGATTCCATTTTAATGTTATTATTTTCATTAAAGCCATTTTAGTTTCTTTCTCAGCCCATCAGCCCCTCCCTTATTCCCTTTCTCCTCCCTTTGGGAAGGCAGAGCAATTCATAGAGAGCCTCTGGCACTCATCTAGTTGCCTTTAGCTTATCTCTCAATCCTTTAAAAGGACTTCTGTGTTGTGAGGCACCAGATAGTTTTAGGATCTCAATGTTTTAATGCAAAGTAAGATTTGAAAATAAGTGATTTGTAGAAATGAGACAAACCCTTCAATCCTGAGAAATCACTTCCATTAGAAAGTGTTCTAGAATAAATTGTTCAAAATAATGCCCTGTTCTCAAACTTTCCTATGAGTGGGAACAGTTTGCATGGCTGCAATGCAAACAATTAAGCTTAGTAACCGAGTGCTTCTTCAGTGGCTGTGAAGGGTGGGCATTTCTCCAGGTGGACAATATAGCAGGTTTGGCATCTCTTTAATAAAAGGAAGTAATGAAGAAATCTGAGCAGCAGTTGTGGTGGAAGCCTAAAGAGCAGGAAGAATCAGTTTATTAATAGTTTCAGTTCACAGTTTTAAAAGTTTGTAAGCTGGACAAAGGATTTGGCTTTCCAGTAATGCCCTGTGTGCTAACGGCCATCAGCTCTGGGCATAGAAATACAATGTACCAGGAGGAACTTGGAACTCATTTCACATCCTTTTGTCAGTCCCAGGTTCTCTTATTTTGTCAGCAACAAAGCCTTTGACTCCCTTTAGCTCTTGTCTTGATAAGGTCTGGTTCAGGCAGATGAGTAAATCTTGGTTTTGGCTGTCTCAGTATTGTGATTATCAAGGCACAACCAGAGTGCTCCACCATTCAAGGTCAGACAACACAATGATTTATGAATACCTTCTATGACATCACTTCAAACAGGAGTGTCTGGGGGAACTGGGATTGTTCATCTGGGAGGAGAGCAGGCTGAAGGGAGGCCTTTTTCCTCTCTAGAACTAACTGAAGGAAGGCTGGAGCGAGGAGAAGACAGCATCTTCATGGTGTCAAGTGATGGGACTAAAGCAAATGATTACAAGCTGTGCCAGGGGAGCTTCAGGCTGCTTATTTCTTCACTGGAATGATCTGCCCAGGGCAGCAGTGGAGTCATCATCCCTGGGGGTGTTCAAGCACCTTGTGGACCTGGCACTTAGGGACATGATTTGGCGTTGCCCCTTCAGCGCCGTGTTGAAAGATGGACAGGAGGTCTCTTCCAGCAGATGTATTCTGTAATTCTATGATTCAATTGTCCCATTCCTGGGACACCTTTTGTAGGTGATAACACTACCTAAAGAAATGAGGTTTAGCTGTCAGAGTTGGTTTCTTGGACGCTGATGAAAGGCAGGTGAAAACCACAAAGATGTCTTTTTGCCTGAAGGAGTTAACATGACATTTGTGTCCTATCTAATGTGCTTTGTATCTTCTTGTGAATTCTGTTAAGCCCTTCCTGTGCTGTTGGCAGAGAGCTTCAGCAATGTGGTAAAACAATCGTGCCTGATACCTAGGTACCAGAACTGGGGGAGGGCAGTCCAAACTTCTTGTGTTTGAGGATGGAAAAATTGTGTGGCATTTTATACTGGGGTGTCTTCTAGCAAGGTTGTGGTTTGGCTTCTGCTTTCCCCACTGCTGCTGGCTCAGTCCTCTGATTTTTCAGATTTTGTTTAAAAATAGGTTTTACTATATTTTAATTAGGTTGTTTAAAGATGTTTTCACTCCGTGCTTGAACTTTTAGGTGGGCTCATTTTATAATCACTTCACGTTGGAGCCTCTCAGTATTTATTTTAGCATGCATACTAGGAAGAATGCTGCTTTCCAGCAGCCAGGCCAACTTTCCACAAGTGTTCAATAGTTTCATGTGACACAATTTTTGAGTGACCTATCTGAGGTATTTCATTCTCAGAAACATTTAGGAGCCTTCACTGATGCTGAAACCAAGTATCGAGGAAGTGCAGCCAGGAGGAAAGGGACCTGGGGGTACTGGTAGATAGTAGCTGAACATGAGCCAGCAGTGTGCCCAGGTGGCCAAGAGAGCCAATGGCATCCTGGACTTTATCAGGAACAGTGTGGCCAGTAGGACAAGGGAGGTTATTCTTCCCCTGTGCACAGCATTGGTCAGGACACACCTTGAGCACTGTGTCCAGTTCTGGGCTCCTCAATTCAAGAGAGATGTTGAGATATTGAAACATGTCCAGAGAAAGACAACGAAGCTGGTGAGAGGCCTGGAACACAGCCCTGTGAGGAGAGGCTGAGGGAGCTGGGGGTGTACAGCCTGGAGAAGAGAAGGCTCAGGGGTGGCCTCATTGCTGTCTACAACTCCCTGAAGGGAGGCTGTAGCCAGTTGGGAGTACAGAACCAGGGGACACAGTTTCACATTGTGCTGAGGGAGGTCTAGGCTGGATGTTAGGAGGAAGTTCTTCACAGAGAGAGTGATTGGCGTTGGAATGGGCTACCCAGGGAGGTGGTGGAGTCGCTGTGCCTGGAGGTGCTCAAGCAAAGTCTGGATAAGGCACTTAGTGCCATGGTGTAGTTGATTGGCCAGGGCTGGGTGCTAGGTTGGACTGGCTGATCTTGGAGGTCTCTTCCAACCTGCTTGATTCGATAATTCCATGATTCTATGTAAGTGTGTCTGCTTGGTCTGGATACCATAGAACCATAGAATCATTTTGGCAGTAAAAGACCTTTATGATCACCCAGTCCCACCATTATTTGACTCTACCAAGTCTGGTGCTAAACTATGAGAGGTCCGAGGGATTCTTTTAATATGTTACTAAACACTAACCTACCCCCAGTGCTGCTCCTGACTGTGTGACACTGCTTCCAAAATCATAGAATCATAGAATCACAGAATCAATCAGGTTGGAAGAGACCTCCAAGATCATCCAGTCCAACCTATCCCCCAGCCCTATCCAATCAACTAGACCATGGCACTAAGTGCCTCAGCCAGGCTTTTCTTGAACACCTCCAGGGACTGGTGATATCTGGCTAATGCAGCAGCCAGGGTTTTGGTCACACATCAATAGACCATCTCAGTGAATACAAGAGACTCTCACTGGTTTGTTCCTCATCCTCTTATTCTTTATTCCTGTGTGCCCACCCTCACACCTGTGGGCATATCTACTGCAGATCAGTAGACACTGGACTATTAACTGCTCTTTAGATTATGGAACAGTCACTTGCTTTTAAAATTCATTGCCGGCAGAAGCAAGGAATGTGCCAACACTGGGGACTTTTAAATCTAAATTTAGAAGCTACTTATTTCATTCACCATCTTTAAAATATTTGTCTTGGGTCTAGCCTGTGGCTTGGCAGTTGTACATGGCAGGCTTCAGGGGGAGGAAATCAAATTTCAGAAAGACCAAAATTTACTGGATCCCCAGAATTCAGCTTGAGAGCTGAATTTGGGTTCTAATTTAGGATCCTCAGCTTGCTCTTGTCTTGGATTGCCCTGAGCATATGCAAACCTGGGATCTGGGGAGAGCCTTAGAGAGAAAATTATCTGCACTGAAGTGAGCTAGGCATTGCCAGGCTTTGCTAATCCCCACCGGTGGTCATTTTGCTTAATAGCATGTGAGACATGCAGCTTACTCTTGGGTAGCTTGGATTCAATGTGCAAAAGAAGGGGGAGGAGGAAGGAGAAGGGTGGAAAACTACCTTTCAGCTCATTCAGAAACATCTGAACCTCCATACATCCACCAACCAAACTTCTTTATTGTAAGCAGCTGCTCTGCTAGGCAAAGTGTGGAAAAGGGACCCTGTAAAACTAAATAGGAAGGATGTGTTAATAGCTGTTAAAAGACATACAATAATGGTTGTGAAAAGGCAAGATAGTAAGGAGTGATATGTTTTTTTTGAGTGACATTAAAGCAGCTGTACCAGACCTCCTGCTTATTTCTTTCTAGACACTTAATGCTAGAAATAGTAATAGGTTTGATGGTGTAAATGTATTTAATTTAAAAGCCAGGTAAAAAGCAAGATAGCCAAATTACTATTCCTCTTAAATAGTGAAATGCTAATACAGTCCTAACTGGCAGACCTGTTCTTCTGCTGACTCTGGTTGATCTTTCTCTCTCCTAGCCTTCTAGAACTCACGGAATTGTTGAAATAAAGAATCATTTTGGTTGGAAGAGATCTTTAAGATCATCAATTCCAATCATTAACCTAGCACTGCTAAATCCACCACTAAAGCACGTCTTTCAGCGTCACAGCTACATGGCTTTTCAGTTCCTCCAGGGCTGGGGATTCCACCAGCTCTCTTTGCTGCCTGTCCCAGGGCCTGGAAATCCTTTAAGTGAAGAAAGTTTTCCTAATATCCAATCTAAATCTCCTTTGGTGCAACTTGAGGCTGTTTCCTGTTGTCCTGTTGCTTGTTAGCAGGGAGAAGAGACACCCACCTTGCTCCAATCTCCTTCCAGGGAGCTACAGAGAGCAAGGAGGTCTCATCTCATTCTCCTCTTCTCCAGGGCAAAGAATCCCAGTTCCCTCATCTGCTCCTTGTAAGATTTCTTCTCTAGTTCCTTCACCAGCTTTGTTGCCTTTCTGTGGGCATGCTGCAGCACCTCAATGTCTTTCTTGTGGTGAGGTCTCCAAGACTGAACACAAGTCAGTCCAGTACAGTGGGTTGCATGCCCTGTCTGAGGCTTTGCTGAGCAGTTGCAATAAGGTGATAGCTCCTGAATGCTATCTCCACCCCTGGCACATTCATCTATCTAGTGAGGATGTCAGTGATCATGGGTGGGCAGCACAATGGTGCCTATGTGTCACAACAGAAGCCAAATAGCCCAAGAGCTAGTAGCAGTTTTCAGAGTTTCACAGTGATGTCCTGGTTTTGGTAGAGAGCAGGTTGTAGGCCTTTGTGCAGTGCTTTTGCAACACTCAGCACATGCTCTGAGATCAGCAGCATCCACCTCAGAGCATGCTGCCAGCCAGGAGGAAGCACATGCTTGTTTTCATTAGCCCTTAAAATGGATTCATCCCAGCGTGCTGCTGGGTTTGAGTACAATGAAAAAGTAGCAGTCAGCTCTCCTGGGACACACTGATCTCTTAGGTGAAAACAGGACATCTGGAGGGAGAAACTCTAAGCAAGAGGCAGGTGCTACTTAGCTGATGCAGCAGGATTTTACTAGTCAATAGAAGCCTTGACACACTTCCCTCCTGGGTTATGGCCTTGCTGCGGATATCACCAGATAACGTCACCCTTGGCGCTGGCCAGAGATTAGAGTAAGAATTCTGTCTGATACAATCCAGGAGGAACTGGGTGCCTGAGGGGGAAGGGAAGATATGAGCAACCAGGATACATTAATAATGAACCTTCCAAAAAAAGAAAAAAAGTTTTTTGGAGGACACCATTATCCCCCAGGGTCAGTGCTGAGCCCAGTCCTGTTCAACATCTTTATTGATGATCTGGGCCGGGAGATTGAGTCCAGCATCAATAAGTATGCAGATGCCACCAAGGTAGGAGCAGGTGTGGATCTGTTGGAGGGTAGGAGAGCCCTGCAGAGGGACCTAGACAGGGTGGATGGGTGGGCAGAGGCCAATGGGATGAGATTTAACAAGGCCAAGTGCAGGGTTCTACACTTTAGCCACAACAACCCCAAGCAGCACTACAGGCTGGGGACTGAGTGGCTGGAGAGTAGCCAGGCAGAGAAGGATCCTAGGGTACTGGTAGACAGTAGCTGAGCATGAGCCAGGAGTGTGCCCAGGTGGCCAAGAGAGCCACTGGCATCCTGGCCCAGCTCAGGAACAGTGTGGCCAGCAGGACAAGGGAGGTTATTCTTCCCCTGTACTCAGCACTGGTCAGGCCACACCTTGAGTACTGTGTCCAGTTCTGGGCTCCTCAATTTGAGAGAGATGTTGAGGTACTGGAACATGTCCAGAGAAGGGTGAGGAAACTGGTGAGGGGCCTGGAGCACAGCCCTGTGAGGAGAGGCTGAGGGAGCTGGGGGTGTGCAGCCTAGAGGAGGCTCAGGGGTGACCTCATTGCTGTCTACAACTACCTGAAGGGAAGTTGTAGCCAGGTGGGGGTTGGTCTCTTCTCCCAGGCAACCAGCAATAGAACAAGGGGACACATTCTCAAGCTGTGCTCAGGGAGGTCTAGGCTGGCTGTTAGGAGGAAGTTGTTGGCAGAGAGAGTGATTGGCATTGGAATGGGCTGCCCAGGGAGGTGGTGGAGTCACTGTCCCTGGAGGTATTTGAGAAAAGCCTGGATGAGGCACTTAGTGCCATGGTGTAGTTGACTGGACAGGGCTGGGTGCTAGGTTGGACTGGCTGATCTAGGAGGTCTCTTCCAACCTGGTTGATTCTATGATTATCATTTGCTTAGATTCATAGCCTGTGAATCCCTTATATCCAAAGGCATGGAATTAATTGCCTGGTATGCCTGGTATTTTTTTTTCACCAGGGGCATGTTCTTGTGCTCCTAGAATTATTATTTTCCTTTTAAAAGAGCTCCACTCTTTAATAGTTGTGGTTTTCTGAAGAGACTGTATTGAAAATTGAATTGACAAGTCTCCATTCTCCTCCTGAAGTCACCACCCACATTCCAGAGGGAATTTCTAGAGTTTGGCCAAACATTAGACATTAAATATTTAACACAAAAAGAGAAGCAATTCAGAAATACTTGGAAACAGCCTCGTACCTGATAGCAATTATGTTCTCCCTCAGCTACCCTTAAACAAAGAGCTTTGCTCTTTTAAAGCAATTACCAGAAGTTATCTTACTTTTTCCTCTTAAAAAAAAACCCTCACAACAAACCAAACAAAACCCAAAACCCAAACACCAAACTGAGAGGAAAGCCACCACAGGTCACAGAGCAAAGCTTCTAACACCAATAAACTTGAAAAGGGTCTATTTTTCTCCAGCAGATGACTCCTGACTCAGGCACTGCAGGAGTAGCTGAGCTGATTGCCCTGCATGTGAGTCACATCACAAAAGGAACAGCCTTCACTCAAGCAGTTTTCTTGAACTTGTGGCAGATATTTCTCCTTCACATTTGCAGTGACATAGGAAAAATCAAACAACACCTTGGCATCAGTAGTTGGATCTGACATGAGAGTGGTCTTGCTGCCCACCAGATGCAAACCTTGTAGCTGATTTAAATGCTGTGACTTGTGCAGGGATTGGTATGTTTGTGTATGAAGAAACTTGAGACAGTTCTACCTGCAAAGTCAGCTTAGGTCTTCTTTATTTTCTGTTCTTCCTGTTCTATACGCTGCAAAGTTTTGAGCTTGGCAGCACTGACTGAAATAAATGCAGATTAGTCTCAAGCCTGTCTTTAAATGCCAGTAACCTTCAAGGAGAGAGAAACACCAAGACATGCCATTAACTTCTTACAAGTTTCTTCACACTCCAGAGTTAACACAGAAGAAGGCTGTGTACTGAGTTAGCTGCCATTTAGTCAGGTGTTGGAAGCAAGACACTGGCAGGCAGTGCATCTAGGTAGTTGCATCTAGATAGCTGGTGTGTAATCATCTCATGGAGCTGCATGTTGGGTATCCCTGATCAAGGGAAATTCATGTCATGTTTCCTCAAGCTAGGACCACATGGAATGTCAGGCTCATAGGCCTATGACTCTGGATAACTGGGTTGTCATCATTAGACTCAGTTTCTCCTCAGATGATAGCCAGTGCTCTCTCAGGTGGGCCACGATTTTCATTTCCACTGACACAAATACTGCTGGATATTTTTTCAGCAGCAGGTTTCTTTGCATATTAAAACATTGGCTGCTCATATTCTGCCAGTGCATCAGATCTTTGTTTCCCAGGAACTTGTCAATCACTTATTGCTTTGGCATCTTCTGGGAGAGGTCTAAGACTATCAGGTATCCCCTGCATCCAGCCGTGAACACCATCTTGATTCTTTCTCTCTTGACATATTGGAGGGGCATAAGTCCATTCTATTCTGCCAGCTCTATCCCCAGGTTTCTTCCTTTTGATGATGATACCTGTCACTCAAAACCCTGATGTGCCTTCTGCCCTTATTACACAAGGAAATCAGCAGACAAGTTTGCAATACCTTCAGAATATACAAGGCAAGGTGAGACTTTTTCACTCTTTCAGTGAGCCCAGGGGCCAGGGCACGAAGCTGTTCCTCATGTGTGTACTGTGTAATATAGAACAAAAATAGAAGCTTGGCCTGAAACGTTTCTGGGCTTCGACTAAGATAAGAGTCATCTAATGTTTGATGGAAAGAGAGAGCACACTATAAGGCAGCCATGAAATACTGCAGATCCCACCAAAAGGAAGTGGCAGGAGCACAGCTTGTCCGCCCCTTTTCAAAGTTTAGGCAGCACTGTGAGCAGAGACAGCTTTTGGGAGGAAGATCTTTAGGGAGAGGCCTAAGAAGCAATTAGTGACTGTTTATAGGGTGTTGTTCTAACATGGAAGTGAAAGTTTCAGGGACATGTATCTGCTGTTGGTACTGAATGAGAGATGAAATAGGAGAAGGCTGTAACTCTGCTTAGGGTGAAATGGCTGACAGCCAAAGCAGCAGAAAAGGGATGTGTCAGTGGAAATGAAATAGTTAAAGCCGAGGGAGCAATCATTGCAGCTGTTGTCTAAAGAGTCATCACAGGAGCTTTTCCATTGAGTCAATAAAGCCAGAGCTGAGGGAGGGGTCTTGGAGTCAAGTACAGTTATCTATCTACTTCAGTTTATGGATGTAAGTCTTTGCAAGAGCAGGACCTTAATGGTTTCTATATGAAACAGATTGTTAATCTTGTTTAAATTACACTTTTGACCACTGAAGTTCCAGCAGAAGATTAAAATTGTTCTATTTGGCTTTTGTTGTTAGACTTAGGGGTATGTATTTTCTTTACTCCAACCTAATATTTCTAAAATTCTATTGTAACAATGTTTCATATTTGCCCAAATGTTGTGTCACTGGTAAGTGAAAGGACTAACTCTCCTTTTCGTGGGAGTGGGAGGATGTGCTGGTTTGACATAGAACAGAAACAGTTTTGGTCAAGCTCAGTTTCTGCTCAGAGAGGGCATTTTCTGAAGCTGAGGGCAGGTTTACACAGCCAGAAACTGCTTCTAGCAGTGAGAGCACTGATGTGGAGAGTTACTGCCAAGGGCTGGGCTGCACGAAGGCTCTGGCAAAGACTTGTTCCGAGGCAGATCAAGGGCATTGCCACATCTTGTGCCCAACCTTGGCGTGCAGGAAGTCAGAAGTGACACCTGCAGGGAGGACTGGAGAGGACAGGTGACTCTAAAATGATCAACAAGGCTTTCCATCCCATGGATATCATCTTTAGGACAAAGCTGAGCAATCACCATAATTAAGCCTCTTCTTCAATGGTTTTGTCTGAGGAGGACTCTGCTCTGCCTTGATACCAATCTGTGTGTTCCTGAATCCAGCTGGCATTTGCTGCTGAATCCAGTCTAGGACTTCCCTAGTGTCTGCCCACAGCATCCATGATGATGCTGACATTGCCATCAGGAATATGTTAGTATTGGTTTCTATCTATTTGTCTCTATTTTGTGGCATTCTTCTTTTCATCCAATCTGTTTTAGTTTCTTTCCCAGTTCATCAGACTCTTTCCCTTTCCCCCTTTCTCTTCCCTTTAGGAATGCAGAGGGGTTCATGGAGAACCTCTGGCACTCATCCAGTAGATGGCCCAGGGTTATTATTCAGGTGTATGAAATAGTCTTGTTTATCCTGTTTCTGTGTTATAAAAGTTATTTGGTTTCAAATGGTTTAGACCATATTTGTCTGTATAACTGAGCATAATTCCTTATGCAGAAACATGAACTTTTACAGTGTGGACTGTGCCATTCTGAATTCACACCTTATAGGACAACAATATCTGCACACTGTTATTAGTTCAAGAAGCACAGGGAGCTGCTTGAGACAGTCCAGCACAGAGCCACAAAAATGATTAAGGCAGTGAACATCTTCCTTATGAGGAGAGTCTGAGGGAGCTGAGGCTGTTTAGCTTGGAGAGGAGGAGACTGAGAGGTGACCTATTCATGTTCATAAATATATAGGGGGTGAGTGCCAAGAGGCTGGAGCCAGGCTCTGCTGGGTGATGCCCAGTGACAGGACAAGGGGCAATGGGTGGAAGCTGAGGCATAGGAGGTTCCATATGAACCTGAGGAAGAATTTTTTTTCCCTGTGAGGGTGACAGAGCACTGGCACAGGCTTCCCAGGGAGGTTGTGGAGTCTCCTTCTCTGGAGATATTCAAGAACCATCTGAATTCATTCCAGTGTGATCTGGAATAGTTGATCCTACTCTGGCAGGGGGGCTAGACCAGATAATCTCCTGAGGTCCCTTCCAGCTCCTGACATTCTATGATTCTATGATCATTCTCACATCTTTTCTGACTTGTTCAACACCCTTTCTCATTTATTTGAAGAGGAGGTAGCTATTCTTCACTTTTATTGTATGTTGGGCACACTGGTAAGAGATAAGCAGTCATAGATAGAACAGAAGGGAAAAATAGAGACAGGAGTGAGGGAAAGGCAGTCATAAAATGAGGGACATTAGTGTGACCACACATGGGATTGCAGGGTAAACCTGTCAGCAACTTCACCATTGTGATCTCTTGGCCTGGATTTTGTAGAACGTCTCAGTGAACTAAATCTCAATGGACTTTGTTTCTTCATGAGCAAGGAAGAAAATATGAGTAGAGCAGTGAGCTTTACCTGTGGGATAGACTTGGCCCCTTTCTGGAGTTTAGTTATTAGTGGTATTGATTATGACAACTCACTACAAGGACATTGAGGTGATGCAGAGAGTCCAGACAATGGCAACAAAAATGCTGAAGGGTCTAGAGAACAGGTCTGATGAGGAATGCCTGAAGGAACTAGGGTTGTTTAGCCAGGAGATAGGGAGGTTGATGGGAGACCTTCTTGCTCTCCACAACTACCTGAAAGGAGGTTGAAGAGTGGTGGGGGTTGGTTTCTTCTCCTAAGGAACAAGTGCTAGGAAAAGAGGGAAAAGCATCAATTTGTCTCAGGGGAGGTTTAGGTTGGACACTGAGAAAAAATTCTTTGTTGAAAGAGTTGTCAAGCCCTGGAGCAGGCTGCAAGGGAAGTAGTGGAGTCACCATCCCTAGAGGCATTTGAAAGATGCATAAAGGAGATGCTCAGGGATGTGGTTTAGCAGCAGGCTTAGTATTGATAGGTTAATGGTTGGACTTAAGAGTTCTTAAAGGTCTTTTCCAGCTTAAGCAATTCTGATCCTATGATTTATAGCCAGAGCTCTGTAAGACCTTAACATTGACAGTTTACCTGTGACTACCAAGGCTACTTAAAATAGCCTCTAAAGGACAACATTATTATTATTGAGATTCATCTTATCATTGAAAGGTAAACTGGAGGCAGATAGGCTGTGCACTTTGAAAGGAAAAGGTATTCCTGAGCAGTACTCTTTTTAGATGAGCCCTGTGAAACATAACTCCATTTGTGTTGTGAAAAGGGGTGGCAGCTTTATTGGAACAGTTGAGCTGTGGTGCAATTGCAATAAAAACACCACATTCAGATACAGGATTATGCAAGTTAGACAGGAGGTGGTGGAAGCCTCATCTTTGGACACATTCCAGATCAGATTGGATAGGGCTCTGAGCAACCTGATTTAGGTGAAGATGTCCCTGCTCAGTTCTGTGGGTTTGGATTAGAAGACCTTTAAAGGTCCCTTCCAAACGAAAGCATTCTACCAGTCTATGATCCTATGTTAAATTGTGCATGAATTCAAAAGTGAGACACTCCATCTGAATTAAGAGAACAGCAACAAAATCAGAGCTCCCAAAAAGCATTTTGGTGATGTTTGCAGAGAACTGTTCCTATAAATGCTGGCTTATAAATCACTGCAGTGCAGGAGCAATGGTGACTTTCAATAGCATGTTCCTGGCACAGCTTAGCTATATTCTGACCTTGTAATGCTATGTACAGTACACTGCATCTTCACTCTGAGAATCCATTTATGCCTGCTGGGAGAGAGGCGTCAGGACTCATTGAATCCTGAAGTGAAGAATGAAATCACAGTGGTTTTCACATTATACCTGAAACAAAACACTTGAAAACTTTCATCAGTGAAATTAAAAAGATTTCTACTATAAACTTGCAGAAAAAGCATGGAGAGCAAAGTGCTCTCATCAATATCCAAACATGAAGTGCCCACATTTGTGATATACCTCATGGCAACAAGTGGGAGACAAAGCACTGACCTATAAAAGTTTCTCAGGTAGAAGAGAATGGATTCCTTGCAGTGGGTGAGGTTAACGAGGAGAGAGGTTCCTGCTCTGTGTCTGATGTGGATGGAGTTAATTTCCTTCACAGCAGCACATATGGTGCTGTGTTTTGGACGTGTGACCAAACCAATGCCGATAACACACCAGTGTTTTGGCTACTGCTGAGCATTACACAGCATCCAGACTTTCTCTTTTTCCCACTGCTCCTCTAGAGACTAAACTGGAGGTGAGAAAGAAGCTGGGAGGGGACACAGCTGGGACAGCTGATCCCAACTGGCCAAAGGGCTGTTTCATGCCATATAACATCATAGTGAGCAATAAAATCTGTGAGAAGAGTCTCTGGGGGAGGCAGCTATTGCTTTGAGACTGGCTGAGCATCGGCCTGCTTGTGGGAGGTGTTGAGTCTTAAAGATCTTTTCCAGCCTAAATGGTTCCATGATTCTGTGATTCACATATGCTCAGTATATTAATCAGGTTGTTCAGTTGTCTGAGACAATGAACTGCATGAAAAATCTATCTCAAATAACAAAGGGAAGGCAATGTTGTATTAATTACTATAAAAATCATATTCAAGCTGTTAAGATTCTTTTCTGCTCCATTACTTTCAAACTAAAGCAAATTAATTTTTTTTTTGTGGACCTGCCATGACAACTGCAATTCTGAATTTGTTAACATTTTATGGTTAAATTCTCAGCATTAGCTCTGATTTCTTTATGACTTTATGATATTTCTTTATGACTTTAAGACCACATTGAATTGCAATTCCATAATGTTTTTTTGTACCACTGGGTCTGGAAACCTCCAGATTCTGCTCTGTTGCACACTACACCAACAAGCCTCATTGCAATGCTGAGTTTTCCTAAAAAAGAAAGAAAAAAAAAAAAAAGAAGATATTTAATACAGTCATTAAAAATGTGAACCACTTTTATGGCAAAAGCCATCAAACAGTTTATATGTCATAAAGAAACAGAAATATGATGTGGTGCCTGCGTGATCCATATGTAAAAAATAATCTGGGCCTTTAAAAACCACCCTGCAGGCACCCAAGGTTTTTTTGCTTTTAAATTAGTGTGTTCTGTGCATACTAGGAATAATAAGTTTTCTAATAGCTTTTCACTAAATTTTGTCCCAGCCTTGGTGAGCTTTAGTTCTCCACTTAGACATTTAAATCAAACAAAATTTAATTTACATCGTGTTTCATCACCAGGTCCCAGTTCTGCAGAGCACATTGATTTACTTTCTGCTACATGCCTGTCATCAGGGTGCTTTTCCTTTATCTCTCATCTCTTAACTCTAGTTACAAGCTTTTTGTAGATCATTGTATCAGCACAAGAGTTTTGCAGTTATTGTGTCACAGCCTTGTTTCTGGCATTAAGAACATGATCTGTGGACAGAATTGTTTGGGTATGGAACCAAGCGAATGGATTTTGTATGGAAGGAAAAACAAACGCAGTAATAATAGGCATAAAGTGATACTGTGCTCAAAGTTTGATACATTCTGGGAACATAAATGCTGTTTCATATTTCATAGAGTCACAGAGTACTGAGGGTCGGAAAGGACTTCTTAGGAGTGTCTAGTCCAGCTCCCCCTGAGCAGATTGCACAGGATTGCAATATCCAGGCAGATATGGAAAGTTTCCAGGAAAGGAGACTCCACAGCCTCTCTGTGCAGCCTGGTCCAAGGCTCAGACACCCTCACAGGAAAGAAATTTTTCCACCTGTTCAGATGGAACCTCCTGTGTCCAGTTTCTGTCCACTGCTCTTTGTCCAGTCTCTGGACAATGCTGAAAATAGTCTGGTTCCATCATCTTTACCCCTGCGTCTTAGCAAATAGAGGGCTTTCAGTGCCTGAAGGGGGCCTACAAGAAGGCTGGAGAGGGACTTTTTACAAGGTCTCGGAGTGATAGGAGGAGAGGGAATGGATTGAAGCTTAAGGAGGACAGATTTAGACTGGAGATTAGGAAGGAATTCTTTACAGTGAGGTGGTGAGACACTGGAACAGGTTGCCCAAGGAAGTCACGGATGCTCTGGAGGTGTTCAAGGCCAGGCTGGATGAGGTCTTTAGCAACCTTGGCTAGTGGAAGGTGTCCCTGCTCTTGGCAGGGGGGATTTGAAGTAGATGATTGTAATGGAGGGGTAATTAATTGATGTGAGATGGATTTTCAAAATTAATATTGTTTATTAATTTTGTTATTTAGGAGTCTCTGCCCCCTGACCACTGATTTCAATAATAATTGGTTCTTTGCACGGTCATGGAAACATTATGCAAAGGAATAACTGGCTCTAGAACAAAGAACCAGCAATATATAAACACCAAATTCAGTTGAACTGGCAGAAAAGCTTCTTGTGGTCCATACACCGCTTGCCCACTAGATGGACTTGGGAAGCTCTTTTCTCCTTAAGGTAGAAGGCAGTTGGCTAACTACAAGAGGCTTTAAGTATTTACTCACAAATACTCACAGGGCTAGCTACAGATCCAGACAGCACCCAAAACACGTGCAGGGACTTCTGTCAATGTCTTCTCAGCTGCTGAGGCTTGCAATTCTTTCCAGGCTCCACAGGATGCTGGAGAAACGAGGCAGATGATCTCTGACCTTATCCTGATTTCTCTGGACAATCTGTGTGTCTCTTCCAGGGCTCCTCTTTGTTGCAGGTGTAGGCAGGATGTCTTGTGATGTACAGTCTTAGCACAACATCACAGTAGCCATTCATACCTACTGTGTGGAGGCATTTGTGCCTATATCTGGTAAACTCAAATGAGTTTCCAGGTGTTTAAACCCAAAGTATAAGGATTTGTTATTCAGCAGAGCTAACTTACATCTCAGCATGGCATAGCAGAATGCAATAAGGTAGTAGCACTGCCAGCAGCAAAGAGCAATGGCAGCAGGCAGGAGCAGGCAAGCAAGCACAAATACAATGTCATAGCATGTTGTGTTACCTGCTCATCTCTTTTATCAATGTAGCCCGAGACCTAATGGGCCTTTGGACACAGATTAGCCGATTAGAATGGCAGATAGCCAAGCTTGACCATATTAGGTGAAGCCATAGGCTTGCTTTACCCAAATTTGGGAAAAACATAGGCCTTGCATGAGGGAGGCACAAGCCAAGTGTATGTGCCTTGTTTACCACAGGATGCAAACAGGATTAAAACAAGTCTGGGCAAGCCAGGGTCCTTAGACTCAGTGGCTCCAGGTTCCTGTGTCCTCTTTCCCACGGTTGCTTCTCCCCATAGCAGGAGGAGGGAGAGCAGAAAAACATGTCTCGTCAAGCAGCACAAGTACAAGCCTATTTTGGCCTATTCAGGCTTGCCACATCAATGATCTTTAAGGTCCTTTCCAACCTAAACCATTTTATTAAATTATGAGTCTGTGATAAGGTAAAAATGCCTTTATGTTGAAGGTACTGGAGAACTGGACCAGGTTGTCCAGAGTTTGCAGAATCTCCTTCTTTGGAGACTTTCCAAACCTGACTGGACGTGATTCTGGGAACCTGGTCTGAGTGATACTGCTTTAGCAGTGGGGGTTGGACTAGGTGATCTCCAGAGGTTCCTTCCAACCTCCACCATTGTGTCATTCTGTATCAGGAAGACATATCTTGCTCTCCAAAAAGCTGTTAAAACAGATGACAATCAAGACAACTGAGCTATGTAAAGCAGAATTTGGAAGGACCTCTTTATCTGATTGAGACAATGTATATGCTTGTGTCAACAGACACTGAGAAGAAGCTGCAAGAGTGTTCACCCTGTTGCATTTTATCTCAGCTCATATTATGCTGGAACATCCCTTCCTCTCAGTGTAATTATGTGATTTTCCTGTAATAATTTGGCCTCATAATCATGCTTTTGAGTCATGTTTAGGCAGCTTTAAGAACTTCAAGGATTCATCATTATCCACACATCAGGGACCAGAATTCTATTCTAGGACAGCAGAAATTTTACAGAACTGTTTCATAGAATTCTTAGTAAATTTTGTTTAAAGCTGAAGAGTCCTCACCTCATTTTGTCTAAAAGCTGTTCTATTCACATTGTCCTTCACCAAACTTTCTCTCTATTTCTACTGCTCATCATGTGTCTCCTTAGAGCAGTTGTGGTATGCAAGAATGAGGTACACTTGCTTTATTAGTGGCTTAAAGAGATTTCCTGTTTCCCTTTCTAATAGTTTCTTAAATGTTCTTGACCACTGCTGAACAGGGAGAGGCAGTTTTAATTTACTCCAAAATTTCTATTCTTGAGCCATAGCACTATCACCTTTATCTGCTTAGAACTGTCTACAACTACCTGAAGGGAGGTTGTAGCCAGGAGGAGATTGCTCTCTTCTCTCAGGTGGCCAGCACCAGAACAAGAGGACACAGCCTCAAGCTATTCCAGGGGAAATTTAGGCTCGAGGCGAGGAGAAAGTTCTTCACTGAGAGAGTCATTGGACACTGGAATGGGCTGCCCGGGGAGGTGGTGGAGTCGCCGTCCCTGGAGCTGTTCAAGGCAGGATTGGATGTGGCACTTGGTGCCATGGTCTAGCCTTGAGCTCTGTGGTAAAGGGTTGGACTTGATGATCTATGAGGTCTCTTCCAAGCTTGGTGATACTGTGATACTGTGATACTGTGATACTGTGATACTGTGATACTGTGAAAGGCTTTTCTCGTGTGCAGTACTTTGCACTTATCAACACTGAATTCCACCTTGTTCTTTTCTGGCCACTCAGTATGGCAAGAGCCTCTGCAACTCTTGGCAGTCAGGTTTTGACCATCCTGACTTAAGTTCCTATCAATCCCTAGGAAACTCTGTCACTTTTCTGTTCACCTTCTCATTTGGGACATTCAGCAAAACAGAATCCTCAGTACAGGAAAACACGCTTGGTAATTGCACGGCGAACTATTTTTGGTCAAGAACATTCATTGTTGAATCTCCAACTTATTGGAAGTCAGCTGTTTTTAAGACACACAGATACAGTAAGCATCAGAGAGTCTACTCAGATCCCTTCCCTTCCTGGAGCTTTTGGACTATGGGAGCAGAAGTGGAACAAAGTATGTCTGCTGATCGGGAAACACACTGCGATTTCTCTTACAGCCTTAGCTTCTAATTTCATTTCTCATTTGGAATGGCTCCCAAGTGCTCTGCAAGCCTTGTCTGAATGCCTATAAGGTAAGTCTTTAAAATAATAAACTGAATTAGAGATGTAATAGTCTAAGTTGTTAACTGTGAAATGACAGCTGGAATTTCTCCTTAGAGATGGGATGTTGCCTGCATCACAGTGAGAAGGAAATCGCTAAGCTGATTCTCTGTATTCCTGGAAGCTTTCAGGAATACTTAGCCAATTTTACCTTCAACTGTGGAACAAAGTACTCTGCAGCATCCCCTCGACCTGGATAATGATGATCTGTGGCTGTGGTTGGGATAGACTGAGTATGTTTCATAGCTGAGGATGGCTCCAGGGGTGTCTGTTCCAAGATCTGGACTTTTTGTTCCTGTAGCATCCTGATTCCATGCAAGAGTCTGTCCTTTTTTCCCCACTCTTATGGGCAAGTCTTTTCTTTTCTGAAGGAATAATTTGCATGTCTGATGGTACATTCAAGCCAATATGCACAATCATTTAGATAAATACATCCTCCTGATCCAAGTGTGTCCCACAGATGTGGAGGATCAATCATACTTCAGAGATCAGAACTCCCAGGTTCCCATCTCTGTAATCCTATGATTCTACAATGGAAGGACACTGAAAATCATGTCTTATTTATCATGTATCATTTCTCTCCTCATAGAGCCATTTTGGTTGGAAAAGACCTTTAAATCATAGAGTCCAACCATTATCTAACTCTACCAAGTCTGGTGCTAAACCATGTATGTCCCTCTGCATCTATTGTAGTCCTCCAGGGAAGGAGATTCAACTACCTCCCTGGGGGGCCAGGGTCAGTGTTTGTGAATCTTCTCAGTGAAGATGTTTCTTCTAGTATTTAACCTAAGCCCCTCCTGGTACATCTTGAGGCTGTTTCCTTCCATTGTGTCACTTTTTACTTGGGAGCAAAGACCAATGCCTACCTTGCTACAACCTCCTTTCAGCGAGTTGTAGAGAGCAGCTGAGGTCTCCCCTCAGCCTTCTTTCCTCAGGGCTAAACAACCCCAGTCCCCCCAGCTGCTGCTCACAAGATCTGTTCTCCAGACCTTTCACCATCTTCATTGTCCTCCTCTGGACCTGTCTTTCTTGTAGCGAGGGCCCCAAAACTGAATCCAGGAGCCAAGATGCTGCCTCACCAGTGCTGAGTTCAGGGAACAATCACTTCCATGGTCCTGCTCATCACACTTCCTGATATAAGACAGGATGCTGTTGGCCTTCTTGGCCACCTGGGCACACTGCTGGCTCACATTCAGCCTCTTTTCTTATTGTTTACTCACTGAACTACATTGAAAAAGTATTTTCCAGTTTAGCTTGGAAGGGCTGTGGGATATGAATTCTGTAGATGACTCAGCCACATGTTCCCTCTGTTATTTGCTTATTCATCTGTGAAATGAGAATGTTACTTTATACAGGTGTCAGAAAGATAAATTCAGTCTATTTATTGAGAAGCTCTCAGTTGTAGAACCCCTGGCTAGGTTGTTCCACTCATCTACTACCTCTCCTATAGTACCTTTGCTTTTTCTATTGATTTCCCCTCTACTAATATTAACCAGCCAGCTCTTCTGTTCCTTATTTATGTTCTCATTTAACATAACCTAAATGGAGCACCTCTGCTATGAGGATAGGCTGAGGGAGCTGTGGGTTGTTCAGCCTAGAGCAGAGCAGACTCTGTGGGAGACCTTCCAATACCTGAAAGGATCCTACAGGAAGGCTGCAGAGGGACTTTTCATAAGGATGTCTAGCAACAGGACAAGGGAGAATGGGTTTATGCTGAGGAAGAGTAGGTTTAGACTGGATCTTAGGAAGAAGTTCTTCAGTATGAGGGTGGTAAGACACTGGAATAGGCTACCTAGGGAAGCTGTGGATATCTCCTTCAAGGTGTGTTCAAGGCCAGGCTGGATGAGACTTTGAGCAGCTGAGTCTAGCTGAGAGGCATCTCTGCCCATGACAGAGAGATTGGAGTAGATGATCTCTAACATCCTTTCCAACCTAAGCCATTGTAGTGTTCTATGATTCTACGGTAAATAATGGAAAATAGCTTATGTTTGTTTTTCTTGTTTATTCCTTTGTCAGAATGTCTGTTTGGGGCTATTTTTTTCTATGTGGCTATTGCTTTAATAAGTTCCTGTTGTCTCTGCTGTCTGCCTGAATTTCTCTCATGAAATGACTTATCTGACACATCGTCCTTGACTGATCGATAGATCTGAGGACTTGAGATCATTATATAATGCGTTAACAACTGGATTCTCAAGCTGAGGCCCTTGCTTTACATCCAAACTTATTCTCTGAATGCTTCAAACTACACCAGGTAGAGACTTTTCCTAGCCTTGCTTTTTACTGGGCTCATTGATCTGACGAGTCTGGTCTTGCAGACAGCTGATTCAGCAGAACTGGAAGTGCAGCAGTCTGCACAGACCTTGAGCATCTCTTGCCACCAGAGAAATTGTAAAGTGCTGCTGTGTCTCTTGTCAGACTGCTGGTTTTAAAGCTGCAGTCAGACTATTTTAGGCCCAACACTGACATGTTTGCTAGCTTGCCTCCCTTCAACAGCCCAAAAGAAATGGCAGATGTGTTTAAAACAAACAAAGGAAGAAAACACCCTCAGCTATTTCTGCAGGAAGACTCTGAGTAACCAAGGCAAAAAGGATGGGAACAGGGCAAAATGGAGTGCGAAGGAGTTTCAAACACATCACTTAGTACCCTTACTGGGGCACCTACCATGGGACATTGTCTCAAAAGTCTGTGGGTACTGAAAGCAGAATAAACCCAACTCCTTGTCTCTCAATCGAGATGAAGAAACAAAAACAATACTTCCACTATTTAGTGTTTAAGGCCTCTCTCACTGTTTATTTGGTAACTTAGGTTTATTTTTCACACCTATTTTTCATGCCTATTAAGGCCCATTTAATCCCCTGGCATTAACTAGGTGTGTTGCAAATAAGCAAGATACTTGCCAATAGGTTTCTAGACTGATCCTTGTGTTTGTTAAGTCTCACATTTTCATACTGAGTTACATACTTCTGTGAAGAAAATGAATGTTTGGGTTTTTTTAGTCTCTAGAACCAAGACATTTTGTGAAGAAGAAAAAAAAATATCTTCAATGGATTTTTTTTAGTCTCTAGAACCAAGAACTTTTGTAAAGAAGAAAAAAATATCTTTGGTGGAAGAGTAAAAGATACTTAGTGGAAATATTTCAGGTATTTCTTATGATCTTAAGGGTCTCTTTCCAGTAAAAAAGATCCCATGACTGTATTTAGAGCCACATATATTTTTGTGGCATTCTAACTCTACACTTCTCTCATAGCTTTTGGAGAACATTCTATGGTTGAGTATCTGCCTCCTACAACAGATGTTTTGGGACCTCAGTTGTCCTCTGCAACGAGTTATGCAATGATTCATGGCAACAGCTTCCCTTGATGTGCAGTGAATAGCGCAACAATAAATCACTCAACACTGTGTGCTTCAGCAATCTGAAGCCTTGAAACCATAAATCATAAATCCTAGAAGCTCTAGGGATGGCCTAGAACTTTTAAAAGAAAGATTATACTGTTGTCTTCTACCTCTCAAACATGATATATCTGAGCACAGAGCTGTATTTTACTCGTGGGATTGCCCTGCTCCCTACCGGAGTTGCCATATTTGTCGTGACATCCAGAAGATGAAAAGTCTCCTTTTCTATGTGTGCCCTCTCTCAGCTTGGGACATAGAACAGGGTCATAGAATCAGTCAGGGTTGGAAGAGACCACAAGGATCCTCTAGTTCCAACTCCCCTGCCACGGGAATTGACACCCTACCCTAGATCAGGCTGGCCTCATCCAGCCTGGCTTTAGACACCTCCAGGGATTTTGCAGTGCATTGGTGGCTGCTGGAAGGGATGCATTTCTCCAAGGAAGGATACACATCCTGGGGTGATAAATTCAAGAACGTACATTAGAGCATAGTAAAAGGGAGTCTGGGAGTCAATGTTCTCCTCCTCCTGGTTTCTGTCTTTTTGTGTTGTCTCTGGTGAACCTTTCCCTCGGTGTGTGCTAGGATTGTCTCCCAGCTGCCTCAATAAATGTATTGCTCCTAAATGTATGTTTTCCCTGTCAGCCTCCCAGTTAGCCAGCCCTCACCTCTTGTGCAAACTCTCAGACTATACCTCAGTCTAATTTCTAGAGGTTTTGGAATATGCACTACAAGGCTTTAGAGGCATGAAGCAGCCATGTGGGATCCTGCCTGTAATCTGGCATAAACCTGTCCAGAAGTTCCTATTTTGGAAGAAAGCTGAATGTTAAAGGAAGAACTTGAGATCTATCTAATTCTTGGAAGAAAAGAAGAGTGAGGCTGCCTAATACCTTTTTGTGTCTCATATATTGAGGAAGTGTGGGGATGCTCAGATATGAAGGTGGGGGAGACCTGATGACTTCTTCCAGTCACCCTAAGTTTCTGATCTATCTGCCTCAGATGTGAGTGAGCATGACAGGCATCTGGGGGGTAGATTTTGTAAGGGGCTGATGCAAAGCTGGCTCCAGCCTGAACCAAACTTGGATCACATTCCAGGAGGTAACTCAGGAGCTGGCAACAGATCGCCTTTGACAGAGGTTTTCAGGACAAGGGCTGCCTCTCCTGCTGCTGGGAAGGCAAACTCTATGTTCTCATAAATTAGAGTCACAAAATATGTGTGCTTGCAAGCAGGGAGATTTTATCCTTCATATTCTAAGGTGAAAAAAAGTCCCATGCAAGAGAAATCATCCCTGTATCCAAATCTTCTCACAGCACACCCATAATTTTCACTTGTGAGGGCACAGACACCTTTTGCAGTTGTGTACCTCCCTCTCTGCATGGTAACAGGTTTGGAAAAAGACTTGGTGGCTACTAGGACTGTGGAAAAGTGACTGTGGGATGTACAAATCTCTGGATTTGAATGGAATTGAGACTGTGGGACTACAGCAGTCGATTTGTGAAGTCCAGCTAGACAGACTTGGAGCATGGTGCTTTGCTTGCACAAATGACGTGAAAAAGAACACCTGTGGCATTTCATAGCAAACACAGTTATGCTACAAGTGTATTTAAGTTCAGTAGTCTGACACACAGACATCACAAAGTGATAACTGCCAAGTGCTATTCAGAAGCTTAATTCTGTTTGTTGGTGTTTTGCTTTTGTCTCAGTTAATCATGTGTTAACAAAGGCAAGTTTTACTTCTAGAAGACTCTAGTAGACAGGATCTCTGAAACAGAATATCCTATGCCTAGTAAAACCTCAGGTTTATTATAGCTCTCATATAATGCTAGTGGCTGAGAGCATGGCCATGGTGAAAGAATTTGGCTGTGATAGCTCACTTGGTATATTCTAGAGTGGCTTGTGTTCTCCTAGTATTCAGTCAGAAATTACATATACCTTTTTTTTTAGTGTGGTGAAAGCATAAAACTGTTTCTAGTCTATCCAGGAAGAAACTGTGTTCTCAGAGGATGCTTAGCTTATCCTCTAGAATGCAAAATATGACCACTTGTCCCAGAGAGATTGAAAGGTAGAAATAAAAGAAGGGACTGAGACAAAGAAGATTGCCTAGAAATGTTGTGGAAGCTTCACCCCTGAAAATGTTCAAAGCCAGGTTGGATGGAGTCTTGAGGAAACTTGTCTAGTAGGAGGTGTCCCTGCCTGTGGTATGTGGGTTGGAAATAGGTGATCGTTAAGGTCCCTTCCAACCCAACCCATTCTACAATTCTATTGTGCATTGATTACTTTGTGCTTCTGTTTTCAGCCATGCTCAGACAGTGTTGACTGTTAAAAGTCATAAACAGATATTTGAAAAATCCCACTGTTACTTCTGAAAACAAAACAAAGAGCTCTTTCACTTCCAGTGTTTGCAAACAAGTTTTTAAAGCTATTGGGTTTTCAGTATCGGTATTATGAGTTTTGTTTTCAAAGCAGAGTCCCAAAAGGATTGTGAAACTCATGGTGGCTTACCTTCCATAAAGCTTAAAATGTGTTTTTCTCAGGAGTATACTTTCTACTGGCAAGTTCTTGTGGTTTAGCAGAGGCATAGTCAGGCATCTGTGAAAGTTTGGGGGGTTCTTAGCCAAGCTTTTAAAGACAAAGAATTAACTCTATGCCACTGTTCACACTTATGTTTTATGAAGGAATCATCTCTCTGAAACACAGTGATGTCTACTGTTGTCTCTGTCTCATAGAATCATGGAATAGTTTAGCCTGGAAAAGACCTTTATAGTCATTGAGCCCAACCACTAACCCAGCACTGCCAGGTCACCACTAAACCATGGCCCTCAGCACACACCTTCTAAATTCCTCCAGGGATGGTGACTCCACCCCTTCACTGTGCAGCCCGTTCCAGAGATTGGCAACCCTTTCAGTGAAGAAATGTTTCCTAATGCCCTATTGTCCATTGTTTCCTAGGAGGAGGAAGGCATCCACCACGAGTACTTTTTAACCTTCAGAATCCACAAAGGTTCTGTATTAAATCATTGTTTTATATGAAGCAGCAAAATGAATATAATCCCTATAGGGAAAATACATCAACAGCCACATCAGAGTGTGAGGACACTTCAAAGGATTTTGTTTGCTAATAAAATATTTAGTCATATAACTATATCTCTCTTATTTCTTCTTAGTTCTTTGTCCTCCTAGTCTCACAGTGATGGGCTGGTATTTATGGGTTGGTATTTCAGCAAGACCAGACTGGTTACTGTAGAATCACAGAATTGTTTGGGTGGAAGGGATGTTAAAGATCACCTAGTTCCAACCCCCTGCCATGGGCAGAGATGCTTCATGCTACATCAGCTTCCTCAAGGCACCATCTGACCTGTTTTTGAATACTTGAAGCTTCCACAACTTCTCTGAGCAACTTGCTCCAGTGCCTCATCACCCTTATGGGGAAGAATTTCTTCTTAATGACCAATACTCAATCAATCTTCCAATATGAACCCATTACCCCTCATCCTCTCACTGTGTGCCTGTTATGCTTATTACTGTGCTGGGTATTTTTTTATGTACATATACACATATGCAAATAGTTTTGTGGTTAAACTCCTTTATTTTTCAAACTCTTTTGTTTTTAGAATGAGATCAACCCTCATTCCTTCAAAAATTTCCTTAAAACCTGCTGGTGTTTTGGATGACAATGATAATGGCTGGTTTGTTTGTTGTTGTTTTTTTCCCTGGGCTTAACTGAGCTCCCTCATTATTCCCTCGCAGTAAGTGTAGGCATTATTCTTCCTTGCCATCTAAAAACTATGCAGCATTGCAATTCTGGTTTGTGCACTCACACATTATTTCCTCTTGGATCAAATGACACACAGAAAAGTGGATGGTTGCATTATAGGTATTTGCTGTAAGCAAAATCCTTTTTTAGAATCAGAGTTGGGAAGAATTATCTCCTTCCTCCTCTCTACTGTCAGTTTCATGTGTATGTATGGCAGAAAATGTCTAAAAACAGGAATTAAGAAATGTTGTACGTGCTCAAGGAAACACAGCACTATTCTATTCCAGAGACAGCTAATTATTAACTAATCACAGAACAGTTTGGGTTGAAAGGGACTATTAAAGGTCATCTAGTCCAATTCCCCTGCAGTCAGCAGGAACTTCTGCAACTAGAGCAGGTTGCTCAGAGGCCCAGCCAACTCGACCTGGAATGGTCCCAGGGAAGAGACAACTACCATCTCTCTAGGAAACCTGGGCTAGTGTCTCACCACCCTAAGTGCAAAAATTTCTTTCCTTCTATCTAGTCTAAGTTTTCCTTCTTTTAGTTTATAACTATCACCCCTTGTCCTGCCACAAGAGGCCTTCCTCAAAAAATTGTTCCAATAGACTCCCATTAAGTACTGGAAGTTTGCTGTTAGGTCTCCTCTGAGCCTTCTCTTCTCCAGGCTGAACACCCCAACTCTCTCAGCCTGTCCTCAGAGTTAGTGCTGTGCAGCAGGGTGTCCTTTCAGAGAAGACAACCTGCAAGCATAATCCATGCAGGAAGAATGAAACATGTTTGCTCACTCCTGATTGTGGACGGCACCACAAATTCAATTTAAAATCAATAGAGATTATTTCTTTACCTTGGAGTCATAAAAGTTACTGTTGAAAGATAATATTTAAGGTATACTTTGTAGCTAATTATCCTGTCGGTGTGTTTCCTTTCCAAGATACTTGAGCTCCTCCTGACACAGGAATTTCTAGAATCGTCTTGTGTGGAGAGGGCTCAAAAAGTAGTTTTCAAGAAGCAGACTAGAAAATTAACAGGAAATATCATCAGGATTCTCTGGTTCCCAAATGAAATAACTGTGAGAAATATCTGCAGGGTTTTGTTATTTTTGCTAAGATTTAAATCCTACAGCCTAGCATTTGCATTCCTAAACTCTCAGCAGCTTCCACGAAGGCAAATCACCCACAGGTCTACATGAAAACTGTTGCCTCAAAGCTACAAACCTCTTATACCATGGCTGATGCTCCTCTCTAATCCCCAGTGATCACCATTATTGTAGTTCTTAAGCACTGTGTCTACAACTACTTAGATTTTCTGGGTTTTTTTTAGTGGGAGTGGGGAAGTTTTTAATTACAAGATGTTTTGGGTATATTAATAAGACTTTATTTGAAATCATATTGGTGGCAATAAATAGATAAACCTTGTCTTCAGTTTTAAGATGTCATCTGACATGACAATTTTACTTGGGAATGTTGAAGGTATTCAAAAGTGAAGAGTGAAGACAGAAAAAAGCATAAAAGGTTTCAAAAAAGAACTTTGAAGCATTTAGTCTTTCCACAGATACCTCATCACCCTCATTTTCTTGGTGGAATTGTTTCTGCGTGGAATCTACACTTCTAATCATAGCTACTCCAGAAAATTTGCACTTTTAAGTGCATGAAGACTCAAGAGAGAAAATTCTTTCACATCTCGTTTACCATTACACCTCTTTTATAACAATTACTTTGTCCTTTTAAATTTCAGAAGCTGTCCTTTAATTTTTAGGAGCAACTGCAGTTCTGTGAGAGGTGGTTTGCTCAAAGTATTCTTTTAATGGAAACAGAGCAGCTTGTAGGAGGAGGGTTTTTAAAAACTGTTAGACATTTGTGAGTCCTTCTCCCACATGATGTGTTATAGGACAAGAGGAAATGGCCTCAAGTTGCACCAGAAGAGGCTTAGATTGGACATTAATAGAACTGAGGTGTGATCATTCATGATCCTGCATCACTACAGAGCAGCAATAGCTACCAGCATTTTAATCACACAACTGAGGACCTGTTGGAGATCAGCATAAGGGAAAAGGGCCTGAGGGTCATGGTGGGCAGAAGGATGACCATGAGCCAGCAATGTGTCATAGAATCATAGAATCATAGAATCAACCAGGTTGGAAGAGACCTCCAAGATCATCCAATCCAACCTAGCACCCAGCCCTAGCCAGTCAACTAGATCATGGCACCACATGCCTCATCCAGTCTTTTCTTGAACACCTCCAGGGACGGTGACTCCACCACCTCCCTGGGCAGCCCATAAGATTTCTTCCCCAAAAGGTTAGTCAAACTCTGGAAGAGGCTGTTTGGGGAAGGGATGTAGTTGTCATTCCTGGAGGGATTTAAAGATTTGTAGATGTGGTGCTGAGGAACATAGAATCATAGAATCAACCAGGCTGGAAGAGACCTCCAAGATCATCCAGTCCAACCTATCACCCAGCCCTGTCCAATCGACTGGACCATGGCACTAAGTGCCCCATCCAGGCTTTTCTTGAACACCTCCAGGGACAGCAACTCCATTGCCTCTGCAGCATTTGTCAGTTTTGCTGTAAAACCCCACACTTTGGTATCATTCCCCAGTTCAGGCTTTTTCAGCATTGAACAACGAAGGATTTTATTCTACTTTTGACTATTTTCAGGGATTAGTCCAAATACATCAGTGACTCTTACATAGCATGCTGCTGGGCTGATGAGACTCGCTTGAGCTTTGTGATTGATGGTTTGATTTGCTCAATTCATGGCCACATTTTCTGCTGTATTGATAAAGCAAACACTTGCTGCTTCTGCATTATGCACTTAAATATCGAAACATTATTGAATGCTCTCAGGTTTCCCCTCTGTGGCCTGGCAAATCGAAAGTCTGATAGCATAATGATTCCAAACACTTGTAGTTGCCTCTTACTGCAGTTTAAAATGTCCACAGTAAAACAGAATGGAAGGAATTGTTCTTTTAAACCCTTTTGGGCCCCAGGGCCAGTGGCTGGGCCTCACAGGCACAACTAGCACTGGCAGTCCTGTAGGTGCCCTCTGCAGATGATGTCCTCCTATGGGGTTGCTCTCCCTAGCTCAGAGCTTTCACTCAAGGCTAACACTCAAGGCTTTTTTAGCCCTTGTCCTGCTTTCTAATGGACAATTAGCTTTGCATATGCCAGGTCTGGTCGAATAGGGCTCCCAGCAACCTGACCTGGGCTGGGCACTGGGGAGGCTGCCTCCCAAATCCTGACTTCAGTGCTGGGTCCTTCTCTCCCAGAACATTGAGAGGCTGGAGCAGGTCTAGAGAAGAGCAACAAAGGTGGGGAAGGGTCTGCTTTCTTCAGCTCCCTGGGAGGAGGCTGGAGCCAGGTGGGGTTGGGCTCTGCTGCCCAGTAACAACTGATAGGATGAGAAGCAAGAGGCTGAGGTTGCACCAGGGGAGGCTGAGGTTGGAAATTAGGAACAATTTCTTCCCCCAAAGGCTTGACAAGGCCTGGCCCAGGCTGCCCAGGGTAGGGCTGGAATCCCTGTCCCTGGAGGGGTTTGAGTGTGGTACTGAGCTGTCAGCACTGGGTTGGACTGGATGATCTTGGAGGTCTCTTCCAACCAAAGCACTGTCATATCTTCGTTCACTGCAAGGAGATTGGCTTAGATGACCTTTAAAGTTCCCTGGCTGGCTAGGGCTGGGTGCTAGGTTAGACTGGATGATCTTGGAGGTCTCTTCCAACCAAAACACTGTCATATCTTTGTTCACTGCAAGGAGATTGGCTTAGATGACCTTTAAAGTTCCCTGACTGGATAGGGTTGGGTGCTAGGTTGGACTGGATGATCTTGGAGGTCTCTTCCAACCTGCTTGATTCTACAGTTCCAACCCAAAATGTTCTGTGACTGGATGGTTCTGTGTAGAAGTGTGACATGTAAAATACCCATCATATTTATCACAATCTGTGTTGCAGTGTGATCTGTGGACTATCCACTAGCCACTTCCAAGTACTGTATGGAGAGAGCAGTATCACAGTATCACAGTATCACAGTATCATCAGGGTTGGAAGAGACCTCACAGATCATCAAGTCCAACCCTTTACCACAGAGCTCAAGGCTAGACCATGGCACCAAGTGCCACGTCCAATCCTGCCTTGAACAGCCCCAGGGACGGCGACTCCACCACCTCCCCGGGCAGCCCATTCCAGTGTCCAATGACTCTCTCAGTGAAGAACTTTCTCCTCACCTCCAGCCTAAATCTCCCCTGGCGCAGCCTGAGGCTGTGTCCTCTTGTTCTGGCACTGGCCACCTGAGAGAAGAGAGCAACCTCCTCCTGGCCACAACCACCCCTCAGGTAGTTGCAGGCAGCAATGAGCTCTGCCCTGAGCCTCCTCTGCTGCAGGCTGCACCCCCCCAGCTCCCTCAGCCTCTGCTCGCAGGGCTGTGCTCGAGGCCTCTCCCCAGCCTCGAGGCCCTTCTCTGTGAGCGCAGGGCTGAGCTCTGCCTGTCCCTCTCCAGCTGCAGGGGGCCAGGAGCACCTCCTCGCACTCCCTCTCCTCTGCCCGTGGTGTTTGCTGAGGTATTTCTCACACTTTCCCGCTCCCACACACCCTTTCCCGCCTCTCTCAGGCAGTATTTTGCCCTTTCCTTAACTACGTTTTCCAGCGGTGCCACCGCCTTCTCTGAGGGGCTGAGCCGCGGCCTGCCCCGGGCCTGCGGGAGCTGCCTGGAGCCGGCAGCCTCAGGCGGCCCTCACAGCAGCCGCCCCCGCGGGCCCCTGCTGCCGGCGTCTGCAGGCTCTGCCCGGCGCAGAAAACGACGACAATCGAGCGGACAGAGGTGCCACCGCAGTCACCCGTAAGTAACCTGCTGTTAAAACAGTGTTGCTGAGCTGTGGTGACAACAGGAGCAGGCAGGAAAGGCAGAGCCCAGTGATCTTCTGTGGTCTCACAGGCCAGGGCTGGTGCTTGGGTGCCAGCAGCCTTGTCAGCCTGAGTAAGAAAGGCAAAACCGACTTGTTCTGTGGGAGCTGATAGACCTCTGTTTTTAAATTCACTTTTCTTTTCCAGGTACTGTAGTTTTGTGTTTGAAAAAGCCCTGAAACTAAAGCACCTAGTTTTAGCAATGAAAACACTGCAGCAAATACGCTTTGCACTGAAAAAGCACTGCAGCGTTTCCCCTTCCCACACAAGAACGAATGCTGCCTTTTCATACAGATAGATCATGCAAAACCAAGCTCTTGTACCAAAGTATTCATTTACTTTTGTCTGGAGTGAGTCCTGAGCTGTACTGGTCCATGTGGTAGTGCCAGGTTCTCTGCTGGAATATAGGGGGTTTGCCAACACACCAAGAAGTGGTGCTAAAGGACATGGTTTAGTGCCAGACTTGGTAGAGTGAGATAGTGGGTTGGACTTGATCTTAAAGATCTTCTCCAAACAAAACTATTCTATGGTTCTGTGATTGATATCTGAGTATTTAGCAGAACCTATTTGACTTATTCCTCCAGCAGCTGAGGAACATGGACAGCAAATGGACCAGCATGCCCAGGTAATCTACAGTGACTTAGAAGAGCTAGGAAAAGGCAAAATGTTGGGGCTATAACCATGCCCAAAGTATTCACATAGTGTGCTCCCTAGTGCAGAAGTGACTGCAAGAAACATGGAACACTCTCAACAGTGGCTGGCACTGTTGTATCATGCCTGTAATTTTATATCGTCATTCCTAATGCTGTAGTATTTAGGGATGGGGGAGCTGGTTAAGACCACATAAGCATCTAACCTAAACATTTGAGGTTTGAAATCGTTTGGTTAGCTTCCCAGCTCCACTCCCAGTTTTCATCTGCTCCAGTACCTCCCTGTTGGGATGAATCCAAAAGGGGAAATATCAAAATACCATGAGAGAGGCTGTTCTCTGAAAGTTGGTGGCTCCATGCCATTGACCTGTTAACCTAGCAGCCAGATGAGCTGGGGTCATAGGTAATGCATCTGTGTAATCCACAATGCACACCTTGTTTTTATGGCTCTGTTGGGTTTTTCTACAGTACAACGACTGGGACTTCGAGATGAAGCTTTGCTTAGAAAATATCCCTCAAACCTCAAATAGTAACATCTGTGTTTTAAAGTAATAGGTGTGATATTGATTAGCACAGAAAAAATCAGAATTCAGAACTAGAGAGAATGAAAGTTCTCAGTCAGAAATGAAAGTTCTGTGTCAGAGGCAAACACTTGATGTCTCAGGGCAAGTATATCTCATTCTTCAGAATTTATTACTTTGTATTAAAGGCACAGGAATGAAAAGTCAATCATTTTCTTAGATGTCTTGTGGAGCTGGTCCACTGATACAACAAACTGAGATGCCTTGGAGACTGTAGTCCAGTACAAATTCATAAATTAGCATTGAATTGAAGAGGATTCTCACAGGAATAGTGTATTTTATAGGTTAAAAAGCAGAATACCACAGAAGTACCTCACTTAATCCTGGATTAAGGGAAGGTAAATTAGAATAAACATAATTCATAACTTTAGCAGAATCATCAATATATTTGTACCTCTCTCTCTGTGTAAATACTTACAGGAAGGTATGGAAAGCATCAACTTGTCAGTGAAATTTCATATGACATAAAGAACAAATGGTGAATTTAAAATAGCTTTGGTGCTCTTGGGACATCAGGTGGTGCTTTGTTACTGTTTCTTTTTCCTTTTTGTTTTTAAAATAGTTGTAATTTTCCACTCTAATGGTAAAAGGTTGTACCACTGAACTTTTGCTTCGGAACAGAGCTGATCTAAACTTAATGAATTTCTTCACTGTTGTCTTCAGGATTGGTCTTGGCACTTTGCTCAGTAGAAAGTCTCTAGATCTGATGAAGTTTTGTGACCTTATGTGCCTGGTTTGGTGTGTGATATTGCTGTTTATCAACAAGGTTGTATATAACAAATGGTCTGGGAAACTTTTGTAACACCAATATCGTAGAGCAACAGCTTCAGTTCCCTAACAGAGAGATGAAGGAGAAAAACTGTAGAACCTTACATCACTCTGAGAGCTGGAGAAGTTCCTGCAGCACTTATGAGAGATGACTCACACTTGTAGTTATTTCATAGAACCATAGAAACATTCTGGTTGAAAAAGACCTTAAAGATCAGGAGTCCAACTATTATCTAACTCTACCAAATCTGGTGCTAAACCATGCCCCTCAGCACCACATCTCTGCATCTTTTAAAGACCTTCAGTCATCTCTCTGGGGAGCCTGTTCCAGTGTTTGAGAAACTTTCAGTGAAAAAGTTTCCTCTAATATCCAGACTAAACCTCCCCTTTCTCTCATCCCTGTCTCTGGGTTTGTTTCTTTAGTTAGAGTTTGTTCTATAATGTCTGTGTAGTTAGAGTTTGTTCTATAATGTCTGTGTTGCTTTGCGAGAGAGGGCAGATGTTTATAAAAAGCATACCTTGTGTGTGGACGAAAGCTTTGTGACAGTCACAGAATATTAAGAGTTGGAAGTGACCTCAAAAGATCTAGACCAACTCTCCAGCCAGAACAGGATCACCTAGAGTAGGTCACACAGGAATGCATCCAGATGACACTGGATGTCTTCAGAGAAGGAGACTGCACAACCTCTCTGGGCAGCCTGCACAACCTCTCTGGGCAGCCTGCTCCAGTGTTCTGTCACCCTCACAGTGAAGTAAGTTTTTCCTGATATCCTCATGAAGCCTCCTATGTTCCACCTTGCACTCATTGCCCTTGTCCTGTAACTGAACATCTTTGAGAAGGGCCTGGCTCTGTCCTCCTGACACCCTTAACATATTTATAAACATTAATGAGGTCACCTCTCAGTCTCCTCCAAGCTAAAGAGCCCCAGCTCCCTAAACCTTTCCTCATAAGTTCCATTCCCTTCATCATCTTTGTGGCCCTGCACTGGACTCTCTCAAGCAGTTCTCTGCTCTCTCAAGCAGTTCCCAGTCCTTCCTGAATGAAGTGGCCCAGAACTGGACACAGTATTTCTGATGGGACCTCACCATGGCAGAGTAGAGGGGGAGGAGAATCTCTCTTGACCTACTCACCACATCCCTTTGAATACACCCCAGAATGCCATTGGCCTTTTTAGCCTCAGGGACAGAGTCTCAAGTTGTGCCAGGGGAAGTATAGGCTGGATGTTAGGAGGAAGTTGTTCACAGAGAGAGTGATCTCCCATTGGAATGCGCTGCCCAGGGAGGTATTGGAGGCACCGTCCCTGGAGGTCTTCAGGAAAAGACTGGATGAGGCACTTAGTGCCATGGTCTAGTTGACTGAATAGGGCTGGGGGATAGGTTGGACTGGATGATCTTGGAGGTCTCTTCCAACCTGGTTGATTCTATGATTCTATGATTCTATGTCACATTGCTGGCTCATGGTCATCCTTCTGCCCACCAGGACTTGCAGGTCCTTTTCCCTTATGCTGATCTCCAACAGGTCCTCAGTTGTGTGATTAAAATGCTGGTAGCTATTGCTGCTCTGTAGTGATGCAGGATCATGAATGATCACACTTCAGTTCTCCAGACAACAGGGAGGAGTTGAGAGAAGACTGTCTTGCAAAGGAGTGATGAATAGGAATGAAAAAATGGAGATAGTGAATGCCCTATGGACAAGCAGCCTTGTCTTCAGTATACCTCAGGGCAGAAAAGAATGTTTTGGAGAAGTCAGAGACTTCAAAACTGAAAATCATTCTCATGTTTGCACTGAGTATACAAAGCAGGGCTGCAAAATCCTGATGTTATTTATCGTGTGGTCCAAGACTGATATTTGCTAACCAGATGTCTAAAATTAAGCATCTAAATGCATGAATAAGTAACAGATTTAAACCGAAGTTGGAACTATTCCTCACTTGAGAAAATCAGACCTCTTGGAAAGAACATAAATGGAAGATGTAGATACTTGCAGGTCTAGCCTGAGTCCAAATTCTCTTGTTTTTCTACTCTGTCCTCACCAGATAGTCTGCTGTCCTAGAGGTGGGGATGGTTATGATTACTTTCTGCTTTTTTCTCCCTGAATCTTCTTTCATAACTAAGAACTTGTTATGTCTGGACACTTCTGTTTATGCTTTCTAGTCCCTCTGAAACTAAATATCCAACTAGGGGTGAAAGCCAAACTGCAAACTGTCTTAATGCTTGTTTATGTTTTCTTTTCCTTTTATCTCTTCTCTCTGCCCCCATCTACTGCACTCAAGTTTACAAATCCTTATATGAGGTCATCTGTCAATTGTTATCCTTGTTCCTATCCTGCAAGCCTCACATTTGATCTAAAGTCGTTGCTCAGCTCATGAAAAGGCTTCTTGTTTGCTGTGAAAATAAAATATTGAGGCTGTGGTTATGGGATTTTCATTACTTTCTGGGGGTGCACATTTGGAACAGATGTGAAGGGGCAGGCAGCCAGGTTGTGTCATCTGAGACACGGCACATTGGCACATTTTGGTATAAACTCTTCTAAATTCAAAATCATCCTGGCAGCAAATCAGGTTGACTCATGTTACAAAATGACATTTAAAAGACACTCTTCTCCACGGTGAAATTCTGCCTTTGTTGTGGGTTAGTCCCAATAAGCATCTCAGCCCCACATAGCCACTCACTGCCCCCATATTCCCTAGTGTGATGAGGGAAGAGGAAAGGAGGAGTACAAACAAGAAGACTCATGGATTGAGATAAAAATTGTTTAATAAGTAAAAGAGGAGTGGAAGAAGAGGGAAAGAACACAAAACAGTGGTATGAAGGCAGTCACTCACCAACTCCCATGTGTAGGCTGTTGCCCAGCCACTTCCTGAAATAAATATGTCTAACCTACATAAATCTGAGTCCTTTTATCTTATTATCCAATGCCAAAGTGTCATCCAGAAGCATTTCAGAGGAATGGTAGGGGTTGGAAGCGACCTCTGAAGATCACATAGTCCAACCTGATTTCTGTATCAGGATCACCAGGTTTGGAATCTCTCCAGAGAAGGAGACCCCACAACTTCTCTGGGCAGGCTGCTTCAGTGCTCCAGCATCTTTACAAGAAACAATTGTTTCTTTATGTTCAGGTGGAACCTGTGTTCCAGTTTGTGCTTATTGCCCCTTGTCCTGTTGTTGGGAACCACTGAAAGAATCTGGTCCTGTTCTCTTGACCCCTCCACCCTTAAGATATTCAACATCACTGATGACATCCCTTCTCAATCTTCTCCAGGCTAGACAGCCCCAGATCTCTCAGCCTAGGAGGACATCTTAGCAGAGAGATGTTCTAATCCCCTCGGCATCTAATCCGTGTTTTGTCTCTGTTACTCGGTAACATAAAAAGAACAAAGGCATCAGTTTTAGAAAGACTGATCCAGTGTTTCTCTGCAGAGATCCGTTTCACACAGACAGAGACAGGCTTGAAAGATTTTTGTGGATTTCATGTTAGATTTACATTTAGATTCTGGTTTGGGGTTTTTTTTTAAACCACAAAATGTACCCTATGGTAAAATCAGAAGACTGACAGAACTGTTTACATTCCTTGATAGAAGAATTCCAATAAAAAGAGTTTTGATCAGCAAGTCCTGAGAGCTCTGCTGTGCAGCAGGGACAACCAGAAAATAAAACTGAGTGCAAACTATGGGGTGCTTTACTCTGCCTCTACTCTGAACAACTGGGTCCAGTTCTGGGGTCCCCAGTTCAAGAGAGACAAGGAACTACTGGAGAGAGTTCATCAGAGGCTACTAAGATGCTGATGGGGCTGGAGCATTTCTGTGAGGAGGAAAGGCTGAGAGACCTGGTGCTGTTTAGCCTGGGGAAGAGTAGACTGAGAGAGGATCTTATTAGTGCTTACCTACCTCTAAAGGGTTGGTGTCAAGAGGATGGGACCAGACTCTTTTAATTGGTGACCAGTGATAGGACAAGGGGCAGACATGGACTAGGGCCGAGGAGTTTCTATCTGAATACGAGAAAAAATTCCTTTCTTAAGGGTGCCTGAAGCAGTGGATCAGGCTGCCCAGGGAAGTTGTGGCGTCTCCTTCTCTGGAGAGATTCCAAACACAACTGGGTGTTGAGATCCTGGGCAGTCTGCTGTGGGCAACCTTGCTTTAGTGGGAATTTGGACTCGGTGATCTCCAGAGGACCCTTCCAAAGTCTATCCATTCTATGATTCTGTGTTTAAGCTAAGTTACTGGGAACATTCTCAACATGTCCTGCTCTCTGCAGAGTGGCTGGAATAGATGACCTTTGGAGCTGCTTTCCAGCCCAAACCTTTCTTTCTGTGATTCTGTGATTAACATGTAATTTTCTGCTGCCAACTCACAGGCATCCCACAGTACCTCTGAGTTTTAACTAACCTACTTTTCTCATCCAAATGGAGGAGACTGACTCTCCAGTTAATTCATCCTCATTCAGTCACACTTTTCTCTTTAATCATGCCTTCTCATTGCTCCTTTGTGTTTGATTAATAACTGCACTACTGTAATGTCTGGTGTTATATTGCTTCTTTTCTTAAGTGAGTAGTGAAAAGGGAGGTATCTTCAGTATTTTGTTATTTATTTTCTTACTCTTCCATGTCACACCCCTCAAAGTCCGCATTTCATGATGCAGTTGTCCTTGCTATTCACCATCAGGACTTAATTTTTAATGTTTTCATAGCACAGGGCTATTTTTCCTTCCATTCCACCCACCCATCCTTGAGGTACAAGTTCTTGAACATTTAAACAGCCATATTTCTGCCTCTCTTTTATCCTCACGTTCCTACAGGACTAAGCCCATCTGCCACTGATTGCAGTGGGGATTGCATGACTATGAGTGCTGTGCAAGCTGATGGCATTCAGGCCACGAGAAAATTCCTCTAGCCAAGCACGACATTGTTAAAGTCCAAGTTCCCCTTATGTAGCATTGTGAATAAGCATTAACACAAAACAAACTTGTTTAAATCAGTTTAGCAACTGGAAAAACTTAGCACTTGGCAGATCAGCAGTGTTTGTCTGAGTGCTCTAGTGCCAGGGCACTTCCACACCCGGTTGCTCCCTTCTCAGGCAGCTTGTAGCCTTCCCAGTTAATCTCAGGGACATCATCTCCTTCCAGTGTGGTCCTGCTGTCATCCTGTGCCTCCAGAGGCTAATGGAAGTGAATCTGTTCGGCCAGAAGTGACTGTAACCTTCTGACTTTGTCTTTGCCTTTTTTCATGGATGACAGCCAACTTGTACTATGAATAAGAAATTGACTTAAAAGTGTTGCCTGCCATCAATGCTCTTAAGGGTTGCTGAAAACAACACAGAAAAATAAACACAAGAGCCTACAGCATTACCTAATGCACAGAAAATACCAATTTATATATGGGTTTAGGTGGAAGAAGACATAGTGTGAGCTTATAAAACATTTAATCTTCAAAACAGAGAAGAAGGAGGAATTACCTGTAAAGGGTTAGGGCTGGGCTGGGTACTGGACAAATGACAGAGGCTCTCTAAGAGCCCCTCTGCCTTCCTAAAGAGAAGAGAAAGGGAATAAGGAAAAAAAAAACTGATGGGTTGGGAAAGAAACATTAAATAATAATAATATTGATGATGATGATGATGATGATGATGATGATGATGATGATGATGATGATGATGATGATGATGGTGAAATAGATACAAATCAATATGGAACCCAAATCCCTGATGGCAATGCTGTCACCCTCACCACTGAGGACTGGGCAGGCACTGGAGAAGTTCCAGACCAGACTCATCTGCGGATGGGAACCAGATGTGAAGATGGATTCTGGAACTGGATTCAGGAACACATGGATTGGGGCCAAAGCAGAATAGAGAGAGTCCTCCATGGATGCCAGCCACTGAAGAAGGGGCTTGATCCTGAAGATGACATCTACAGGATGGAATCCCTTGTTTGTCAGTTTAGGATCACCTGCCCAGTCTGCTCCTTCTGTCAGGTGCCACATCTAACTTTCTGCACCCCAAGGTGTGGCACAAGATTTAGCAGTGACCTTGGTCTACACAGAGCAAGTCTAAGCCAGAGCCTTTCTGCAGCCCAGCTCTTGGCAGTAACTCTCCCCATCAGTGCTCTCACTGCTAGCAGCACCCCCTGGCTGTGCAAACCTGCTCTCAACTTCAAAAGGTGCCCTTACTGAGCAGAGACTGAGCTGAGAAGTCCAATCACTGAATAGAAATAATTCTTTCCAGCTCAAACCAGATCCTCTTGCTAACTGCTTGACTAGAGATATTTTTCTTGAACTTAGAATTTATTAATTAATAGCAATTAAGTGCCATTTTGGTGTGGGGTTATACAAGATTGTAGACCAAGCAAAATCTTGATGATCAAGTCAGCTAGATTTTAGATTTCCTATGGTGAAGTGCTAGTTTGCTGTGTGTGATGATAGCAATCTGGTCATGCTGCCAAGGTTTATGATAAATGTGAGTATGTTAGACTGTCTGTTTTGTCATACAAATTAAATAGGAGGTGAAATGGCACTAAATTCTGCTAAAGAAACCAAAGCATTTATTGCATAGCAAAGCACCCACATGCTGAAGCATGGGAGGCTCTCTGTAAACATCATGAAACCTTGTGAGGGTTCCTCAAGGTAACCTATGGTTATGGAATCTCCTTCTCTGGATACTGGTAAAACCTTCCTGGACATTGCAATCCTGGGCAACCTGCTCTAGGTGACCCTGCTCCAGCAGTGCTGTTGGACTAGATCATCTCCAGAGGTCTCTTCCAATTCTCACCATGTTGGGATTCTGTGATGCTCTTGTCGTATTCTAGTGCAGAGGATGATTAAGTAACAGAATTCCTGGTCTAAGTATTTACCTATTTTTCATTCTGTAGAAGTGCTAAAGTAGGGTTTGAGCCCACCTTAGCTGCAGCCCTAACAATCCTACCAGGGTAAATACAATGAGGTCAGCATTATCTTGAGTCAGTGTGCAGGAGAAATGGGCTTAAATGTGGTAGTGTAAATCTAGACCACTTCAAACACCCTCATTATTGTCCTGCCAGTAATGTTGTTTGCACTAGACTGCAACTAACACAGACTCAAACCCTACTTTAGCACTTCTACAGGATGAAAAGTAGGTAAATGCCCAAGTCAGGAATTCTGTTACTTAATCATCCTCTGTACTAGCACACAGAAGGCAACCTTGCTGCCAAATCCCCTCTTGCTTTCCTTTAGAGACTACACCAAGCTGTGTAGATTGCTTATTCCTGACTTTGTTATCACTGCCTCTGAACTCTGTCAGCTGTTCAGTCACCTGCTAATTTAAGAGAGAGACTTTCAGTTGCAACAGACATTAGTTATTTTCATTTATTAGATACAACTCGATGTACACAGTGGGTCTTCTTCAGTCTGTCTCTAGAGGAGAACTTGTGGGACCACTTAGCAGAGAAAATGGCTGTGTCAGCTGGTTGTCACACACAGAGTGTAAACAACCCAGAGTGAGGCAGGTTGCTCCGTAAAACATCAGAGTTATCTGGCTCTGCCCAAACACCAGTCAGGCTATGACCAAACTTTCTTTTATCGTTCTTTTGGGTGAAGTATTTCAGCAGGTTTGTGCCTCAAGCCAAAAAAGGATTTTGTGGGGTAGTCCCACCTGCTATTCACTGGGAAAACTTATTTTTAAACTGTTTCCATGAAGTATGCCTGGTATGGGATCAGACTTTACAAGCTGAAGGAGGGTTCTGCTGCATATATGTGCAGTACAGTGCCTCAGTGTGTGCGCCGGAAAAGGTTCAATGCTGGACTCTCTCCCTCCACACCTCATTTTTAAACTGTTAACTATAAGCTCTCATGGTAGTAAGGCTACATCTGCACCTCAGGGGCCACTTTCAGGTGCCAGGAACCTTCTAAAAGGTGCCCTTTGTGCACATGCTTCATAGAGAAATTTTCATCCCACAAATGAAATGTCATGGTATGTTCTTGATGCTGCTCTTCAAGATTGCCTGCACTATGAAAGTGTTAAAATGTTATGGAAACTTCTCATGAAAACAATTCCTTTTGGTGATCAGATCAATTAACAATGATGTTTTAAGGATTCCCAACTTGTTTCTGACTTATTTGTCAATAAAGATAAGTGTCTGTTGACTTGACAAATTGATGCAGTTTAAAAATCAATTAGAATAAAACATCTGATCCTTTACAGAGAACAGGCTTTTGCTATGTCAAGGTTTGTGGCTGGGTGAACCACTAGAGAAGTGACAGATGTGTTCTATGGATTCAGTCTGGGAACATCCCCAGCATCGGTGGTGACAATGATTCCATTGCCATCAGGGAGTTAAGTTTAATACTGGTTTGTATTTACTTGTATCTATTTAATGTCATCGTTATTATTTTCACTAAAGGTGGTTTAGTTTCTTTCCCAACCGAAGGCACAGGGGTGAACAGAGAGCTCAGTGGCCAACCTAGCCCTAACTGGTGACAGGGTTACATCCCATGTCTCCAAGAGTACAGGGATGCTGTTGGTGTCTGAAAGACTGTGAAGTGAATGGTGGTGTTTATGCTTTCGAGTTTATTACTCTATGCTTTTAATGTCTTTGGCATTTTTTTAAACTAGAGTTGCTATTTAATGATGGGGGGTGAGGAGGGCTGTGAAATAGAAAACCAGCAGATGCTTCCAGTCCAGCGCCTTTCTGTGTGTATCACTGCCAGACTTTTTGGCATACCCTCATGATTATCCTTAGGAGCAGCCATTGCCTGTTTGCAAAAGTACCTATTTCTTCTGGAGCTGCTATTTTTTTGGTGCAGTTTGAAGTTATTATGAGGTCTAAGACTTCACAATGATATCGTATTGCTGAAAGAATGGTATCAATTCAAGTGCTGAACCTGTATCTTAAATCCTTCCAGCCTGAAAGACTCCTCTCATTCCAGGCAAAACATGGGGGTGGGATTTTCAAATCTGAGTGGCCCTTAGGACTTCAGATTGTATTGTTTGAGTGATTGCAGAATGTACTGGGGTATATTCCAGAGGTTTTCTAGGGGATCAAATTCTAAATGTTAGAAAAATGTAATGTAATAAGGTGCTCAAATGTATACCTGGAGCTGTGCATGTATATATCTGGAAGTCTGCTCTCTGGAATAAACACAGCTGCATTTGTTTGGATGTGCAAACCAGCTTTATAAACACAGGAGGATAAATCTTGTGTTGCACACTCAGATGCACTAGAGGACAGTGTCACTAGTCTGAACTTTCTCTTTTTCTGCATTGTAAAATTCAATTATATGATAATTACCTCAAGATTTATTCTTTGATTTCAAGCTCATAATTAAAACATTCAAACTCCAGGTAATTTCACTACATCACCTCTCCAAACAAATTTTGTAGGCCACAGTGAGTGTCAATGTCTCTGTAAGATTCCAGTGACTTACTTGCAGGTTTAGCCACTTCTGCTTATGTGAGGGAAAATATTGCAGAGGTGAAGGTCAGCTTGAGACCCAAATTTAAATCAACAAAACTTTGTCATATGAATTTTAATCTGTCATGGTTAGAACTGTGTGACACCTGCTTCTGTGCCCTCCTTACTGTTCTCCTAACTGTATTTCCAAATATAACCATTTGTTGTTTAGCCTTGAGGAGGCTGAGTGGAGATCTTCTTGCTCTTTACAGCCGCCTGAAAGGAGGTTGTAGTGAGATGGGTGTTGGTGTCTTCTCCCATGTAACAAGTGACAAGACAAAAGGAAATGACCTCAGGTTGTGCCAGGGGAGGTTTAGGCTGGATGTTAGGAAAATAGTCTACCCTGAAAGGGTTGTCAAGCCTTGAAACAGGCTGCCTAGGACAGTGGTGGAGTCCTCATCCCTGGAAGGATTTAAAAGATGTGTAGAGGTGGTGCTGAGGGACGTGGTTTAGCACCAGACTTAGTAATACTGGTTTAATGGTGTGATGCAGGGATCTTAGTCTTTTCCTGCCTAAAGCATCCCATGATTCTATGATATACTTGCTTACTGTTATTTTGAAATAAGAGTGGAGTGGCAGGATCAGGTCTGCATTAGGAGTGAGTTTTAGGTGTTGTGGGTGAGTTTTTCTGCACTTCCTTCAGCTCAGAACTCTTTGTTCTGGGGTCAGCCAAAAAAAGGAAAGGACAAGTTCCCCTCTTTCCTCCCAGACAGAAATGTGGAGACAGGATGAGTATCCCCACAGGGGTGAACTGCAAATACAGGCCTGCAGACACCACAGAGGAAGCAGCTGGTGGCATTAGTTCTGTCTAACAAGAAGCAGTTCCTGTTACACCTCCTTGAAAACATTGTGGGTAATAAGGCACATAAAGAGGGAATGTGACCTCAGAGAACTCAATGTACATATTGATTTTCTGGGAGACAAGCAGCCTAAATACCAACATTTCCTAAGTGTAGCTGTGGATCTGCAAAAGACAAATGAATCAACATCACCCTTTAAATGGTTGAAGACTTCATATACAGACCCCAGTGCAAGCAGACACACATGCTTTGGGAGAGGCAGTGGCTTGTGTAGAGGATGTAACAGAGCTATTTTTGTTTCTCAAGACTGCTTTCTTTCCTTTCTTGGGCAATTTAGCTACAATGTAACAACCCATAATAAGGAAGGTGACTGAAAAAAGCCTGTCTGTGCTCTGGTAAACCTGCCTTTCATGAGAGGGCAGAAAGGCTCTGGCTTAGACTTGCTCCTTTGGAGACCAAGGTGACTGCTAAGTCTTGTGTCCTGCATGGGCGTGCAGTAAGTCTGAGGTGGCACCTGCAGGGATGAGCAGACAGGATGGATAACCCTAAAATGACAAACAAGGGATTCTATCCAATGGGTATAAAATTCAGTGTAAAGCTGAGACATCACCAGGGTCAAGATCTCTCTTCTGAGAAGGTCAGTGTCTGAGAAGGGCTCTGTCTGTTCTGCTTTCAATCCCAGTCTGTGTGTTCCTGAATCCAGCTCCTCAATCCAGTTACTGAATCCTGTTGCTGTCTGCCACTGAATCTGGTCTGGGACTTCTCCAGTGCCTGCCCACAGGATCAGTGGTGACGGTGACACTGCCATCAGGGGTTGGGTTTGGTGTAACTTCTCTATTTGATTTTTGTTATTATTATTTTCGTTAAAGCTGGTTTTGTTTCTTTCCCAGCCTATCAGTCTCTCTAGCTCCTTTCCTTTCTCTTCCCTTTTGGAGTGAAAGGGGTTCATAGAAAGCCTCTGTTACTTGTTTAGTGGTTGGTCCAGCCCTAGCCCTAACTTTGGCACATGTCCAGGTAAGATGCAGCTACTACAGCTGCCACACATGCATTGTAGGTACCAAGTGTTGAAACCCACTCATGCTTAGACACACTTTGAGATGAGTCAGATACAGAGGTCAGGCATTAACTTGTAGAGCACCTCGTGCTTGCACACCTTCACAGAATTTCAGCTTCTCTGGACAATTACAGACCTAGGTGTGATGTTAGCAGAAGGAATCCATCTCACAGCTGCTCTAGAGAAAAGTTATGGGAACATGCAAATGTAGCACTAGCAGAAATGCTCAGCTCAGGTGTAAATGATGGGAGGCCTAAGTAATACAGTTACAATGTCTGTAGTCTCCAGTAGTCAGATGAAGGTATTCTTTGGAATAGAGACTCAGAATTTATTTACAACTGGAAGGATCAGAACAAAAAAACAGTCCAGAGCTGATGCTTGTTGGTAGTGACATAGGTGGTTTGCTCAGAGGTAGCCTGTTTAATCTGAGGGAAGAAAGAGAACTTGGAGAAAAATATTTTGGTATCAAGTTTGCATTTGTTTTATTTAAAACTGTGTACCTAAGCTTAACTCGTTCTTTAGTATGAGGGTGGTGGAATTCTGAAGTAGGCTGCCCAGGGAGGTTGTGGATGCCTCCTCCCTGAGGGTGTTGAAGGCTGGGTTGGATGAGGTCTTGAGAAGCTGAGCCTAGTTGAAAGGCATCCCTGCCCGTGGTGGAGAGGTTGGAGTAGATGATCTTTGAACTCCCTTCCAACCTAGGCCATCCTGTGATTCTGCACTGTTCCTTTCCCATATTAAAAGAAATGGGTCATGTGCGTGTATCTGTGTGACAGAAAAAGGAGAGGAGACAAAATGCTCCAAGGAACTGAAACATCTGAAGTAAGGAGAGAGACCATTCACAGAAAGAAGTAAGGTGGAGTTTTTGGCTTGAAAGAACATAATGTTTTCTCTTGGACAGCCTGTCCTCCCATAAAGCTTGTATAAGCTCTCTGGGACTTACTGGAAGCACTCAGGTACCTTATGTGCCGTTAGGTCTGAGTTAATAGGGAGGAGGTTCTTCAGCAGAGCATACAGAACCAGTGAGAAATGTGTCCAGTGGATCATGACTAATTAAAAAAAGAAAAAAAAAAGTCAGTGGTTCCAAATCCATATTTATTGCAATTGCTGGATGACTAAACTGGTATTCCACAGTCCACAGAGAAGGAAATTCCTCCATCCGTTAGGGAGTGTCTGCAACTTACCCAAGCTCATTTTATTCTGGCCCAAACTTCTTTATATGACTGAAATAAGAACACTTCCTTGATTTACTTGTCAGAGCAAAGCCCTTTAGCTTCTCAGACTTCTCTTTTGGAGAAACAGTTTGCAAACTGCTGAAATGCTGGTTTCTGTTTTCTTGGGCTGGTCAGACTCCTACAGACCAGCTTAAAAACACTATAGGGAAAACCTAAAATTTCTAACCCAAAGCATTCAATGATTCTAATATTAATATTCATTTACTCATGGCTGTCATGCTGAGGTGGAGACTTCCCTGAGTAGACCCTGTGTGCCTCTGCTGCCTGTGAGCAATAAACAGTCTCTGCTAGCAGAGTTCTGAAGATACAGAGTAATTAAAATCACATCTGCCCATCTATTTCTCCTGTACTTGTGATACTCTATTACCATGGCATTCGATGAACTCTAAGATCAGATTCTTAGCACAATGTCTAAAGTAAACCAAGTCAAAATATAGTCATATGAAAAACCTCTAGAAACCATTGTTGTCTAGATCTGGAATTAATTATTGGAGCACAATTTTTAAGTTGTTTTCATCTTTTCCCTCCAGGGTTATCCATAGCAATACAAATTGTTCTGTATATGTTGAATCAGAGAGTTTGTTTGCTTGTTTGCTTGTTTTGTGTACTTGTATCTCTTTTGGGCTTGCTACCTCAGGAAGTTCTGGCAAACAGGTAGTTGGCAGGAAAGCTGCCACCTCAGATGACTTTATCCTGCCCCATTTCTCTTTGTTTCAGCTGTATACTCAAAATGTCATCTGGTGGTTTCAACAGCAGTAAAGAAATCTATTGGCTGCCTTTGTACTGGCCACATTTATGTTCCAGTTATAGATGATGGCAACTGAGCCAAAATACTTGGGTTTAGAGCAGCATCTTGCCTCATACATGCAGTAAAATGTAGTCTCCCTTCTTCCCATTAGCAATTGGCATTTCCTGGCTTTACAGACAATGCTTCCCCCCACACACCTTTTAGATAATTATGTTCTTCTGTGGGCCACAGTCTGCAAAAGAACAATTTAGCCACAGCTTTTTTTTTCATGATGGTTGGGTAAAATCTATGGCTGACTTAAATCAGTGACATCTGGCCCACTGTGAGATTCTCAAGAGAAAAACCTAACCCTAGGATGCACAGGGGCAGGTTTCTTACCTGTAAATACAGGAGATGTTGCAGAACTTTTTCATAATATCTAATCTAAATCTCCTTTTTCAGTCAAAACTGTTGCCCTTTATCCTATCACTGCACTCCCTGATAGAGTCTCTCCTCATCCTTCTTATAGGTCACTTTAAGTACTGAAAGGCCACCATAAGTTTCCAGTCTACTTTTTATTTGAACAACTTACTCCATGGGAAATATTTTAATTTATTTTATTAGACAGTAAGCAGTACTCCTCAAGTGCTCATTCCTCATTTTTTTTAGATGCATAAAGGAAAGAAAACTCTCATTTGCTTTGTATTGTTCCTCTAAACTGTTTAATCAGAGCGTTCATCTGAAGCAACAGAAACAAATGCATTTTATGTCTATGCATGTACTTGGAAAGCAGATCTCTTGAGCTTGGTGGTGATAAATTTAGAATATGTAACAATTGTCCAAAACTCCTATTAGAAAAATATTTCAAATGTCTTTGTTTTGAACTTCAGTGATATCACAAGTTTAATTCTCTCAAAGTATGATTTTAAAATCATACCATAAGTGGATACAAATGAGTCCTTTTATCAACAAACTCTCTTCTAAAAATAGCTAGAACTTTATCATTAATTAATAATATACAAAGCCTCTACCAAAAGATGGAACAGAATGGCCTCTTTTACCCAAAACATTAAATTTATTTTGCCTCCAAACCTTCAGTGACTGTCTCAGAGCAAATAAATGAGATTTGTACCACAGTGTCCAAAATGAACACGACTGGAAGACTCTGATGGACTTGAGTAATGAGATAAAGAGAGGAGATTGAACTCTGAGGGTGTTAGGTATGGAAAGGCACTTCACCTTATAGGTAGTGTTGTATATATGTTCTTACATGGCATGTGAAGTGTGAAAGGGAACTTTCACTTGACAGTTCGACATAACCTGTATCCAGGTGGGGGGTGGCCTCTTCTCCCAGGCAACCAGCAATAGAACAAGGGGACACAGTCTCAAGTTGTGCCAGGGTAGGTATAGGCTGGATATTAGGAAGAAGTTCTTCACAGAGAGAGTGATTTCCCATTGGAATGGGCTGCCCAGGGAGGTGGTGGAGGCACCGTCCCTGGGGGTCTTCAAGAAAAGACTGGATGAGGCACTTAGTGCCATGGTCTAGTTGATTGGCTAGGGCTGGGTGCTAGGTTGCACTGGCTGGTCTTGGAGGTCTCTTCCAACCTGGTTGATTCTATGATTCTGTGATTCTATGATTCTATAAACCAGCAAACACATATCTGAGCTAAAAATGCAAGAGTTGGCAGTGGGACTGAAACCTGTCCTGTGTGCAGAGCTGAAGGGAAGCTGATGACAGTGGCAAAGAAGTGCCTGTAGATGACAGAATAATAGAATCATACATATTGGAAAATATCTCCACGACCATCAAGTCCAACTGTTAACCCAGCCCTGAAAAGTCCACCACTAAACCATGTCCCTCAGCACCACATCTTCATATCATCTAAATTTCTCCAGGGATAGTGACCTTGCTACTTCCTAGGGCAGTCTGTTCCGGGTTTGGCAACCCTTATGGGGAAGAAATTTTTGTTAATATCCAACCAAGACCTACCCTGGCACAACTTGAGGCCATTCCCTCTCATCCTGCCACTTACTGCTTGGGAGAACAGACCAACATCCACCTCACTATGACCTCCTTTCAGGGTGTTGTGTAGAGTGATAAGGTCTTCCCTCAGCCTCCTTTTCTTCAGGTTGAACAACCCAAATTCTCTCAACTACTCCTCAGAAGTCTTGTCCTCTAGACCCTTCACCTGCTCCAGCAACTCAATGTTCTTCTTGTAGTGAGAGGGTAGAGACAGAGCACACTACTCAAGATGTGGCCTCACTAGTGCCAAGTACAGCAGCACAATCACTTCTCTAATCCAGTTTGCCACCCTGTCACTGATACAGGTTAGGAAACAGAGCTGTACCTACTGATAAAAAACATTCTAGGTTGGGAGCATCCTTTTTATCCTCTGCTTCAAGCAGATGGTAAAAGGTCGTTTGCAGGGCCTGGCTGGAGCAAGATAATACAAATAAAGGAGATCTCTCTGTGGTTTTATGCAAAGAAAATAAGACTAGACAGGAGGCATTACAGCAGAACTTCACATGGCTTTATAGCTTCTGAACTTTAAAACATTTTCATACCCAAACACAATTTTAAAAGACTGTTTCCCAAGGCTGTGTTTGTGCCTTTCTCCTTGCGACAAAGCTTACCAGAACCTGTTATTCCTGCTGTTCATTCTGTACTGTCAGCCACATAAAGGCACATCAAGACTTCTTGGAAGCAAGAGGTTTAATTCTATGTTAAGGAATTGTTTTAATGTGTGTTACAGTTTTAAACTAAAAGAGGGGACAGTTAGACTGGATAAAAGGAAGAAAAGTTTTACTCTGAGGGTAGTGAAACACTAGTCCAGGTTGCTCAGAGAAGTGGTAGATGCCCCATTCCTGGAAACATTCCAGGTATGGGGCTCTGAGCAATCTGATCTAGATGCAAATGTCCCTGTTGACTCCAATGGGATTGGACTAGATGAGCTTTAAAGGCACCTTCCAAGTCAACATATTCCACAATTCTACTATGCATTGGCTATTGCTGTTTGTTACAAACCTGTGTTGAGAGCAACAGCTTAACAGGACTGAATCCACACCAGAAAAGGAGTGGTTAGTGATAGCTGGTGAACTTGATCAGACAACATAGTTGCTCTGTATTTGGAGGAAAGCAACTTATTTAATGCACCCACTTGCAGGAAGGGCTCAGGTGACCTGGAAGTGTGACTTGAAAAGCATGAGTAGGTCAGAAACTTGGGTCTCATAGGATGAAGAGTAAGATTATTTTGGTGCTGTGAGAAAAAACAGAAATAGGAGAGAAGAGAGTTGTGTCCACAAAAAGTTGAAGCTGAATTTTGATATATTTCTGACTGCGTGGAGAGACCTCCTTGGTCATGGAACACTGCATGAAGAGATATCTTGGAAGACAGGTCCAGATGTCATGCTGAGAAGCACTGCTTAGCATGGCAGTGTTTTACACTGTGTGGTTTGGCCCTCGATGAACAATTCTTGCTGTAAAAGGGTAAATGCTAAATGAGTTGTGCTCAGGGCACTGCCTTGCAGAAGAGCTGTGCTGAAGCTAGCAGCAGCACTCCTTCATGCCAGCCATCTGCTGTCCTGCTTTTAACTCAAGGAGCGGTACTGCTGAGATGCTCTTATGGATGCACATCTCCAGCTACCATAGTCTAATGGTATATTTGCAATAGTAATGGCCTAGGCATCCCTCTGCCTTCCCAAAGGGAAGAGAAAGGGAATAAGAGAGAGAGAGACTGATGGCTGGGAAAGAAACTGAAAGAACTGTTATGAAAAATAATAACAATAAAACGAAATAGAGACAGATAAATACAAATCAACATGGAGGCCAACCCTCTGATTGCAATGACATCACTATCACCACTGACACTGTGGGCAGGCACTGGGAAAGTCTCAGACTGAACTCCCAGGCTGAACTTTCCGGCAGGAGCTGGATTCAGAAACTAGATTCATGAACACACAGATGAGGATCAAAGGCAGAAGTGAGGGAGTCCTCCTTGGACACCAGCCATTGAAGAATAGGCTTGACCCTGGTGGTCCTTTCGTTTTATGCTAAGTACAATGTCCATGGGATGGAATCCCATGTTGATGAGTTTAGGGTCACCTGTCCTACCCAATTCCCACTGCAGGTGCCACATCTCACTTCCTGCACCTCAATGTGGGGCACAAGATGTGACACTACACTTGGTCTGCACAGGAGCAAGTCTGAGCACTGTTCATAGAATCACAGAACGGTTTGGGCTGGAAGTAAGCAGGGGAATTCTCAACTAGATCAGGTTGCCCAGAGCCCTGATCTGTTCAGAGCTCTAAGGGAGTACAGTCAGATTCTTAAATCCACAACTGGCTTTATGGCATGTGCTCTGTCTCTGTGCTCCTGAAAACTAACTCTCTCCAGAAAGGGAGTTCTTTCCCTCTTCTCTGCCCTAGCGAGGCAGGTATCTGGAGTACTGTGTCCAGCTGTGGGCTCCCCAGTTTAAGAAAGACAGGGACTACTAGGGAGAGTTCAGCAGAGGCTATGAATAGTATGAAGGGAGAGGAGCATCTCACTGTGGAGGAAAGGCTAAGACACCTGAGACTAGCCTGGAAAAGGACAGACCTAGAGGAGATCTTCTCAATGCTGATCAACATCTAAAGGGTGGGGGTCAAGATGGATCCAGACTCTTTAGAGGGGTGCCTAATGACAAAACATGGGATGATGGGCACAAACTGGAACCCAGGTGGTTCCACCTAAACAAAATTTACAAACTTTACTTTGAGAGTGCTGAAGCCCTGCTCCAGGCTGCCCAGAAAGGTTAAGGAGTCTCCTTCCCTAGAGAGATTCCAAACCTGTCTGGGCATTGTGAACCTGGGCAACTGGTTCTGGGTGACCTTACTTTAGCAGATAGGATGAGTTGAACTAGGGAAGGTTTGGGCTGAACAGCAGGAATTTTTTTTCACTGAAAGGGTGGTCAAGCCCATGGAACTGCTGCAGTCACCATCTCTGGAGAGGTTAAAAGATGCATAGAAGTGGTGCTGAGGGATGTGGTTTAGTGGTGGACTTGTCAGTGCAGGGTCTTGATGGTCTTGTAGGACTTCTAACATTAAAGGTTCTGTGATTTTGCATGAGGTGTGATCACTTATTTTCAGTAAGTGCAGGACTATCAAAGCATCACTCTGCCTGACAAGGGTTACACATTCTTCTGTTATTGAGGAGGCAGTTGTGTGACTCCATCCTCTTAGTCTTGACTGCAAGTACCTTTAAATAGCAAATGTCTGAGTTCAGTGTGGTTTTGCATTGTTAGACTCAACATATGAACACTGAAACGAGGGGAGTGTTAAATATAACTCAGTGCTTGGAATGCTGTGCTCATGCAAGAAACCACACCAATCTGTGAGGGAAACAAGCAGAAACAAAAAAATCACAAGTATTACTGGGAAACAAATGTGCCTTGGGGGTACCAGCCAAAGCATGCAGGGGTAATAAAGCAAATGGATTCTGGAAAGGAAAGAAAGGCAGACCTGAAGTTGGGAGTCTATTCTCTCGTTTCCCTCGCCTCTACTTGCAGGTGTAGAACAGTGTCACATTCATGTCTGAAATGCCTCACAGATGTTCTGCTGGTGGAATGAGATGGGCATGTATCAAGAGCAAAGTCTGCATCCTGTTTATGCTCTGACTGCTCGTTGTAAAGGCTGTGGGCCTTAAGGCAGTAACAAGAGTCATGTCTGAGCACCTTCTAAAATATCTGTGTCAGCACACTGATGTTTAATTCAATGTCCTGTGTTTCAGCCATGCGTTTTAAAGTGATGTTGAGTCAAAATATTCTTACTTTCTAGAATTCATGTATCAGCACAGAAGACCTCAGTGAGGCTGTCGTCAGCTTTATGCAAGCTACCACGCAGCAACTCCAGCTACGTGTGCAAGGGGACATACAGGAGAAAGATGTGACCTGAGTGTAGGGCCTAGCACTTGATCTTGTTGAAGCTCATCCTTGCTTATTGAAGCACCTACACCCTTCTGGCTTTTAAGATATCTTCCTCCTATTCCTGTTTTCCATGTGTGCATGCAGGCACACACAGATCCAAAGTTTTTGAGGAGATCTCCACCAGCTGTGAAACATTAAAACTGCTGCTGCTTTTAACTATTTAGCAGCATTTAATTGGTAGGAAACTATTCTCTGCCTGCACTTAGCAGTAATGAAATACTTATTGGAGTCCCTCTAATAACATTTTAAACAGGCAAAAAACCACTGTGCATGCATCTCGTAAGGAACATCCACTGAGTTTAATTAATTATAAGATCATTGACTGGTTTGGGTTGGAGGGACCTTAAAGATCATCTTGTTCCAACCCTCTGCCAATGGCAGACAACTTCCACTAGACCAGGTTGCTTAAGGCCTTATTCAGTTGGCTCTGAATGCATTCAGGGTTAGAATCTCCTTTCTGTGCAGTTACATAAACAAGGAACCTCTTGACCCTTCTTTGTGAAGTCAGAGTGATGTCAGGAAAGTGCTCATGTGTGGCAGCTGTGATCTCTCTATGCATAAATAATTCACGTGCCCATCCATGATATCTGTGATACTTCTGATCCTTGCTTCTTTCCACATGACAGTGTCATGGGAATCTATTTAAGAAGCTCAGTTGTTGCCCAGCTTCAACAAGATATGATTTAAATGTCTGCTAACAATGCTGCCTTCCTCTGTCTGGGCAGCTAAATAATTTAAAAAGCATGCACAAGGTTGTAATTTTAATTCTCATACAAGCTTTTAAGCCTATTGCACTTAAACACAAACTTATAAACTGCTTTTAGGAGTGTTAAGCATCTACAACCTAAAGGCTTCAAAATAGAGAAGATTTGGATCAGATATTAGGAACAAATTCCTTACCATGTGGGTAGTGGAACACTGGAACAAGTTGCCCAGGGACATAGTAGAGCCCACATCCCTGGAGATATTCAAGATCAGATTCAACAAGTTTCTGGGCAGCCTGAGAATGCCCATGCTGACTGCAGGAGGGTTGGACTAGATGAGCTTTGGAGGTGCCTTTTAACCCACACCATTCTATGATTCTGTGAACCTGCTTTTAAACTAGGCCTGAAGATCTCTGATTTTATAGCAAGCAGAAATATATGAAATCAATATTTTTTCCAAAGTTTTTAATTAACCTACATTGTGTCTTGGTATGTAAGCTGTAGAGTTAGCCTGGTAATGCTTTAGTTGTTGGGAGGTATGTTGCAGTTCTTTGTCAGTTTAAAAGGTGAAGCAGACAGATAAGGTCTAAGTATCAAGCAACAGAAAAGGAGATTGTTTTCTGGGACTAAACGGAGCTTTTTATACCCTATAGTAGTCTCTATGATATTAACCCTTTGGAATACTAAATGACAATTAATATGGAAGAGGATAGGGCTGGACTCTTTTCAGCGGTCCTGTGGTGGTTTGGGTGTTACCTTACCCCCCACCCCCCACGTTGGAAATCACCAGGACTGGACTCAGCCAGCTCTGGAAATATGAATGAAGCTTGTTATTTACAGCTAGCACAACATACAAGCAGATATTTACAGTATATACAGTTATAGACAGAAATATACAAGGTAAAAAGGTAATACAGAAATATACAAGGTAAAAGGTAATACAGAAACACAACTCCCCTCCCAGAAACCTGAGTCCCCAGCAGGGGCTCTCAACCACCCCTTCACCTTCCCCCTACCCCTCTCAACCTTAATCCAGTCCCAAGCAAGAATAGAGGTTTGGCCAGGGGGTTAGAAAGCAAAGTGAGATAGTCCAAAATGGAGGGTGAAGTTAGAGAGTAAGATGCAGCTCAGCCAGCAGCCCAAGTGAGAGTAATTATCTATGTTTTTATTTCTTGTTCCTATACATCTCAGCAAGCCTATGAGTGCAGTAGACATCACCATTGCTTTCCTTTCACAGCCTGTAATCTAGTTCTTCTCAGCAAAACATTCTAGTCTGCTTCAAACTAGCACAGGTCCAAGCAACAGGACAAAGTGGGGAATGTGGGAAGTTTAACCTAAACATGAGCGAAAATTCTTCCCTGTGAGAGTGACACAGCATTGGACCAGGCTGCCCAGGAAGATTGTGGAGTCTCCTTCTCTAGAGAGATTCCACCGTGATCCAGGGCAATCTGCTGTGGGCAACCCTGCTTTAGCACGGGGGGCAGATTAGATGATCTTCAGAGGCTCCTTCTAACACCTACCATCCTGTTCTTCTCTATTTATATAAAAATACATGAAGAAAATCAAATGACATATTTCATTTTAGTTCTGTAGGATTAGGTCACAGGACTGGTTCAAGTGTTACTATGGTCAGTGCAGAGGTCAAGACTGCATTAGAATTGTAGTCTTAGTTTGGTCAGAATTGGTGGAAATCGTGGATTAAACTTAACAAAATTTGATCTAAGTGTTATGGTTTATGAAGTCATAGAATGATAGAATGCCTTGGGTGAGAAAGAAACCTTAAATCTCATCTACTCTAACCCACCTACATTGAGCAGGGATGTCTTAAACTAGATCAGATTGCTCAGAGCCCCATCCAACCTGACCTGGAATGTTTCCAGGCATGGAGTTTCTACCACCGCTCTGAGCAACCTGGGCCAGTGTTTCACCACTGTCATTGTGAAAACATTCTTCCTCTCTAGTCTAAATTTTCTTTCCTTCAGTGCCTCCCCTTGTCCTGTCACAACACACCCTCCTAAAAAGATAATCTTCATCTTTCTTCTAGATCCACTTTAAGTACTGAAAGGCCACAGTAAGGTCCTCCTAAAACTTCTTCAACCTTCCTACAGAGGTTTTTTTTGTGTGTTTATTATTCATATACTTCTTGATGAACACAAACGAGGTAATTTGCCCTGCTTGAGCCAGGGTATGTGGATAAGACAACCTCCAGAGTTCCCCTCTAACCAAAATAATTCTGTGATTCTATGAAAAATATATTTTGCAAGGTCAGGGAAAAAGGTGTTCCAGTCAGAACTCCAAATGTGAGTCAACTGAGGAATGACAGCACTACCTGCCTACAAACCTGCATTTTCAGATGCTGTGTGGGACAAGCTGTCTGTGGTGTCTCAAAAATCAAACCCACATGTCTCCAAGATGAGATCACAGTTAGTGCCCAGATGGTGCTGCTTGTCTTTCTCTGTCAAAATAGATGTGATGCCAACAGGAACTAGTGATATATAAGATACCAACTGTGTTGAAAGCACTGAGACTAAGTAGTTAATGTGCTCTTAATAAACTCTCCAGGATAGTGCTCAGGACATTGGATTACATTATTAATGCTACATTGAGAGGGATATCAAGGGACTCTTGTGATTTATGAAGTAAACAGTTTTCACTTGATAGTAAATACCAGATGGTGATGCAGGCAAATAGTAATCGTGATACCACAGCAAAGAAGCTCTAAAAATTATAATTAGAGGGAAAAAATGTCTCATTTTCAGGACTCTTTATTTTCTTTTTCATACAAAATAAGGCTTTGATCAGAGGTGTGTCTGCCTATGAGGCAAGCAAAGTAGTTTCCCCAAACTACAGGTCAGTTGTGTCCTTCTGCACTGGGAGAACCAACCCTTTTAGAATGATGTCACTTGCAGAAATGAATAGGTAGATTGCAGCTGTTAGTTCTCTGCCCACATGGGTCAAAGGGCCTGCTTTTCCCCAGGAAGTGAGAGACAGCACTTACTCTTTCTGGTAGCTCATCAAAACCCTTTCAAGCAAAGGAGAGGAAGGTAAAAGACAGACACATACATTTTCTGTCCAGCTACTGTGGTCTAGGTAAGAACTTGGTAGTAGTCCAAATGCTTTCTCTGAGGAGGATTTGATGATAGAAGTTCATCTGCTCTGATTTTCTATTTCCATGCTGGAACACTCTATGGAAAACTGTTTTTCTTGCTTTTGTAAGGCTTTCTGTCTAGAAATAAAAAGGAATTACCTTTATAATAGAGAGATCTTTCCTTTTATCCTTAAACTCTGGTGTTAGTCTTTGCCTCTACTGAAAGCCAAAGCATTTCTTGAAACTCATTTGGATTTGCTCCTTCTAGTGTCTTTGGTGTTCTATGCACAGTTTTTTTCCTCTCATATGTTAGGATTGTGATGATTTGGAAGGAAACATCTTTAAAGCTCATTGTCTCTTTGCCATTCTACTATTTTTTTTAAAGAGTCAACAATAACAACAACAATAATACCAAAACCAAGTCTGGCTTCATTCAAACTTGACACACAAAACTTGTCTAAAAAAGGCTAAGTAGCATAATTTTGCTTACTTTGGAGCCATTCCTGCAAGAGTCTTGCATTTTTTTTAGGGAAAAACCTGATAACTTTAGAGTCTGGAGCTCTGGGAGCTTCCACATTTTGCTACTCAATGTCCAAACTTCTGAATTAGGTTTCTAAAATGTCTAAAAACTTTGGAATGCACTTTAAGAATGAGTCATGGGAAGTATTTTAAATATGCTTATCACTTAGGAGCTAGATTAAGTGACTAACATGCAAGAAGCATTCCTTACTAAGGTGTTGTGCTTTTCCATGTGTAGATCATATATGTTCTTTACTTTCTCTGAATCATCATAGTGATCTCTTATTTTCTTGTCTTATTTTTTCCCTTGTTAACCCCAAATTCTCATCTTCCTAATTACAGAAATGACATCCAGCTCCTAGCTCTTGTTTTACTTGAAAGTATTCCAGAACAAGTCTTTAGGATGATATTCCTGGGGATACAAACAAATCTGTAGCTGTCTGGACTGGGGAGATTTTGACACTCACAGAATCACAGAATATGTCTGGTTGGGAGAGAGTTCAGCCTTCAATCCAACACTAAAGGGTCAACACTAAACCATGTCCCTAAGGGCCAGGTCCACATGCTGCTTGAACAGCCCCAGGGATGGTTACTCCACCACTGCTCTGGGCAGAGCATTCCAATGTTTGAGAACAGTGAAGAAATATTCCCTAATATTCAGCCCGAACCTCCTCTGGAGCAGCCTGAAAGCATTTCCTCTAGTCCTGTGACTTGTCATCAAGGAGATGACAAATATTCTCCCTGCCACTGCACAAAGCACAGCCCCTCAGTTGTACCAAACTGCCAATCTTCCTGTGCATCTCCTATTCTAGCACTGCCTTGCTTTTGTATTCATTCTATATTCTGATTTTGATCTCTCTTTGTACCACATGCTAATGGTGTGCTAATGGTTACCTGCATTCAGCATGGTGTTTGAGTCTAGACACATGGCATGTCTTGGATTTTCTTAACCTGGGGGAGTAGAGTCCCTCTGGCACAGCAGTGAAGACCTACCTACAACTATCGTACCAAATGGAGCAAAATATGAGTTAGAGCAAACCCAAAGCTTTTTAGTCAAGTTGTAGTTGGGTAACAACAAGCAATGATCCTGCTCTGTGTACTGAGAGACTCTCACCCACCCCAATTTGCTTAGGTTTTTTAACATATAAAATCCTGTTAGTTTGCTTTCAGAAAGGAGTTCAAGGCAAAGCTATCTCCCTGCTCTGGCTGACGTGCAACCTCATCACAGGTGTCTGGCAGGAATAAAAGGCATTATGCCTTCTGAGGATACTGGTTTGCATGCCAGGAATCAACTTCAAACAGCTTTGCTTACATGGGCTGCTTTTGTTTTATAACATTTTTCTTCTTGAGCAGTTTACTTTTGGCATCTGTAACAGACAATGGAGTTTCCTGATCCTGCCTTGTGATGATGCCTAACCTCTGATGCAATGACATCTGATGAGTTGGTGCACCCCAAAGCCCAGAGTTCAGCTAGCATTATAGAGGTGGTAGGGCTTTTCTGCACCCTGAAGTATAGGTGAGAAGTTCATTAGAGAAAGGATCAAGTTGTGATTCAGAATGTAAGTAAATAAGCCCCAGAAGATTAAACTGTCCAGCAGAAACAGGTACATTGCCATTTTCAGAGCCATGTCCTTTGCAGTCACATTATTCAAGTTGTTTTAGGCTGAGTGTCTTTTCCAATGATTATCTCATTTGTCCAGTGATTAAAAAGAATTTTAGGAAGCAGTCAAGCAAAGAGTATGTGAAAGAACTGCTGCATTCATCTGAAAACATTGAATTTTCCCAGTGTGGGGTCTTTTTCATGTGGTTTTTCTGGTACTTTCTGCTGTGGAGTATCCTCTCTGGGAAATATTTCCACGTTCCCCCCCAAAAACATATTTCAGCTTCCGCTTCTAACCAAAAGACTGTTTATGTGAAACCAGATCCTTATTCTTTTTATTCAATTATGTTAATCATGCAAGAAAAGCTTTTGATAATGGCTTCTGGGAAATATGTGTTGTATCAACAAGACATTTCCTGATATGGACTGAACATTACACTTGTGTATGTCAAACATTAAGAAAAGTTATTCTATGGTGTCCTATTTCTCCTGAAAATCAAGTAACAGTCAGAAAGTATTTTGATAACGTCACTTTATTCCTTTCTTTGCTGATCTGTATCTATAGCAAATACATAATGTTCAAAATTACAAACTAGCAAGGGTTAGGGCTGGGTCAGGCACTAGATGACTGACAGACACTTTCTGGATCCCTCTGCCTTCCCAAAGGGGAGAGAGAGAGAATAAAGGAGAGAGACTGGTAGGTTGGGAAAGAAAGGAATCAAAAGAAATAGCTACCAATTGATACAAACCAATATCCAACCCACAGCATTTATAATGTGGGCAGGAACTGGGGATGGATTCAACAGCAGACAAGAACCAGATTCAAGAGCAGGATCCTGGAACTGGATTCAGGAACACATGGATCAGGACCCAGGCAGAACAAACAGAGTCCACCACAAATGCCAGCCACTGAAGAAGAGGCTTGATCCTGGTGATGCCTCAGCTTTATCCTGAAAAGGACATCCATGGAATACAATCCCTTATTGGTCAGTTGAGAGGCACTTTGTTCTGTGCTCTCCTCCCTGTGGGTGCCACCTCTGACTTCCTACACTCCCAGCATGGAGCGTGAGACTTACCAGAGTCCTTGGTCTGCAGAGGAGCAAGTCTAAGCCAGAGCCTTTCTGCAGCCAAGCCCTTGGCAGTAACTCTCCCCATCAGTGCTCTTACTGCTAAAAGCAGCCCCTGGCTATGCAAACCTGCCCTGAACTTCAGAAATGCCCTCACCGAGCAGAGACTGAGCTGAGAAGTCACATAACTGAACAGATTTGCTTCTGTTCTAGTTGAAACCAGGACAGTTGTGCTCCATTAGCATAACCTCTAAGATTTTGACATCTGTTTACATGTATTTTTTGCAAGATAGGCCACCAAATCAGGAAGTAAAAAATTTAGAGAAGCTTTCAGGGGCATTTTCAAACTATAAAGCTGATAGAGGACACCTAAAGACAAAGCAGAGAGTTTGCAGTTGAAACCTCAAATTCTTCCTTTTAAAATTGCTGTAATTGGGGCCAGGGGAGTTTTTTGTATGTGTCCATTTGTAAACTTCTTTCAAAATGAGTTATAATGATAAAAATTACAAGGCTGATCAGAAGCAGAATTATGTAGGTCCAAAACTCATTACCAAAAGTTTTACTAAAACCAGCTGCTGTAATATTGATATGAGAGAGAACAGAATGGCTTGTTCAGAGCAGCCAGATTTCACTGCTTAATGAGGACTACTTTGGACTGGGTCCAGTGAATAGTTTAACTCTATAAATAATGCAATCTTGCACCAATTTCCTCTCTCAAAATTTGGTGTCCTTAATGATTTCAAACCTGTCCTGTCCCATGGTATTAGTGTACCACTTTAATGGCTGCGAATTGCTGACTCTTGGTAGCTGTGTGCACTTATTTTCTGCTTTCTCTTTCCAACTGACCCTTCCCTTAAAAGTAAATTATCATAAAAGAAAACAAAACCAGGTAGTACTGCCTGTGTGGGAAGGAGCTGGGATTGTTTAGCCTGGAGAAGAGGAGGCTCAGGGGTGATCTTATTACTGTCTACAACTACCTGAAGGGACATTGTAGCCAGGTGGGGGGTGGCCTCTTCTCCCAGGCAACCAGCAATAGAACAAGGGGACGCAGTCTCAAGTTGTGCCAGGGTAGGTATAGGCTGGATGTTAGGAAGAAGTTCTTCACAGAGAGAGTGATTTCCCATTGGAATGGGCTGCCCAGGGAGGTGGTGGAGGCACCGTCCTTGGAGGTCTTCAAGCAAAGACTGGATGAGGCACTTAGTGCCATGGTCTAGTTGATTGGTTAGGGCTGGGTGCTAGGTTGGACTGGATGATCTTGGAAGTCTCTTCCAACCTGGTTGATTCTATGATTCTATGATCCTATTCTACTAGAGACAACTACAAAAGGAGACTTTTCAGTTCCAGTATTGCTTTATTAATTTCATTTGGGAACTACTTATTTCACGTTGGTATCTCTACTTATTTTCAGTATCTTTCAAAACCAGAGGAATGTGCATTTCTGTCTCATGAAGCAAGGACTGGGGAAGGTGTGGAGATGATTGGTTGTACATCTCTTTGTTAAAGAAGTACAACTTCTGGGTAGGCACTTTCATGCCAGATATTGCCAATGAAAATATCTCACTACCTCACTACCCAGTGAGTTTTTTTGACATGGAACCGTTAGAGTGTGTCCAGAGAAGGGTGATGAAGATGATCAGAGGGCTGGAGCATCTCTCACAGGAAGACAGACTGAGGGAGTTGGGGTTGTTCATCCAGGAGAAGAACAGGCTCTGGAGAGACCTTAGAGCAGCTGTTCAGTGTTGGAGGGGCCTACAGAAGAGCCAGAGAAAGACCTTTTACAAAGGCACATGGTGAGAGGATGAGGGCTAACAGCTTCAAACTGGAAGAAGCTCTATTTAGCTTAGATATTAGGAAGAAACTATTTGTTGTGAGGGTGCTGAGGCTCTGAAACACTTTGCCTAGAGAAGTTGTGAAAGTTCTAAGCCTGGAAGTGTTCAAAGCCAGGTTGCATGGGACCTGGAGGAACCCATTCTAGTAGGAGGTGTCCCTGCCCATGGCTGGGGGGTTGGAACAAGGCAATCTTTAAGGTCTCTTCCAGCCCAAACCATTCCACGTTTCTATGATTAATCTGCTTCAGCCTCTAGGGAGGATATAGGAAAATTGAGATGCAGTGATGTTATTTCTTTCCCCACTATCCTGCTTAATATATTAATATTTAGTATTTTGTTCTTTCTGTAGAATCCAGTATAGAAATGTCAGGCAAAAGATCTGCAGTGACATGACAAAGTTCAAACAAGAATTTTGCTGTTTGTTTGAGCCTAACTAATACAAAGATTGAGAGAAAAAAAATACCTGAACCACCATGGAAGAACTCTTTCTCCTTTTTGGTGTCTTCATTGTTTTTCATGATTTACATCCCTCAGATGCTGCTTCAGAAATAGAAATTATTAAGCAAAGATTTTTGCCTTGAATACCAAGACAAACATTTTTGCTGGCTTGCAGAGGAAATAGTTTGTTTAAAGATGCAAAGATAGCTGTGTGCTGTCAAAGCAACAATTTCACATCTATAATTTTTTAATGCTTTTGCTGAGTTTAATGAAAAAAACCCAACCTTATTTTACAGCCAGTGCTGCTTCTCTTTTTCTTTGCCTCATCCCTTCACATCCCAACCCATCCCGGCCTATCTCATCCCATCCCAAGATTTGTTTTCCAGAAGGAGCAAACATTCTGCAGGTGAAGCCCAGCAGTTCTGCCAGTTCTGATAAGTGCTATGTAAAAATTCTTGGAAAAATGTATTAACTGAAAAAAATCTTTTAAATCCATTCCATGAAGGATTTGTTTATGGCTTTTAGCATTTCTTTCTTCCCTTATTAACTTTTAGCCTGTGTACTATTTCTCAAATGCCCACACATGATTCTTGTCATGGTTTCTTCATTTGCAGAAGTAAATAATCCTCTCTGTTTGGGCCAGACATTCCTACAGCAATTGTCTTAGGCATATCTTGAACACCCAGCATGCAAGCACAGCCTCAGTCTGTAAGTCATTACTCGAGGCCACTGCAAGCAACACCAACCTTCAGTTTTACATATCTTCACATTCTCATTTCTGTGTCTCTGACACAACCACAACCATGCCAGTGAATCTCTGAGGTGGAAGAGTGCAACTGGCTGATAGTGGTTTTGGGAAGCCCATCCACATAGTTTGCAGTTGTTAGCATTGCAGAGCACAGAGAAATGCAGGCTCTCCTTGTGTCTTCTCATTTAGTAATGTCAGAAAGAAGAGAGCCCCAGAGGTGGCTGACAGCCCCATCAGATCTCTGTTGTTTGAGTGGGGATTACAAGCCAGTGCTCCACAGGGGACTCCATTGATGTTTTTTACCTGTTTCAGTGCTCTTTGGAAGAGAATCATAGGCTTGTTTGCTTTGGGACACCTGCTAAATGAGCACTCAGAAAGAAACCTTCATTTTCTGCAGGTTTCATTCTATTCAGTAATAGTTTCTCTTATGTTTACAGGCTTCTGAAAGCATTCCACACTTGTGCAGTGATTAAATGCTTCTCATTGTATTATTCTCAATCTTTTCTGTCCTACAGCTACTACTGCTTGTGATGTGGCAGTTGTTTTAGCACAAAAAATTTACTCTGCACTTCTAACCACTGGTCACGATCTCTACATTTTCTCATGCTTTTCTTCTGTATCTTGTGGTAGAATCTTAGATACTTCAAAAAGGTGTCAAATTGTCCACTGTCTGGGGAAACATCCCAGATTCTCAGAATCTCAGTGTGATAGAAAATGGAAGGGATCTCTGGGGACCATCGAGTCCAGCTGCCCTGCAAAGTCTCAGAATAGGTTGCACAGGATTGTATCCTTGAATTTCAAGGTCTGCACTGATGCAGCGCTGACAGAATTGGTACTTATTCAGATGTTACCCAGCATGGATCAAGGCTGAGTGCCATTAGACTATAATGCATCATACACTTTATCTCTTGCTGCAGTACTTTCAGCATCACTTAAGCTTGCACTTCCACTTAAGCTTGCACTTAGAAACCAGACTACACAGACCCCAGAAAAATTAACTCTTCCCATCAGTGCATGTCCTCTTTAAATGTTTCCCAACATGTATGAAGTAAGAGTTTGCTACTTTTCAAAAGCCTTTTTTTTCAAGCTACCTTTTCTTAACCATCGTCTCTGTACTCAGCACTGGTGAGGCCACACCTTAAGTACTGTGTTCAATTTTGAGGCACTCACTACAAGAAGGACATTGAGGTGCTGGAGAGCCTCCAGAGAAGGGCAACAAAGTTGGTGAAGTGGTCTAGAGTGCAAAGAGCAGCTGAGGGACCTGGAGTTATTCAGGTTGGAGAAAAGGAGGCTGAGGGGAGACCTTCCCACTCTCTACAACTCATGGTACTGAGGGAAGGTGGAAGCTGATCTACTTTCTCTAGTAACAGGTTACAGGATGAGACAAATGGCCACTAACTGCACCAGAGAAGGCTTAGATAGGATATCAAAAGAAACTTCTTCACTGAAAGAGACCTCAAACACTGGAATAGGCTCTCTGGGGAGTGCTTGAATCCCCAAGTGTTCAAAAGACAGAGAGATGTGGTGCTGAGGGACTTGGTTTAGCACCAGACTTGGTAGAGTTAGAGAATGGTTGGACTTGGTGACCTTAAAGGCCTTTTTCCACCCAAAACTGTTCTATGATTGTATTAGTCTGTCCTAACTGGTTGCAATTTATACTTTCTCTACTAGGAAATCCAGAAAGCTAAGAGACCACCACAAGATCTGCTGATCTGGGGCCCCATGTTTAATGGTGGATAATTGCAAGCTGTGCTTGCAAACTTGGCCTCTCTGCTGTAGATACAAAGGATTTGTCTTTAAAAGACCTAAGTATGCAGCCAGGAGGTGCATTGCAGAAGCATTCACAATGTCTTCTTCTTGCCATCACAGTAATACTGGTAATGACAAAGATCATAGAACTGTTTGGGTTGCAAGAGACCTTAAATGTCATCTGGTCTAACTTGTCAGCAGTGAGCAGGGACATCTTCCACCAGATCAGTTTGCTCAGAGCCCTGTCTAGCCTGGCCTTGCCCTTCAGAGGAATATGCTCTGTCTCAAACAAAAGGAAAACTGGCTGAACTGCCAGAATACAACTCCCTTTCATTGAGAACACATTTTAAGCAGCTTTCCAGAAACATTAAACAGCTTGAAGATAAGCTTGTCACTGAGAAGAGATAACTACACAAATAATAAGAAGCTATTTCCGACCACTACTGCTCCAAGAGAAATCTGAATTGTTCTGACAGAGGTTTATAGGAAAGTGTATGGAAGGCCTTTTCCAAATGCCAGAAAATGAGAACAAAAATGTAAAGGTATCTATGAGGGAGATGTAAGAGAAGATTTGGTCAGGAGAATGACATTTTCAGTAATTTCTCTGAAAGATTCACAAGTCCTGAAGGAGATGTTTGGGCTGACAGTGAGTGTCTGCTTCTGTATGCACACAAGTGGGAGCAGGTCCGGAGGAGGGCCACGAGAATGATCAGAGGGTTAGAAATCCTCTGCTATGAAGACAGGATGAGGGAGCTGGGGTTGTGCAGCCTGGAGAAGAAAAGGCTCTGGGGAGACCTAGTAGTGCCCTTCCAGTACCTGAAGTGGGCCTACAAGAAGGATGGAGAGAGGCTGTTTATAAAGGCCTGCAGTGGCAGGATGAGGGGCAATGGCTTCAGATTAGGAAAGAGTAGATGTAGGTTGGATAGTGTGGTGGAACACTGGAACAGGTTGTCCAGGGTGGTGGTTGAGGCCCCATCCCTGGAGATATTCAAGGTGAGGCCCAACAGGGCTTTGGGCAGCCTGATCAAGTTGAGGATGCCCTTGCTGACTGCAGAGGGGGTCTAACTAGATGACCTTTGGAGGTGCCTTCCAATCCAGGCTATTCTGTGCTTCTAAGATAAGAAAATAATAAAATTCAATTAAAACATGATGCCTCAGCCCTGTGTTACTGTAAGCCAAGAGCAGTCTTGATTTGGAGGACTAGGTCTCACTTAGATGTAGGCTGGGGCAGTATGAACAGCTTTGAAGGAGATTCATGGTTTTGTAGCACTGACAAGCTGCTGCAAGTATCATGAGGTCACAAAGGACTATCTACATTTTTTGCTTCTTGCAAGTATCATAGAATGGTTTACGTTGGAAGGGACCTCAAAGATCATCTAGTTCCAACCTCTCACCATAGACAGGGACACCTCCCACTAGAACAGGTTGCTCAAGGCCTCATGTTACTGTAATGTCATATCTACATTGTTTAGAAGCAGTCAGTTTTGACTTACTCTTTAGACACTTAGTGAGGCACTGAAACAGTGCAATCTGAGGAAGCTGTGGAGGCTCCAGGCCTGGAAGTGTTCAAAGCCAGGATCTTAAGCAACCTGTCCTTGCTCATGGCAGGGGTGGGTGGAAATCAATGACTTTTAAGGTTCCTTCCAACTCAAACAGTCCTATGATTTGCTTTCCTTACCCATACCTAACTATTAAGAAAATATTTTGATCATGATAATGAGCTCTTAACTTCCCATGATCATAGAATCATACAAATGGTTTGGGTTGGAAGGGATCTTTAAAGGCCATCTAGCACAACCCCCTTGCAGTCAGCAGGGACATCTACAAGTGCAGCAGGTTGCCAGAGTCATGTCCAACCTGATCTGGAATGTTTCCAGAGATGGGGCTTCAACCACCTCTCTTGACAATGTGTGTCAGTGATGAAGTTGTTTGTATGATAAAGCATCATCTTATTAAGTGTAAGAATTATCAGGCACTGTCCAATTTCCTTCAGCTAGTAGGTTATATCTAGAGTGCCCTGAACTTCTTGCCCTGCTATGTTTGAATAGAATGCAGCTCTTAGTTTATTCATAATCATCATGCTCCCTGAGAAGTTTGACATCAACAAGATGTTGATGATCAACACAGATGTTGAGAGGACTGGAGCATCTGTGTGACAAGGGAAGGCTGAGAGACCTGGGACTCTTTAGCCTGGAGAAAAGAAGATGGAGAGGGGATCTTATCACTGATTGTCAATATCTGAACATCAGGAAAGACTTCTTTCCTGTATGGGTGCTGGAGAGCTGGCCCAGGCTGCCCAGAGGAGGCTGTGGTCTTGTCCTCTGGAGACATTCCAAACTCACCTGGATGTGATGATGTGCAACCTGTGGGTGACTCTGCTGTAGCAGGAGGTTGGACTTGATAATCTCCAGAGGTTCCTTCCAACCCTCATCATTCTGTGATTTGGAATTTACAGTAAACAGACTTCCTAACATGAGCTGCTTAGGAATACCTCTAAAGGATCTGATTTGGGCAGTTGTAAGTGAGCTGCATTGCTCTTTTATGCACTTCAGGCTGTTGCTGGCCACCAGGATTTTACAAGATGTGGGTGTACGTTTTTGCCTCTGAACCAAGAGTAAGAGCCTGCATAACAAAGTTGTATCTTTGATCCTGTCAGTAACTATGGAGGTTGGGAAAGAAAAGAGCCACCTTCAAGGGCTTCTGAGCAGGAGAAGGGTCAGAGCTGGAGGAAAAGGCCAAGCAACACTGCACTCAGTAAACTGAAGCAGGAAACCGCAGTGTGACTCATTCCTTATGTGTAATGTATCATCAGAGCTCTCCTGTTACACTTCACTGGTGGAAATGGAGTTCACCTTTCTCTGGCTTTCAGGAAACTGCTGAGAGAAAATTCCTTTAGGGAAGCCACAGCTCCACTGTGGGCATTATGCAAGCAGAAAAGGCAGCACTGATACCTGAGTGCTGTTAGACTCAAACTGATAGTTCACATAACCTTACTGCCAGCTGCAGTATCAGCTTCTCTTCCAGACACCTTTGCTCGGTGAGAACTTCAGCAGCTTGAGACCTACAGTCTTATTGAGTGAGCACTAGCATTGTAGACTGGGTGGATCATCTCCTTCCTCCTTACACTCTTCCTGCTTGTTTTATGTCTCAACAGTGATATGAACAATAAGCAAACTAAGTCTCATAATGAAAATCAACTAAACCAATCAGGTTTGTTATTGGTTTGTTTTGGACAGAGATTAGCAGTTAAACCAGGTCTTGAATGGGAACCAAGTTAGATTCCATTCCTGTTCTAATATAATGACTATTTTTGAGGTACTCTGATATGGGGCTGAACTTCACAACAAACCCAAGTGATTCTCTATCCAAGTTTCCTGCAGGATTCTAGGTCTGGGGAAAAAAAAGCACCAAGGGTGTATTGGCAATGCTCAGTGATTTGGGGAGATAAAGACGGGTGTAGTGACACAGACACAGGTAATACTGACCAAGAGACATCTTGCTTTTTTGTTCAGAGTCAAAATACCCATAACAGAAGATTCCCATCCTGAAACATTAAACCATGGCCCCATGAGCTACAGGCTGTATTTTAAATCTGTTTTTGTTTTCACAAAAAGCTGCATTAATAATATCTTGGCATGGTACTGAGCACCATCAATTGTGTAAAACTCTGTTGCCTGCTGTGCTCTTCTGTCATTAATAATACATCCTGAGATGGGAGTGAGAACAGAGTCTTACAGGGCTAGCTGATAAGATAGCTGAAAATGCTTCTTTCATTCCAACTAAGATGATAAAAACAAGAAGGAATGTTTCTTGCAGTAGTAGATGGATGCATAGTTGAATTGAGAGCACCTAACTCCACTGAAAGTCAGGAACTTCACTGCCTTTGAGGAAATCAAAATTCAACTGGGAATTAATAAAAGAAAAAAACAAACCCTGGAGTCAGAAATATTCCTTAAGCACTAAATTCAGCCTTGATCCTATCAGCATGATTTTCTTTATGCTCTGATGAGCCACCAGTGTCCCATAAATTAGGTTTGTGCAACTGAAAAGAGAGTTTTTGAAGACTTTTTTTCTTCCTCTCTCCCAAAAATGTTGTCTTTAACCTCATCTGAAGAGTTAGTAAAACTATTCCCAGAAGTGCTATTGTTCTTCCAGGCATTGCAAAGATTTGTAGTGACTAGATAAGTGGTAATGGTTTCAAACTGGATGAAACTGGATTTAGGTTAGGCATTAGGAAGAAATTCTTTACCATGAGGGTTGTAAGGCACTAGAATAAGTTGCCCAGAGAAGCTATGGAGGCTCCAAGCCTGGAAGTAGTTAAAGCCAAGTTAGATGTGACCTTGAGGAACCCATTGTAGTAGGAGGTGTCCCTGCCTATAGTAGGAGGGCTGGACTAGATGATGCCTAAGGTCCTTTCCAAACCAAACCATTGTGTGATTGTACATTGGTTTTTAGAGTAATGTCTATTAAAACATTGATAAGTCAGTGAAGAACTCTAAACTTGAGTCCACAAACAAGATTCCAGGCATCATGGTTTCTAAGTCAATCATCTGCAAAACTGCACTTTGGTTCAAATTCATCTTGTGTATCTCTGGCATTAGACTTCCATTCTATCATTCTGGTGATTCTTGTTAATGACAACATTTATTGTTTGCTTATGTCAAGGGTCAAGGTTGGGCCAGCCACTAGGTCAATTACAGATGCTTTCTATGAACCTCTTCTCCCTGCAGGTACCACCTCTTACTATACCCCAACGTGGGACAGAAGATTTAGTAGTGAACTTGGTCTCCATAGGAGCAAGTCTAAACCAGAGCCTTTCTGCAGCCCAGCCCTTGGGAGTTAACTCTCCCCATCAGTGCTCTCACTGCTAGCAGCAGCCATTGACTGTGCAAACCTGCCCTGAACATCATGTTTCTAACATGTCTGGTGAACTATATTTCAAATGTGGGGAGAACTGATTCTTTCTCTGATGCTGCTTTGTTTAGTCCAGATAATAGCTTGGTGAAGCATTTATTGGACAGAAAATATCTTCTCTTGGTGAACAAATACTTCCCATGAAGTCTTTCACACCAACTACTGATTCTACAGAACCAAATGTTTCTTATGAATCAGGAATCTGAAGGGGACTTTTTTGCACAGTAGGTTGCTGCCATGCCTAGACAACAGTTTGGTTTGTGTGTTGGGTTCAAATAGATCTGCTTGTATGGTAGAGGTTAAAAAGCCACTGAAACTTCTTGCCACAGGATACAGTGAAAAAGAATTCCTTCTGGGAAAGACAAATGAGTAGTAGAAGACTGAGGGTGTGGGCTCATGAGTCCAAAGGGGACTTCCTATTCTCCCTGGAACTGGCTTCCCTACCTTCTCCCTGGTGCTTTAACTCCTTGTATTAATATTTTGTAAATGTCATTGAATTGGGAATTTAAGGTAAAACTTTGTGTTGTAAGACAAGAAGAATCTTTGAAAACACAGCAGCAGCCTTAAGACAAAGAGTTCTTTCTCATTTGCTGATGGATTCTTAAGTGTCAATATTAGCTGTAAAGTGACATAGTCATATCTGCACATGTAGAGGTCACATCCAGCTCCAGCAGCACACAGGCTGATGGGGGCAATTAAAATGAGTGGCTGAATGTGAGCCAGCAGGATGCCCAGGTGACCAAGAAGGCCAATGGCATTCTGGCTTGCATCAGGAATGGTATGGCCAGCAGGACTAAAGAGGTTATCTGCTCCCTGTACTCAGCACTGGTGAGGCCACACCTTGGGTACTGTTTTGGGCCTCTCGCTACAAGAAGGACATTATGGTGCTAGAGCGTGTCCAGAGCAGGGCAATGAAGGTGGTGAAGGATCTAGAGCAAAAGTCTTATGAGGAGCAGCTGAGGGAACTGAGGCTGTTTAGCCTGGGGAAAAGGAGCCTGAGGAAAGGCCTTCTCATTCTCTACAACTACCTAAAAGGAGATTGGAGCAAGGAGGGGATCAGTCTCTTCTCCTTAGTAACAAGTCACAGGACAAGTTGCACCAGGTTGGATATTAGAAGAAACCTACTGACTGGAGGCTTTGTCAAACACTGAAGCAGGTTTCCCTCCTGATTTCCAAAAGCTTATTGAAAAAGAAGTGTTCTCTGTTCAGAGAATCTTCAAGTGAATACTTTTAATGGTTTCAGAACATCCTTGTCTGGTTCTGATGGATCTGATTTTAAGTAGAGAAGAGATGGATGTCATCTACTAGCTACTGCATTTTCCTTTTGTTTATAACATCTCTCTCCAAAAGATACAATAATTTCTATTATTTTTCTTCCAGTTGATGCTCCAAACTTTCATGGTGACACTGGGAAATCTGGAAACTGATACCCAGGAAAAGGCCAAGACCTTATCATTGGTGAGTTTGTTTATTTGTGGAATGAGGTAACCATTCTGAGTCCAAAGGAAAAGATAGATGACTCTGAAGGGGTTTGCTAGTGGACTGCATAGTCAGAGATTTCTCATGAAGCTAGCCTGGGAAAGTGACAAGAAAGGCAGAGAAGAATGAATCTGTGAAGTGAGAAAGTGGAGTGTAGAAACTGGGCTGAGAGGATCATTAGATGTGACTTGTGTGACAATGTTAAGCACTACAGGAAGCTCTGCAGGCACCATCTCCCCATTCAGAGCCTGATTTCTTTTCAAGGGTGCAGAATGAACCTGTATTTTGTTTTTCAGTAGTAGAGAGCCCCTAAGAAATCAACTCCAAGTGAGCAAATATTTTGGAGACTGTGAGGCTGATACTGAAATTTATTCTGGTCAACTCTACAGAACTGTATGACCAAAAAAGCCAAGGGAGCTGAATAGAAGAAGCTTTCTCATAGGCATGAAGCTTTCAGAAGGGATAAATATTATTAAAGGCAACCCAGGAAAACCTAGAAACATGGACATAAAAGGCAGGACTGAATATTTTGATCAAACCAAACAACCATTTCTTCCCTTTACAGTAAGCTCTTTATACAGCAATTAGAACCTCTTCTTTTGCTTCCTAAATGAGAGAGCAAGTCTTAATAGCATATTTTTATCCTATATGAATATGCATAATTAACTCTTTCAAACTGGAATCTGAGCCTGTTATTCTGCTCTGTGCTTTACATTATACTACCATGAATTATTAATGGCTTTGAAGCCTTAACTTCAAGTTTTCAATCAGTGGCTTTATGTTTTCTAACATGGAATGAATTCATTTGGTTGGTTTAGCCTCATCAATTGTTTCTTTGTTTTATTTTTTGCCTCTGGATACACTTTGAGCAGCTGATGCTATTTGACTCTCTGATAGAATTATGTTTGTTGAATACCTCTTTGATATATTTTCCAGAGATTGCATTATATTTTAGCTCCAATATTTTAATGCATTAGTGAGGGTACTAAGTTCATTCAAATTTATCCAGAGTTTTTCATCTGGGACAAGCTAGTTCTTGATTTAAGTTGTGTGATCAGCTTTTGCCCTTGCTTATATTTGTGCATCTTTGCTCAGTTCGACATAGTTGTGGCAGTGTACTTAAGGAGAACATTTCTGAATGATCTGACCTATAAAAGCAGCTTATTGATGTTTGCATGAAAAAAATAATCTGTGGAGGTAACTTCTGTGTCAAAAAGGGCTGAAGAGAAACTGATAACCCAGTAGACTGCTGTACTGAAATGGTTGTCCAAAGTCTGTAGAGCCTGAGGGGATGCGTAATAGTGAGTACATCCAGGCTTCCTTTCTAGTCTGCACAGGAATGCTGAAGGAGGCTACAATCTGGTATAAAATCATAAACTTCCTGACTTGATCACTGTCAAGGGCTGGGGCTGGGCCAGTCACTAAGCAGCTGTGTGACAGACACTTTCTATGAATGCCTCTCCCTTCCCAAAGGGACAGAGAGAGGGAAGAAAGGAGAGAGACTGATGGGTTGGGAAAATAACTAAAGCAGCTTTAATGAAAATAATAAAATGGAATAGACACAAATAGATACAAACCAATATCAAACCCAACTTGCTGATGACAATGACACCATCACCAGTGATGCTGCAGATAGGCACTAGGGAAGTCCCAAACTGGGCTTTGTGGCATACAGAAATGGAATTCAGAAGCTGGGTTCTTGGACTGGATTCAGGAACTCGTGGGTTGGGATCAAAGACAGAAGTAGCAGGGTCTTCCTCAGACACCAACTATTGAAGAAGAGGCTAGATTCCATAGCTTTATACCATTATGTCCATGGGATGGAATCACTTCTTGGTCAGTTTAGGGTCGTCTGTCCTGTCCTCTACTCCCTGCAGGTGCCACCTCTTACTCACTGCACCCAGTGTGGGGTCACAAGATTTAGCAGTGATCTTGTCCTACACAGGAAAAAGCCTAACTGAGAGCCGTTGGGCAGCCTAGCCTTTGACAGTAACTCTTCCCACCAGTGCCTGGAATCTGTACAGTCTTGGCCTGGAAAATGATGTTCTTCATTATGATGGGGACCTTGCTCCTGATTGCATTATGCTGCAGTTGGTTGACAGTTTTAATGAGTGCTCCTAGCTTCTGTTACATAATGAAGCAGTACACATTTCCTGGAGGCCAGAATGGGCTGTCTTGTCCTGCAAAGCAGGCATTTTTGCTAGTGAATGGCATGGCTCCTGCACTGACATGCATGAATCAAATCAGTTGATAATTTGGCTCTGACTTCAGCTTTCAACAGTCAACGAAGTTCCTTTTGAGGTTTCCTTCTCACACTCATCCCTGCCATGCTGTACAACTGGAGTAAGCAGAGCTTCTGCTGTTGATGTGAAATTATAAAGATGCATTGTAACACTATGACAAATGCAACTTAAAGTGAATATACTGTTAGAGCCAATGGATTTACCACTGGTTAAAGCAGATCTGAGTTTGGCTTCTGTATAAGGGAGAATGTTTCTACCCTGTTGGCCCAGTTGATTTTAAACTTTGTTTGGCCAAGAAGAATTAATGTTTCGATTTTTTTTTCACGGCCAAGACCTGAAACAATGTTTGCCTTGTTGAAGATCAACCTTGTAGCTGCTGCTGCTTCAACTGATGCCTTTTCCCTCAAGTGAAAAAAGAGTATTAGATGAGTGTTCTCTTTATCTATTTACTCAGGTATTTAGCTTCGTAACTACCAAAATCTTTTATTGAAACGTTGACTGAACCTTTGATTGGTTGCTAATTTGCCAAGGAAGTCCTGAAGGCACTATATTCTGTCAAGGGTTAAAGCTGGGCTGGCCACTAAATGTGTGAAAGATGCCCATCTCCTTTCCCAAAGGGAAGAAAATAGGCATGAGGCAAGGAGTGACAGGAGGAGCAGTAATGAAGTCAAACTGGAAGAAGCTAGGTTTAGAGTAAATGTTAGGAGGGTGGTGAGGCACTGGAACAGGTTGTCTAGAGAGGCAGCGGAGCCTCCAAGCCTGGAAGTGTCCACAGGCAGGTTGGATGGGGCCTTGAGAAACCTGTCCTAGAAGGAGGTGTCCCTGCCCATGGCAGAGGGGTTGGAACTAGGTCATCTTTAACATTCCTTCTGACCTGAACAATTCTATGATTCTGTGGTTACTCTAGCTAGGAGTTTTGTTTCTGTTAAACAGCTCTGTTATCTGTCATTCCAAAATCTCACATGATTAACTGCTTTGCAAAACATCTCATCCTTTTACACGCTCTTTATTTTTGTATTGCTTATTCCCCTTCCATTTCAACTGAAATTGGTGTATTTATGAGTTGAGAGTAGTTTTTGATTGCAGGATAATGACAGCCCCTGGCATGTTAGCTGAGTGGGCACTCCCTTCCTTCCCATAAATAGGAACCATTTTATACATGGGAACTCTTTTGCCTCCTGCTTGAACAGTCCCTTTGAAAGCACTGACTTCAGAGACATTTGTATGGACCAAGTCTTCCTGAAATCACTGTCAATTTATTCCTTTAAAGATTCGAATGGTTGTTTCATTCTTTGTTTCTTTTTCAAGTGGCAGTTCCCCTCACGCAGCTGGGAATAAGGTGGTGTTTCAGTTGAAGAGAATAACATCGATATGGTGATGTGTTGTTTGCCAGTTGGGACAGCAATTCAAGAAATTCTTTCAGCTCCTGAGGCCAGGGCTGGTGATGTGTGAATTTCCAGGCAGTTTACTTACCGAATACATCAAAGGGATGCTGGGCTGTGAGATGACACAATGTAAGCACAGGTTGAGGAAAACACCCATTCATGAAAATGCTTTGTTTTCACATGAAACCTTTGACATGAGACATAGAATCACAGAATAGTTAAGGCTGGAAAAGACTTTAGGAATCATTATGCCTAACCAGCATCCCAACAGTGCCGAATCCACTGCTAAACTGTGTCCCTCAGCACCACATCTACACATTTTTGAGCACTTGCAGGTATGATGGCCCCACCAATTCCCTGGGAGGCCAGTTCCAGGGCTTGACAACTCTTTCAGGAAAGATTTTTTTCCTCATGTTCAATCTAAACCTTCCCTGACACACCCTGAGGCCATTTCATATTCACTCTCAAATGGGTCAAGAACTGGCTGGAGGGCTGGCCCCGAGAGTGGTGGTGAATGGTGCAACATCCAGTTGGCAGCTGCCACTAGTGGTGTTCCCAATGATCACTGCTGGGCCCAGTCTTGTTTAATATCTTTATCGATGATCTGGACCAGGGGATTGAGTCCACAATCAGTAAGTTTGCAGATGACACCAAGCTAGGAGCAGGTGTGCATCTGTTAGAGAGTAGGAGAGCCCTGCAGAGGGACCTAGACAGGCTGGATGGGTGGGAAGAGGCCAGTGGGATGAGATTTAACAAGGCCAAGTGCAGGCTTCTACACTTTGGCCACAACAATCCCAAGCAGCACTACAAGCTAGGGACAGAGTGGCTGAGAGCAGCCAGGCAGAAAGGGACCTGGGGGTACTGGTGGATAGTAGCTGAACATGAGCCAGCAGTGTGCCCAGGTAGCCAAGAGAGCCAATGGCATCCTGGCCTGTATCAGGAACAGTGTGGCCAGCAGGACAAGGGAGGTTATTCTTCCCCTGTACTCAGCACTGGTCAGGCCACACCTTGAGTGCTGTGTCCAGTTCTGGGCCACTCAATTCAAGAGAGATGTTGAGGTACTGGAACATGTCCAGAGAAGGGTGACAAAGCTGATGAGGGGCCTGGAGCACAGGGAGCTGGGGGTGTGCAGCCTGCAGAAGAGGAGGTTCAGGGGTGACCTCATTGCTGTCTACAACTACCTGAAGGGAGGCTGTAGCCAGGTGGGGGTTGGTCTCTTCTCCCAGGCAACCAGCAATAGAACAAGGGGACACAGTCTCAAGTTGTGGCAGGGGAGGTCTATGCTGGATGTTAGGAGGAAGTTGTTGGCAGAGAGAGTGATTGGCATTGGAATGGGCTGCCCAGGGAGGTGGTGGAGTCACTGTCCCTGGAGGTGTTGAAGAAAAGCCTGGCTGAGGCACTTAGTGCCATGGTCTAGATGATTTGACAGAGCTGTGTGCTGGGTTGGACTGACTGATCTTGGAGGTCTCTTCCAACCTGGCTGATTCTATAATTCTATGATTTCTTCTTTTCCCTCCTTGGGAGAAGAGACTGACTCCTACTTACTCCAACTTTCTTTCAGGTAGTTGTAGGGAGTGAGAAGTTCTCCTCTCAGCCTCCTATAGTGAAGTCAGTGGCCTGCAGTTCCAATTCCTAGTTGATTTCAGTGTTCTCAGGGGCCTAAAGAGTGAACATGTGTTTTGTGTTAAATATTCACCAAAGTGCGTGCTGCAGTAACTTGGGACTTTAAGCCAACTAGTGAAAAAATGAAACTCCAAATGAGGAAATGAGGAAAATAATGTGAAAGTGTTTGGATGTGTGATATCAACAGCTCTGAGCCACAGGAATTTTAATCACTCTGAAAACATAAAGAGCTCTGAGCTGGCAAGCATGTAACAGAAGACTGACTTAGCTGTGTTTACCTGAGGTGCACAACAGCAGGCACCAAGGGGTTTTAAAAGAATGTTATTTTGCCCAGTGACTGAATTCTTCCCATTGGTAATTCTCTGTTGGCTCAAAGCAGCTGATTTCTCAACTTCAGGTATCTCCCTGGGTTTTGATTTTGTGTTGTTGGTGTTGTTGAGGAGTCCGTTTCTGGCTTATTTAAACAGGCTTCTTGCACCTCAAACATTAAACTGCAACAATAATTGAATATTAAAACCAATCTGAAACTTGATTGACTTGTTCCTAACTTCTCTGTTATTGACCGGTGTTGGGAGGATCCAGTGTCTTTATGCTCATGAGAACAGAAACCTTCATCAAGCAAACTGTAACTTCTATGAGGAGAGGCTGAGGGAGCTGGAGGTGTGCAGCCTGCAGAAGAGGAGGCTCAGGGGTGATCTCATTGCTGTCTACAACTATCTGAAGGGAGGTTGTAGCCAGGTGGGATTGGTCTCTTCTCCCAGGCAACCAGCAATAGAACAAGGGGACACAGTCTCAAGTTGTGCTGGGGGAAATATAGGCTGGATGTTAGGAGGGAGTTCTTGACAGAAAGAGTGATTGGCATTGGAATGGGCTGCCCAGGGAGGTGGTGGAGTCACCATCCCTGGAGGTCTTCAAGCAAAGACTGGCTGAGGCACTTAGTGCCATGGTCTGGTTGACTGGCTAGGGCTGGGTGCTAGGTTGGCCTGGATGATCTTGGAGGTCTCTTCCAACCTGGTTGATTCTATGATTCTATGATTCTGTTGTATTCTTGACCTTTTATTAGGAGGTTCATTCTAGAGAACCCTCTCAACTGCCCTTTCTCCTTAAAAAAAAAAAAATCACTTTTTCTGATGAATACTTTAATCCATAAAAATGAACAACACATCTTTAGTGTTTGCTCTCACCTTTAATTTTGGTGATGTTCACTCCTTTTGGTGCTTTTTTGCTCAGGGCTAATACATGTGGGAGGAAATGCTTTGTGGCAGAAGGATTCAGATTGCAGCTAATGTGCCACACGTTAAACCATTTTTTCCCCATCTAATTCCCAGAAGCACCCTGCAAGCAAAATGAGTTGTTCAAATGGGGACAGCAACTGCAACCTGCTTGCAGTCACTGTCTTACTTGGCTATTTTGGTGGCAAGCTTAGTGCTGTTGCTCTGCCTTGGCTTACTATGTGATGTGCTACCATACTTGGTGGATGAAAAGCTGCACATAAGGTGGCAGTTTGCATTCCCAGCCCAGAAGTCAACTGTCTGTTGTGGACTGCATTCAAAGCAGTGTGAGAAGCAGATCAAGGGAGGGACTTCTGCCCCTCTGCTCTGCTGAGACCCCACCTGCAGTGTTGGGTCCAGCTCTGGAGTCTTCATCATAAGAGAGTTGTGGCCCTGTTGGAGTAAGGCCAGAGGAGGGCACAAAAAATATTTGAGGGCTGGAATCCCTCTGATGTGGAGACAGGCTGAGAGAGTTCTTCATTACCAGCAGAATCTTAGGGTGGAATTATACATCAATACCCACTCTCTCGGATGCAGTCAGAGTGTTAACCTAATCCCTGGAGGGATAGAAATTCTGAATGAGAAACATTCCTGTGTGACCTGGTATAGGTGATCCTGTTCTGGCAGGGAGATTGTTCTAGATGGTCATTTGAGGTTCCTTCCAGCTCCTGTAATTCAATTATGTTTTTTACTGAAAAGGTTGTCAAGCCCTGCAATAGGTAGCACAAGGTAGCTGTGGAGTCCCCATCTCTGGAGGGATTGGTGCTGAGGGACATGCTTTGGTAGTGACTTTGCAGTGCTGGGTTAACTTGACTTGATCTTCGAGGTGTCTTCCAACCAAAATGATTCCATGATTCTGTGCAAGAAGATCCAGAAGAAAAAAGAGTGAAAAAATTCCAAAGGCAGCAGAATCAGTTCTAACAGGGGGAGTTGCTTGTAGTATTGCCTCTGGACCCCAACAGATGTGTCAGCAGATGACTAAATTCCACAGTAACAGTCAGTCCATAGCAATGCAGTTTATTGATCCACAAGGAAATAAATTATTAGTTAAAGTCTCAGAACGTCACAGAAATCTTGCAGAATCTTTGGAGACCTAAAGGACTTGCCACTTACTGGGGAAAAATATTCCTTTGCATGAGTCTGTGATGGATTGGATTTAGCAATAGGAAAATAAAACCTCCTCTGAACTCTCACTGTGGAATTGAGGGACATAATTTAAGCAAAACAACTAAGTAATGCCATTTGCCTAATTAAAACCTTATACTTAAACTGGATTAGATTGCTTTCAGTTTGCCTTCAAATCCATTACTTGAAAATGAACTCTACTGAAGATGGAAAATATTATTTTTCATTGACTCTTTATTTTATGTTCTGTAGTCTGAATGCTGTCACTGATGGAAGGAATTGGAAGATAACAAGCATCCTCAAATCTGGGCATTTCTATAAACCCCTTGGTTTTTTATGCCAACTGACTCTCCCAGGCTGTTCCAACTGAAATTTCATTCTTACATCCTTGTGAAAAGTCAGTTTTGGGTTTGTTTTTTTTTCAGCTGTTCAACAACAAAAAAGGTGTGCATTTGCTAAATTGCATAAATATCTTGGGGGCATTTTCAACATTCCTCTTCTCAAGCCAAAACACTTCTACGAGCTAAATTTCATGTGGAGTGCATAAAAGAAGCAAAAGGCTCAGTTTATAAAGATGCAGTGATAGGAGAAGGCCAGACCGTTGCTGTAAGAATAGATTTTTGTTTAACAAAGTATCTGCAGGATACAGAATCACAGAATCATAGAATCAACCAGGTTGGAAGAGACCTCCAAGATCAGCCAGTCCAACCTAGCACCCAGCCCTATCCAGTCAACTAGACCATGGCACCAAGTGCCTCAGTCAGTGTTTTCTTGAACACCTTCTCGAACACCTCCAGGGATGGTGACTCCATCACCTCCCTGGGCAGCCCATTCCAATGCCAATCACTCTCTCTGTGAAGAACTTCCTCCTAACATCCAGCCTATACTTCCCCGGCACAACTTGATACTGTGTCCCCTTGTTCTGTTGCTGGTTGTCTGGGAGAAGAGACCAACCCCACCTGGCTACAGTCTCCCTTCAGAATTTCATGCTTTTTACTGTCATTGATGAAAAAGTGATTGATTCATCTTATACAGCTTGATAAACAACCACTGCTAATAGAATCATGGAATCATGGAGTCATTTAGGCTAGAGAAGACCTTTAAGATCCTTGAGTCCAACCATTAACCCAACATTAACATGTCCACCCTAAACTATGTCTCTCAGCACCACATCTACAAGTATTTTTAGTTCCTCCAGGGATGATGATTCAATCATCTCCCAGAGCAGTCTGTCAAAGGACTTGACAACCCATTTTGTGAAGAAATTTTTCCTAATGTCCAACATAAACCTCCTTTAGAGCAACTTGAGGCCATTTCTTCTTGTTCTGTCACTTGGAGCTTGGGAGAACAAACCATTCCCTTCCTGGCTGCAACATCCATTCAGGTAGTTAATAGAGCCAAAAGGTCTACCCTCAGCCTTCTTTACTCCAGACAACCCATCTCCTTCAGCTACTCCTCATAAGACTTGTGCTCTAAACCTTATTTTTTCTTTAGACCATATTTGCTTCTGTCTTGATCTGTGACTTCTGCATAAGAATTTCTGCAGTCAAGGATGACAGAATGCCCCTTTTATAACACAAACCAGTAATTTCTGAGCAGTGCTCAATTTCGGATATGGGACTGTCTTGGACTTTTATCATGAGTGTATTTTTTTGTTCTTTCACCATTATGTGTCATCAAAGAGCCACAAAAATGATGAAGAGAGAGGAACATCCTCCTTATGAGGAGAGACTGAGGGAGCTGGGGCTTTTCAACTTGGTGAGGAGGAGACTGAGTGGTGACACAGAAATATGTGAAGGGTGAGTGCCAATAGGCTGGAGCCAGGCTCTGCTCAGTGATGCCCAATGACAGGACAAGGGGCAATGGGTGGAAGCTCAGACATAGGAAGTTCTATGGAAATGTGAGAAAAAAAATTCAATTGAGGGTGACAGAGCACTTCAACAGGCTGCTCAGAAGGGTTGTGGAGTCTCCCTCTCTGGAGATATTCATGACCCACCTTGATGTGTTCCTGTGTGGTCTGGTATAGGTGGTCATGCTCTGCAGGGGAGTTGGACTGGATGAGCTTTCGTGGTCCCTTCCAGAGCCTGTCATTCTGTGATTTTGTGAAAGAATGACAACTACATGAACTTCTTAGGCTTTTGTTGCTGAAAGGCCAGGACATAAAATGGAGGCAAAAAGGCCAGATTAAGATTATGTTGCTTTAGGGAAAAGCAGACAAATCCAAGCTCCAACAGTCTGCTATATCCATGAGGATTAAAGAAGCAATGTTGTAGTTTCCTCCCATAGCTCTAGCAGCAAAGTATTCATGTCTGATCTTTAAGTTGTGGTGGTCCTGGTGCTCTTTTGACTGGTGAAGAAAAAAACCTGAAGCACTCTTTGATGATTCTCTCCTCTTTTTGTTCTAATCGTAAGTTTGTTGTTAGATTTGGTTATTGCTAAGCTGTTCACTTTAACTTTTCTCAGACTTGGGTACTCCTATGTGTTTTGCAACTCACATGCATTCTTCTCTCCAAAACCTGGTAGAACTGCAGCTGGTTTTAATTAGGAATTAATGAATACTTGGATTAATCATTGTTCTAAAAATCAGTGTTGCTTCTAAATCTCTCAGTGAGGCAGTAAGAATTTGCTGACTCTGGTCCCTGTAACCACATTCTGCATGGGATAATGTTACCATTGACATCAAAGGTTTAATTGATTCTGACTTGTTTGTTACTGTGGTGCTTCTTCACAATTCACACCTACTCTTGCAGTTCCTGCTCTATCATTTCCGCAGGAGTGGGAATCCACAGGGATTTATTTCTGACAATAGATCAAAATGTCTCCCTAAAAGAGAGCATATTCTCCAGAAAATTACCATAAGGCACCACTCATGGAGCAGAGGTTCCAGAGAACTACTGGAGAGTCCAGCAGAGGCTACAAAGATGCTGAGGGGGTTGGAGCATCTCTGTGAGGAGGAAAGACTGAGATACCTGGGATGGTTTAGCCTGAAGAAGAGAAGAATGAGAAGGGATCTTATCAATGCTGATCAATACCTAGAGGGCAGGTGTCCAGAGGATGGGGCCAGACTTTTTTTCAGTGATGCCCAGCAGCAAGGCAAGGGGCAATGGGCACAAACTGGAACACAGGAGATTACATCTGGACACAAAGAAAAAATTCTTTCCTGTGAGGGTGCTGGAGCCTTGGAGTAGGCTGCCCAGAGAGGTTGTGGTATCTCTTTCTTTGAAGGGATTCCCAACCCACCTCGACATTGTGGCCCTGGACAATCTGCTGTGGGCGGCCTCGCTTTAGCAGGAGGGTTGGGGCAGATCATCTCCAGAGGTCCCTTCCAAACTCTGCCATGCTGGGATTCTGTATGGCACTTCTTCTGGCAATTTTGGAATTTCTCTTTCTAAACATAGGGAATAGCAGGAATGCTGTGGTAAACTCTTCAGTAGAAGTCCATTTTGTGACGATTTTTTCATGTGATTCCTCCAAATCTCTAAGACTACCAACCCAGAGGTCATACATGCCTTAGCCACTGGGAAACTAATTTGTCTGTAAAACATCAAGCAAGTTACTGAAAAATAAAGAAGCTGCAATTTGACCTTTTTACTCCTGTCTAAATGACATTGATGGAAGAGCAAGATGATAGTCCTGAACATGTACAACAGGGAAAAAGGACAAAGAAAGACACTGAAGCAATTAAAGAATGAATAAAAGCTGACTAAAGTAGCTCACATAATCCAATATGATTAAGAAACTTGTTAAAAGAATTACAGGAGTAACACCTCTAACACCAGTACTTAAAGGGTCCCGGGGGAAACAGCAGGGCCTATTGTGGCAGGACAAGAGGTGATGGGGTTAAGCAAAAAGAGAAGAGTTTCAGATTAGAGAGATGAAGCCATTTTTCACAGTGAGGATGATGAAACCCTGGCCCAGGTTGCCCAGAGAGCTGATTGAAGTCCAATCCCTGGAGCCATTGCAGGTCAGGTTGGATGTGGCTCTGAGAAATCTGCTCTAGTTGGAGATCATAGAATCATAGAATCAACCAGGCTGGAAGAGACCTCCAAGATCATCCAGTCCAACCTAGCACCCAGCCGTATCCAATCCTCTAGACCATGGCACTAAATGATCTTTCAAGGTTCCTTCCAATCCAAAGCATTCCATGATTCTATGAAAGTTGACATAATAATAAAGTAAAGGCTGTTCTCATGGCTATTATTTTTTAAAATCTCTTTTTCTGGGCATTTTTATATTTGGCAAACCTATTTAAGTTTTTAGTTTCTGTTTTCTTACCATTACCCTGATTTCTTGGTTGAAACTGTCATAGTAATCCCAACCCATTTCAGGAGGTGAGTGTGGAGATCATACTGAATTGGTGAACTTGGCAAAGTTTACTGCATGTTTCCTTTTAAACCTAAAATTATTTACAGCAATGGTTCCTCTCAAATCTGGTCTTGATGCACTTTCCAAAGCTTGACATTGTTGGCTTCTCTTGTGGCTTAGAGTTAAAGGGGAGGGAGAGGAAGGAAAAGTCATTAACAGTGCATTGAAGCTGGGGATTCTCATAAGGCGTCAGAGTTACTACAGTTTTTGTTGGACACTCAACCTTTCTGAATCTGCACAGCCCTTATCATTTGTTGCTGGAAGTAGAGCAGCCTTGTCTCCATGTGCACCCACTTTAAGATAGTCTTATCTGTTCTGTTTCCTTTAGTTTTGAGGAGACAGTGCACAACCTGTGGATAGGACACATGCTCTAAGAGTCTTGTAGATGTGCTGCTGAGGGACATGGTTTAGTGGTGCCCTGGCAGTGCTGGGTTAATGGCTGGACATGATGATCTTGTGTTCAGTTTCGGGTATCTCATTACAAGAAGGATGTGGAGGTTCTGGAGAGTGAAGAGGAGGCAGCAAAGCTGGGGGAAGGGCTTGGAGAATAAATCTTATGAAGAGCGACTGCGGGAGGTGGGGTTGGTTAGTCTGAAAAAAAAGAGTCTGAGGGGAAACCTCATTGCTGTCTACAGCTACCTGAAGGGACATTGTGGAGAGGCTGCTGCTGGTCTTTTCTCACTGGTAATTAGTGATTTAGAACAGGAGGGAATGGCCTCAAGCTGTGACTGGGTAGGTTTAGACTGCACGTTAGGAAAAATGTTTTCCCAGCAAGAGTGGTCAGGCATTGGAATGGGCTGCCCAGGGAGTCACTGACCCTGGATGTGTTTAAAGGTCTTTTGGATGTGGTGCTTGGGGATATGGTTTAAGAGTGAACTTTGTAGAGTAGAGATATCAGTTGAACTTGATGATCATGAGGGTCTTTTCCAACCACAATGTTTCTTTGATTCTGTGATTTTAAAGGTCTATTCCAGCCCAAACATTTCTGTGATTCTATGATTCAGTGATTCTTTAGAGTGTTTTTTTTTAAATAGGCAATTACTTAGAGCATGCTCTGAACCTTCTTTTGGTTAGTGGCCTTTTTACAGAGCAGCTTGTCACCTACTCCTTCCTGGCCCATGTTCTCCACTGCACTTGCTGAACTCACACTGAATGGGAGATCTCAAATGGGATGTTTAAGCACTGGAGTTCCGTCAGATCTTTGTGTGCTTTCTTGGTTGCTAGGACAATTTTGAGCTAACATCCGTATCAGTTGACAATGAATGGGTCAGCCAACTGTGAAACCCATAAAACTGGGTCAAGAATAGTTCTGCCCAGCCCAGCCAGAGTGAGGCCTGAGCCAAAGGAAATAGCCTTTTCCCTTGGCTGCTCATGTTCTCATAAATGTGGAGCTTATTGTACTAAATTCATGAAAGGCAAAATCAAAGCATTTATGAGCAAATATAATGATTAGTAAAACAGGAAAATGTTATTGATATTGGAACAGTCATTGCTGCTTTTAGGGTAAGAGCTGAACTGACCTGGCAGTGTGTGAAAGCTGATCCCCTTATTTATATTCAAGGTAGGATCTCAAGAACAGTTTTTGACAAATACAATGGAAAATATTAGAGCTATTTTGAAACTGCATCAGCTCCCACATGTTCTGAGGTATTAACTTGGTGTGTTCCCTCCTGATTGCTTTGCAAAATACATCCCTCTTCTCATGACAGTCTCCATGTCGATATGTAAAGGCATTTGTGCTGTTGTCATGCCCAGCTTATCCCTTCTATATTTGCTCCTCAGGGCAGTATTTTATCTTCTCCTATGCCTGAGTGCACCATAAATCTCTGTTCTTGGTTTGGGCAGAGATACTGAAATAAAACAGGCCAATAAATATATGCCTGGAGTGAAGGTTTAAATGTGGCTGAAGATGTATGAGGAAGATGAGTAGTTTTGTCCAAAAGAAATGGACAGCAAGTGGCAATAGGTGGTTTGGATTTGTCAGGGCTTAGGGGTGCACAGGCAGTGGCCTGAATGAGAGACACTTTCCCACAGAGAAAAAGAAAGGGATTAAAGGTAAGAGACTGATGGGTTGGGAAAGAAAACTCAGACAGTTGTAGTGAAATTAATAAAAATTTAATAGATATGAATAGGCACAAACCAATATTGAACCCAGCCCCCTCAGTGGCAATGATGTCAATGTCATCACTGATGCTGTGGGCAGGCACTGGGGAATTCCCAGACTGGACTCAGAAGGAGGTGGGAACCAGATTCAGGAGATTGATTCTGGTGCTGGATTCTGTCTCTGGATTCAGAGACATGGACATGGAAGGCACAATGGACAGAGTGTTCCTTGGACACTGGCTGCTGAAGAGGAGGCCTGACCCTGGTGATCCCCGGTGTCTAACATGACCTCTTAAACCTCACATTATGAATGTGAATCCAAGGAGCTGGTTACTGCCAGTGAGATGCCTTTTACATCTGAGGGTAGTTTCTTTAGTGTTTTAAGGAATATATTTTCTGGGTCCTTGGACTTCAGAGAAACATAAGTCTGCAGCCTGCCATCATCTATTGCAGTTACCCCATGATTCCTTGCTTCATTTCATTCAGTCCACAAATCTTTCTTTTAATTTCATTTTAATGACAAATGTCAGACTCACCCATTCTACAGTGGACTCCAAAGAGTTTTGTTATACAGGCTGGGAGAGTGTCTTGTAGCATCTATAGTCACATCTAACAGGCATGAGCAGTCGAGGGTGGGTGCCTCAGGGGGTGATGCCAAAGAGGGCTATGCAGTGCTCCACTTGCATTGTGCAGCCCTTCAGAACCTGCAGCCAAATATCACAAGCAGTTACACTGCTCTGTCTGTGTCCCCAGAGCAGCTAACTACGTTTCTCCAAGGGCAAGGTATGCTGCTGGGCTCCTTCATCAGCTTGGGTGCAGGGGAGCTCCAGTCACTGAGCAGGGCAGGGTGCAATCACTCTTTCCAGTTGTTTGTGATGCAACATTATCAGGGGTTAGGGCCATTAGATGAGTGCCAGAGGCTCTCTATGAACCCCTCTGCTTTCCCAAAGAGAAGAGAAAGAGAATAAGGGAAAGAGACTGATGGGTTGGGAAAGAAGCTAAACCAGCTGGAATGGAAACAATAACACTAAAATAAACTAGATGTAAAGAGATATAACCCAGCCCCCTGATGGAAATGATGTCACCATCACCACTGGTGTTGTGGGCAGCTCCTGGGAAAGTCACAGACTGGCCTCAGCAGCAGATGGCAACCAGAGTCAGGAGCTGTGCTCTGGAACAGTATTTAGGCACACGTTGATCATGGTATCAAAGGCAGAAAAGAGTCCTCCTCAGACACCAGCCACCGAAGAAGAGGCTTGACCCTGGTGATCCCTCAGCTTTATCCTGAAGATGACATCCATGGAATGGAATCCCATGTTGGTCAGTTTAAGGTCACCTGTTCTGTACGCTTGTCCCTTCAGGTGCCATCTCTGATTGTCCTGGAGCCCTGGATAGCCCAAAATTCTTCTCCCTGGTCTGAATGGGAGAGGAAAAGGCGCAAAAACCTGTCTCCCCCAACTCCTGCCCTGCAGGCATGAAGCAAGGGAGCAAAAGGTCCCTCCAGCACCAGGGCTGACCTCTGCAGATGCCTCCGCTGGAATCGGGCTGGGGATTGGCTGTGGTCTTCACGCCTAGGAAGCGGTAAATTAACTCTGTGTCTAGGAAAGGATCAATAGTGGGGTACAACCCACCTTGGGGTGCCCGCCTTAGAGTTCTGCCCTGCCTGGATAGTTCCTGCAGAGAATCCTCTGGCGCTCAGGAGGACAAGCTGCTGAGGGACAGGACCGTCCCTGCTGTGGACAGCTTCCCGCCAAAAGCAGCCCTTCTGTGCAAGCTCCACAGGCCTAAGGGCTCGGATGCCTTTGGAAAGAGAGAGAGCTGACACCCACCTGGACTGCCCCTTCTCTCACACAGCCTGGCTCACCTTTGAGTAAACTTTCTGCTCAGCCTGACTGACACGTGGGAAAGCTGTGTTTAAAGCTTAGCCTTTTCCATTCTCTGACTTCTGAAATAGTCTAATTTATCGATGGTATCCTTGTAAGCTCTTCTCAATCAAAGCGAGTCTGCTAATTAAACTAAATGAATTCCTGCATGTAGTTTTGGGGGCAGGGTTTCAGGAAAAGAAAATAACTCTATTTTTTTATATATGTAGTCTAAGACAGAGCTCAACCCTTGGCAGTAACTCTCCCTATCAGTGCTCTCACTTCTAGAAACAGCCCCTGGCTGTGACAAACCTGCTCTGAACTTCAACAAGTGCTGTCAGTGAGCAGAGACTGAGCTGAGAAGTCCCAGCACTGACCAGAGTTGGTTCTGGTCTAGCTCAGACCAGGACAATCATTTGCTCATTGCTGCAGCTGGAATGTCTTTTTGAGTTTTGGCACTTAGAAATGTAAAATAGTTGTTTCAGTGTTGCAGAAACAAAATTTGTGACCAGTAAAGGGCAAAACTCTTTTTTATCCCACACCCCCCCCACACACATTTCAGCACATCCCTTAAAGTTTCTCTTATTCCCTACTGCGAGTTACGCATCTGATGGTGCTTGGTGAATGCTGGTGCCCAAGTCAATAAATGTGGCTTTGGAGGCATTTCCTCTCTGAAATAAGTATATGCCTCTCTTGAAAAGGATGAATTATTCACACCATCAAGTAAGCAACAGTAAATCTTCATCTGAACACCTTCAAATTTTGATATATTTCAATAAACTGCCATTATAAACAACCTATTGCCCAAAGGTGAAATTGTTTTACTTCTCACTGGGTGTAGGAACCTAAATGTCATAAATAATGAGGATAATCTTTCCTCTTGAGTACTCCTTCCTCCATATATCAGAAGATCTATAAAATGCTTATGGCAACAGGCTAATTATGGCAAGATCTGGCTGTGTCGTCTAACCCACTTCTCATGGCACATCTGGGCCAAAAGTTGTGAGAATTTCATTTTATCAGCACACAATGGTCCAGCATTTCTTCATTCTGGAATGAATTTTGCATTATTTTGAGGTCTGAGCTTGTGGAGTATGTTGTTACCTAATACTTGATCATTCAGAGAAGGTGCATTTATCCACAGACATAGATATTGTGCAGACACAAGGGAAAGAACTCACATTCCTAACACTATACATCTCTACTTCACTGATTTCTCGTGGCAGACATAATTACAGGATCTGGTCAAAATCACTCTCTTCTGACAAAAGGAAGAAGTAAAACACACCCCATGAATTTAAGTCCAAATAGCTGTATTTTATCCTCTTTGATTTAGAGATTTTGGTTTTAATCTCTCAGAAATTCTGTCTGAGTAGAGAAAGAGAACCTTGGGCACCTACTTAGGGCTAGGGGATGTCAGTAGCAGTATCTGTGAGATGAGTGGAAGTCTGCCACGTCCACTGTGCCCAAGGTAGTAAATATTACAAGCTTTTTTGTCACCTGCATGATGTGGTCGCACTGTATGTGTGCTGGTTTGATGGGCATTTCTACAGTGCTGGTATTTCTGTCTGGGAAATCCTCTAGAGAAACTGTGGAAGTCTGCTGGGGAAGCCAAAAGGCTGAATAATCAAAGGGTTAGGCTGTGACTCAGGAGATCCAGTTGGCTTTGGTGCCAACTTTGGGATGCTGGAAAAATCATTTTACTACCAGATGTATTATTATGAACTTTCCTACTTCTAAACCAGGCATAATGATAGTGACTTTCCCCCCTTGCAAATGTTTCTGATCTATGGATAAAGCAACACTGTTGGAGCTAAATACAGCTCTTGAGTTGAAGATTTGTTCTCCAAAATAACCATACTCCCTTTAGAACCTGAAAGCACTATTGACTGAGCTACAGCTGTGGCATAAAGCAGGAAAAGATAGCCAGGATGTTAGAGACAAGAGAGTTTTGATTGATCCATGTTACAAAAGTGGAGTAAATCTGATATCTGTAGAATCAGTCAAGGCTAAGGCACATGCTGCTGAGAGCATGATCCAGCATGAAATCTCTTATTTTGATTGCAGGAAATGTGTGGAGAACTGGTTCTTTTAAAGAGAAAGGAATCAAACTGGTGCCTGCTGAAGAGAAGGCTCCAGGGAGACCTTAGAGCAGCCTTCCAGTATTTGAAGGGGGCCTACAGGACATCTGGCGAGGGACTTTTTAGAAAGGCATATAGTGACAGGATGAGGGGTAATGGAAGGAGATGGATTTAGATTAGACATTTGGAAGAAATTCTTCTCCATTGGAGTGCTGAGGAGCTGGAATAGGTTGCTTGGGGTAGACTTGGCTCAGTGGGACCCGTGGCTGGGCAGGGCAGGGCTGTGAGGAGCTAAGGATCAGCTCTGCTGTGTTGTCACTGGTGTTGGTGGCTCTGGTGGGTTGAAATGGGATCCTGGACTACGGGCAGACTCGGGGGAGCCCAAGGGCTGCTGATGCCTTAGGGCCCTGGCAGAGAGAATCTGAACTCTTCTGTGTTCTATTTCATTTTTTGAAAACACCAGAAGTGGGAAGCAAATGAACAGTTCTGTGTGCACTCACTAAGGATCTTATTTGTATTGGAGGTGTTCAAAGGTCTTGTTTTGAGTGTTAATTTGTTTAATTATTAATTTTTGGTCTTGATTTCTTTTTGCAAAGCCCACAATTGATTTTTTTGTGTGACCAAAGAGAGTTAAATCATTGCTTCTTTACTAAAATTTGAAAGAAGACTTCAAAACATTTGGATCTGTAGTGAATCCACATCTGTCTTTCCTGCTTTTTATTATTATTTCCAAATGGTTTTGTAGTCATATTGTAATTGCACATTGTATAAGATATTAGATGTAATACAGGCAGGTTAATCACATGGCTTGCAACCGGGCTGTCTTGCATCATCAAACTTTACAAGCTCTGGATTACTAAGTGCTAACAGAAGTTTGAGTTACAGCATCTCCAAGAGCTTACTGCATTATATGGAGATGATTTGCAGAGTGTCATCTTTCTCCCATTTCACACGTGGATAATGTATGATTTGGAAGAGCATCACATAGCTGAAAGTTCAGGCTAAAGTATAGAAGGATAAACAAGCAGTAGCTATAGCAATGCTCCACTTCACAGGATTACACAATCACAGAATGACAAGGGTTGGAAGGGATCTCAAACACTCATCTAGTCCAACCCCTCTACCAGAGCAGGATCACCTAGACCAGATCACACAGGACAGCATCCAGGCAGGTTTTGAATATCTCCAGAGAGGAGGGAGACTCCACAACATTTCTGGGCAGCCTGTTCCAATGTTCTGTCACCTTCACAGTGAATTTTTTTCCCTCGTGTTTCAATGAAGCTTCCTATGTCTCAGCCATTGCCCCTTGTCCTGTCAGAGCTCCAGCCTCTAGGCACTCACCCTTCATTATAAACATTAATGAGATCACCTCTCAGTCTCCTCTTCTCCAAGCTAAAGAGCCCCAGCTCCCTGTCTCTCCTCATACTCATGGCACAAGTGCTGCTTAGTCAGGTCCTGACACAGATGACTGTTTCCTTTAAAACTTCTGTCAGCACTTGAGTCAGCCACAAAGCATTTTTCTTAGCAGAAGTGCAAAGGATGCACACAGACACTATTCCTACCTTGGTGCTCTGATCCAGCATTCCACTTACCAACTTCTTCTGCAACAAGGCAATTTATTCTGATGAATCAGGCAGAGTAAGGGGGTTGAAGAAACCTGTTATGAGCAGTGTGCCAATATTTGGAAGAGTGCAGTGTTGTAAGCCTAGTATCTGGAGAGCTCTTTTTTTCCCCCCATAGCTCACTTCTAGGCCTTTAAAAGGCTTTGCTGGGGATATGAAATTGTATTAAAGACGTAAAGAAGCCGTTGCAGAAGCTAGTAACTCCATAAATGTGGACTTTGCTCAACACTTAGAGACATCTTTTAAAGCAGAACTGACCTTTGGAGTTTGCATGATTCAATAATGCTATCATTTCAGATTTCTTCTGCTGTAGCTGCAACTCCCCTGGTTTTAAATCTCTTCAGACTAAGGGTTTCTAGATTTGACATTGCCTGATGTTGGTTATACCTGAGAAGCCTCACACATACATTGTGTGAGGAAATAATAGGACTGACATGACACCTGAATCCATTTGCTATGCATTTTCTGCTCTGTGTTTTGTTGATTCCATCACAGCCTTTGAGTCATACACAAGGGTCAGTAAAAAGCAATTCAGATAAAGAAGAGCTTTCCCTTGTTCCACAGTGCTGAACTTGACTGTTAGTTTCATACAGACTGTCAAATCATCTTAAAAACTGAAGAGCTGAAGAAGGGAAAGGGTTAGCTACTCTGGCAAGTGGGTACAGAGACCCTTGTGATTTTGTCTGCTTAAAGAGAATGTGAGCATATGATACAGCTCTTAGCCTTTTCCCCCCATTTAATTGAACAGAAAAGAATAAAGAGTCCACAAAGCTCAGCAAAATTCACAGTCATGTCTCAGGGGGGGTACACTGCCTAATTGCTCTGGACTGTCTCCAGGTCTGAGGAATTCAGACAGCATCTCCTCAGAGATGAGACATAAAGGCAAAACAGAGAGCATGCTTACTTTCTTCCCCTCCTACTCTGTTTCCACAGCACAGTTGTGCAGGCGAAGGTGTAGGCTGGATGTTAGGAGGAAATTCTTCATAGAGGCAGTGATTTGCCATTAGAATGGGCTGCCCAGGGAGGTGGTGGAGTCACTGTCCCTGGAGGCATTGAAGAAAAGACTGCTTGAGGCACTTAGAGTCATGGTCTAGTTGATTGGTTGATTCTATGACATTCCTCTGAACATACACTGAGAGTGAGAGGAGAGAACTGGTCCAATCTCCAAGGTCAAGAGCAATGTTCTATCCATGAGAAATAAGAGGCATGCACACAACACAGCATCTGTGCCTGCACACAGCTGCTTTCTTTTTATAAGAGTTGCCTTTTGTTATTGGCTTCCTTTACCTTTTGCAAACCAAGTGCCAACCAAAAAAAAAAAGGACACTTGGGCTCCCCAGATTTCCAGGAGAGTCCTCAAGTCTCAAGTAGAATTGATTTTCCTACTGACTGGCATCTTCAGGACACTTAAAGTTTCTCTAGGAGACCTAAAGCTCCACATCTTAGTTCAAATAAGGAATGGAGAGACAGCGAGGCATTAGAAGGAAGTGTGTGCAATGTCATAAAATAAATAGGCAATACTAATAATTTGAAGGGAGAAGAAAGAAATCATGCAGATGGTAGAGGTACGTTTAGTAGCCAGTTAAAATGTGTTTGACTCAAGTAATCTCTCTGTGCTACAAAGGGGTTATCTCCTAAAGCTAGAAGACATTACTCTCACAATATCACAGTATCATCAGGGTTGGAAGAGACCTCACAGATCATCAAGTCCAACCCTTTACCACAGAGCTCAAGGCTAGACCATGGCACCAAGTGCCACCTACAATCCTGCCTTCAACAGCCCCAGGGACGGCGACTCCACCACCTCCCCGGGTAGCCCATTCCAGTGTCCAATGACTCTCTCAGTGAAGAACTTTCCCTCATCTCGAGCCTAAATCTCCCCTGGTGCAGCCTGAGCCTGTGTCCTTTTGTTCTGGTGCTGGCCACCTGAGAGAAGAGAGCAACCTCCTCCTGGCTACAACCACCCTTCAGGTAGTTGTAGACAACAATAAGGTCACCCCTGAGCCTCCTCTTCTCCAGGCTAACCAATCCCAGCTCCCTCAGCCTCTCCTCGTAGGGCTGTGCTCAAGGCCTCTCCCCAGCCTCGTCGCCCTTCTCTGGACACGCTCAAGCATCTCAATGTCCGTCCTAAACTGGGGGGCCCAGAACTGAACACAGTACTCAAGGTGTGGTCTAACCAGTGCAGAGTACAGGGGCAGAATGACCTCCCTGCTCCTGCTGGCCACACCATTCCTGATGCAGGCCAGGATGCCACTGGCTCTCTTGGCCACCTGGGCACACTGCTGGCTCATGTTCAGGCGGGTATCAATCAGCACCCCCAGATCCCTCTCTGTTTGGCTGCTCTCCAGCCACTCCGACCCCAGCTTGTATCTCATCCAGTACTGAATATTTATCTCTTTCATTTTCTGCCTGCTTCTGCCAGCAAACTGGTTATGGTACAAACAGTTTCACTCTTCCATCTCAGTTCTAAGTTCAGTGTTTCCAGTGGTTTCTTTTCCCTGCTTGATGTGCTCCAACTGTGTTGAATCTTTTTACTTGGTCTTCATCTTTTCTTCTTTAGAACATCTGTCAGCAGCAGAATCCCAGACTCATAGAATGGTTGGAGTTGGAAATGTGGTGCACTTTAGAATAGTTGGGGTTGGAAATGTGGTGCATTTCAAGGTAATTTAGTTGAATCCTACAGACATAATGTAGATATATTTGAGGGAACAGAAAGAGTGATGGAAGAGTTCGGTCTCCCTGCCTGCTGAAAGTCTGAAGTCCAGAAGAACCAGCATACTTACACCATCTGACTTTTTTCTGGTGCTCCTCAGACATTTGAGCTGCTCACCCACTGATAGATGGCAGCAGAAAGGAAAGTAATGAATGGATCTTCCTGTCTGCAGCACACAGGCTAAGAAAAACTCATCTCAAAGTTTTACACAAGGACATCTAGGCTAGACATATCTGTCAGTCATTACAGCCTAACTGGTTAATTTAACACTGATTGCTTACAATCCATTTTCCTTCTTCCATTTTGGAGACATCTGATCTCCTGTTGACTGCCTTTTAGTAACCACTACAGCCAATTCATCTCTTTATCTCCATTACTATAAACCTGTCCTTCCTAGCAGGTATTTTTTTTCCTATCACATTGATAGCTTCGCATTTTCTTTTAAGAGATACTTGTAAGCAATTCATCAGTTGCTCAGCTACAGTGAATTTTTATAACTCAGAACTTTTAGTCTTCTGTGAGCAATCCATAATATGCAGAAATGTTTTTTGCTTAACAAGGTACCTGCAGCCAAACTGTTGCCATTCTTTGTTTCATGGGTAACAGGCAATGCCAAAAAGGACCAAATCTGCCTCTTCTGCTGTCCTGCTGTTAGGACAGAAAGAGGGGGAAAGTCTACTCTGCTTTTTCATATCTCTTTATGGATGCAGGTTTTTAAGGCCTAATTATAACAAAAAAATAAGTCTGTTTGACTGGAAACTAGATATGTGAGCACAAAAAGTCATTGAATAGGCATTCTGAAATAGGTAACTTGAGGAAAGTTTGCATTTCAGAATGCAGGTTGGGCATCTCCATGTCATAATGTCCAGAGCAGAAAATGTTTTCCTCATTCTCAAACCTCATTGCCTAAACCTCTGTTTTCCCTCCACCCTTGCTTCCCCCATCAGCAGAAGGTTGGGGCAATCCAGGGCATCTAATAGGCCTTTTATCCTTCCAGGACACTCTACAGATACATAGGAGAAGAGATATCAAAAGAGTTCCATATGTGAGGAATATAAACTCTTATAAGAACTCGTTGGCACAATACTGAAGTGGTCAATTTGTGTCTTTTAATGGAATATATAGAGATAATGTAGTAGATTGTTGCATCCAACATGTCCATGAGTTGTTTGTTAACCGAAAATAAGCTCTTTTCTTATTAAATTTAACCATTGCTGAATATGGACCTGAGCCCACAGAAGTCACCAGAAATCTTTCCATGGACTAAAATAGGCTTTGAATCAGGCCTTGTCTTTTAATAATTGGATTTCTTCATAGAAAGCTCTTTAATTGGTACAGTGTGCTCCTTTCATACAGCAAGGAAAAGAGCAGTTTCTTTTAGCAGCAGACAATCAGAGAGTAGAAGAATGGGGCATTTTCCTCAGGTTTAGACTGTGTAATTGGAAAAGGAAGTGGGCACTACTGTCTGACAGACAGGGTGAGCGTAAAAAACAATGAACATAAAGTAAATAGGAAACATTTTCCTTCTGATGTGAAGAGCAAGAAGTTGGAAGTTTCCTTCAGTTAAGGATGGGAATTGCTGTAACTATCTCAGTGTTTACACATTGTGTGGAGATAACGGGCAAGGCATTGCTGTTGTGGTTTTGCATCCTTACACAGTCACAGAATAACAGCGTGGTGGTGCTTAAAAGGGACCTCTGAAGATCACCCAGTCCAACCTCCCTGCTAAAACAGAGTCACTCAGAGCAGGTTGCCCAGAATCATGTCCAAGTAGGTTTGGAATCTCTCTGGAGGAGACCCCACAACCTCTCTGGGCAGCCTGCTCCTGTGCTCTGGCACCCTCACAGGAAAGAAGCTTTTCCTCATGTTCAGATGGAACCTCCTGGGTTCCAGTTTGTGTCCACTGCCCCTAAAATGCACTAAAATGAATCTGGATCCACCCTCTTGCCTGCTGCACTTCAGCTATTCATCACCATCGATAAGATCCCCTCCCATTCTTCTCTTCTCCAGGCTAAACAGACCCAGGTCTCTCAACTTTTCTTTGCATGCATCCTACTAAGAAAAAAGAAAGCCAAGGAGATAATGATACAGTGGAAGTAGTTTTTCCTAGAGTGAAAAGAAATTATCATTTACCAAGCAGTACCAAAAGTTCCAAACTCCCCAACTACTCCAGAAATTTACCTTTACCTAGAATCACAGAATCACAGAGTCATTTTGTTTGGGGAAAAAGCATTTAGTATAATTGAATTCACCCACTCTCTAACTCTACCAAGTCTGGATGAGAGGAAACAGCTTCAAGTTGTGCCATGGGAAGATTAGGTTGGACATTAAGAAATATGTCTTCTCTGACAGGGTTTTCAATCCCTGGAACAGGTTGCCCAGAAAAGTGGTGGAATCACCATCCTGGGAGTGGGATGGAGGGGAGGGAATGAAAAGTCTAGTACATATGGTGCTGGGAGACATGGTTTAGTGGTAACCTGGCAGTGCTGGGTCAGTGGTTGGACATGATGTTCTTAAAGGTCTTTTCAAAGAAAAGATGAATCTATGAGTCTATGAAGATCCTTTCCCAGGTAAAGAAAAGGGGGCAGAAAAGGTGGAGGAGAAAATCAGGTGCTTAGGGATGAGGGAGAGCATGTCTGGAGGAAAAATTACATGATCTAGTTGACTAGATAGGGCCGGGTGCTAGGTTGGACTGGATGATCTTGGAGGTCTCTTCCAACCTGGTTGATTCTATGATTCTATGAAGAGAGGAGCTGCCAGCAATGTAAAGCCATTTTTTAATTAGGTAGCAATGAAGCTACCAAAACAAAACACTGCAAAGTGGTCACTTAAAGAGAGCAACAACAAAAGTTCAGGCATTACAGGACATTTTGATGTTCAAGACTTTCTCAGTTTACCTTCTGTTCATTGTGCTTTACATTTATGAGCAGTCCTGGTACTTTTCATGTAGTTTAAAATGCAGAACAAACGTGTAGTGTTAACCTCCCTGTCCCATGCACCTCAGACAGATCCAACAGCATCAAGGCCTGGTGAAAGGCTTGGTGCTTCTCAGACACTGCTCAGTAGGTGGACTGGCTGGCATCTAAACATCTGTGGCTGTCTGAAGTTGCCTGATGTCAACTCAGGCATGGGCAACACTTTAAAATGAAAAGCAGAAAACTGTCTTTGAAAGCCATAAACTAAGAGAAAAATAAATGATCAGCCAAGCTGGCAAGAGAACAAATAACCAGCACTGTACACCCTTGACATTAGAAAACAAATTACAAAGCATGTTATGGTTACTGGCACAGGGAATGAGCTCTTCCATCTGCAGTGTGGGAAAAGCTTAATCCATACAGCCTGAGCACTTCTCTCCTGCATCCCAACTGAGTGCTCTGACTGCGGGCCATAAAATTCAGTTACTCTCCCTTGCTGCCTTTACTCACTCCAAATCAATACCTAAACATATATAAAACCAGGAAAAGGTCCAAAAGCAGTCTGAAAGAGAAGGTACAGAATTCTGGCTGCTGAGTTTGTGAGAGAGATGGGAGATCTCTGATGGTATCCACACTCAAAACTGGGGCAGAGTGGGCTTGCGTGTTGGCCATCAGCACTTGAGTACGTGCATGGCCAGCTGCTCTGTTGTGAGGCTGGGAGTGCTGCTGAGGAAAGATTTCCTGCCCTGTGAAACCATTTCTACAGAAGTGTAGCTGGAAGGGAGCCAATCCTGCAAAACATCTTCTCATTTTATGAAAAGAAGAAATGAAAAGAGTCTCAGGAAACCCTTGTTTGTCAAATGGTACCTAAGATTTTGATGGAAGATAGAAACATAGAGTCATAGAATGGCTTAGGTTGGAAGTGACCTCAAAGCTCATCCAGTTCCAACCCCCCACCATAGGCAGGGACACCTCCCACTAGAACAGATCGCCCAAGGCCTCATCCAACCTGGCCTTGAACATTTCCAGGGAAGGAGAATCCACAACCTCTCTGGGCAACCTGTGCCAGTGTCTCACCACTATCACTGTAAAGAACTTCTTCCTAACATCTAGTTTGAATCTCCCCTTTTCCAGTTGCAACCCATTACCCCTTGTCCTGTCATTATAAGACCTTGTCAGTAGTCCCTCTCCAGTCTTCCTGTAGGCCCCCTTCAGATTCCGAAAGGCCACTACAAGGTCTTGAAGCTTTCTCCAGGCTGAAGAGTCCTAACTCTCATAGCTTGTCCTCATAGCAGAGGTGCTGCAGCCCTCTGAGCATCTTTGTGGTCTCCTCTGGACTGGCTCTATCAGTTCCAAGTCCTTCTTGTGCTGGGGGCTCCAGAACTGCACACAGGGCATCCAGGTGAGGTCTGAGGAGAGCAGAGTAAAGGGGCAGAATCCCCTCCCTTGCCCTGCTGGCCACACTGCTCTTGCTGCAGCCCAGCACACAGTTGCTGTCTGTAAGACAATTGGAAAAGCAAAAGTGAAATGCTTACATTAGAGAAACTCAGGAACCAATTACTGTCAGTGGATTCAGGGAGGAGGATGGGAGATGTGTAACATGACCACACACCAATTTCTAACCTTTCAGTCCACTCAGCAGAGTTCATTGAGCTAAGAGTCTTATTAAGCAGAGAAAGCAAATTGTGGTCATATTGGAGATGAGAACTGGCATTAGAAAGCAGGAGTGAGTTGACTGTCAGCTTGCCAACATTTCTCCTTGCCCCAGGAAAAGTCCTACAAGCAACACAACATCTGAGACTAACATTCAACTGGAATCAAAAGATGAGTTTCTTGAACTAGTCTTGGCACATGGTTTGGTCTCTGCAGGTCTAGGAAGATGAGTCTTAGATTTACTAGCAAACCAAAACAACAACCCTTGGTGTTTTCCAAGCAAACAAATCTGTGCAGAGAGCATGGACTCACAAAGGACATAGACATTTTTAGTCTACCTTTGGGCTGTGTGGTTTGCTGCATGGTTTGCCGCACATGTGTAGTTCAAACTGAAGCAAAGCCTGTAAGAAGCCTGACACACAGAAGGACACAATCTCATGTAATCAGTTTATGAAGTTTGATGATACTAGAATTGATCTGCTTGAGGGTAGGAAGGCTCTAGAGAGGGATCTGGACAGAATGGGTTGATGGGCTGAGGCTAGTACTCTGAGGTTTGAGGCTAAGTATGAGTCACTTGGGTCACAACAACTCTGGGCAACAGAATGGAAGGAAAGCTGCCTGGCAGCAAAGGACCTGGGGGTGCTGGCTGACAGTTGGCTGAACATGAGCCAGCATGGGGCCAGGTGGCCAAGGCCTGTATTAGAAATTGTGTGGCCAGCAGAACTAGAGAGGTTGTTGTCCCTCTGTACCCAGCACTGGTGTTCAGTTTTGGGCCACTCATTCAAAGAAGGACATTGAGATGCTGGAGTGTGTCCAGAGAAGGGCAATGAAGCTGATGAAGGGTCTAGAGCACAAGCCTTGTGAGGAGCAGCTCAGAGAAATAGGCTTGTTTAGCCTGGAGAAAAAGAGGCTGAAGGGAGACCTTATCACTCTCTGCAACTCCATGAAAGGTTGGAGAGAGGTGGAGGCCTGTGATTTGCCATTGGAATGGGCTGCCCAGGGAGGTGGTGGAGTCACTGTCCCTGGAGGTGTTCAAGAAAAGACTGGATGAAGCACTTAGTGCCATGGACTAGTTGATTGGCTAGGGCTGGGGGAGAGGTTGGACTGGATGATCTTGGAAGTCTCTTCCAACCTGGTTGATTCTATGATTGTATTATTCTAAGTAGTAAGTGACAGGACAAGATGAAACCACCTCGGGTTCTACCAGGAGAGATTTAAATTGGACATTAAAAAATATTCTTGACTGAAAGGGTTACCAAAGACTGGAACAGTCTGCCCAGGGAAGTGGTGGAGTCACCATCCCTGGAGGTGTTTAAAGTGGTGCTGAGACACTTGGTAATGCTAATGATAGGAGTCAATGATCTTAAAGATCTTCTCCAGCCTAAACAAAGCTGTAATTCTATGAGTCTCTAAACTAGACACCTAATTAGATATGATATCCGAACCCACTAACAGTGGCTGGTTTGAGAACAATCCTCTACATTAACTTAAGGAAGAGTGTTTGGGGGAAACAAACACTTTTTGCACTTTATAGGCAGCAGTATCTGCTCCCAAGTGACTTCACAATATTTTTACTGTTGTCTGTTAAGAATAAACATCACCATGAATGCACACAGCACTAACCATGCCAGCTTGAACCTAAGACTCTTTTACTAACTACAAATCACTCTGCTGCTCCAGCTGATGTAGATGTAGAAATTGGTAGCTACAGTCAGTTGTTTTCATTAAGTCATTCCTGGCTTCATGCCCCAAAGGAGTTATAAACCAAGAATCTGATTCAGTTTAAATTTATGAACCCTCACTGTCTGTATTTCCTCCATGTATGTATTTGTGGGCCTATTTATAAGTAACAAAATAGTCACAACATCAAAGGAACAAAAAAGAATGCAAAAGTAGAAAAAAAGACTCTGACTAGCTCCCCACTCTAGGTCCAAAGTAGAGCTGTCCTTGCAAAGGGAGATCTTAGAGAGGATGGATGCAGAAAAGAGTTTGTGATGATGCAGAAATAAATAGGTGTGTGCTGAAGCTGCAGGAGAATGGTGAGAATCACAAGGATGCTGAGGGGGCTGGAGCATCTCTGTGAGGAGGAAAGCTTGAGAGACTTGAGGCTGTTTAGCCTGGAGAAGAGCAGACTGAGAGGGGATCTTCTTAATGCAACAGCTAAATGTTGGGGGTCAAAAGGATGGGGGACAGACTCTTTTCAGTGTGCCCTACAACAGGATGAGGGCGAATGGGCACGAACTGGAACATGGGAGATTCCACCTAAATGTAAGGAAAAACCTTCCTGAGAGGGTGTTGGGGCACCAGACCAGACTGCCAGAGAGATGGCAGAGTCTCCTTCTCTGGAGGGATTCCAAGCCCACCTGGACAATGCAATCCTGGGCAATCTGCTGTGTGTGGCTCTGCTTTGGCAGGGAGGTTGGACTAGAATATCTCCAGAGGTCCCTTCCAACCCCTGTCATTTTGTGATTCTGTGAGCGGGGGAACAAAAGACAGCATAAGAAACATAAAAGTTGGAAGGCAGTCAAATAAATGGGAGGGACAAAGATGGAAGAAGCACAAGAACAACTGGGAGAAAACTTGATTAGAATGCACATTAATTAAGCATTTTTGTGACCTTTCTTTTCTCTCCCTTTGACTGTGGTTTGCCTTTTGCCTAGAGACTGGGATCAGTCTTTAGCTCTGACATTTATTTAAGCTATTGCCAGTGAAGTCTGAAACTGAGTTATATAAGTGTTTGGGGTGAAATTAATTTTTTTTAGCATAGTTTTGCAATTCCATACTTCCCAAGATATTTGGAGCACAAGCAATGAGCTTCCTTGGAAACCACAAACTATTTGTGTTAGAAGTCCCTGTTCTGAAACCAGAATGGCAGTCAGCATGTCTGCTGGAGGACTGGACTTGACTTGCTTGGAAACAGAACCCACCAGGATGATCAAAAATATAAAACACAACAGAGCTGTGTCTACCCAGCGTGAAGACACTGAACTAATTGCTAGACTCTAGGGTAAGATCTTCTACTGAAGCCCTGGCTTCTGAAACACTGTGGCATAGAGTCCTGAAGGTCAGTTGAAAGCAGTGTGTGATCCCAAGTCATCTGAAAGAATTCACAGAATCACAGTCAGTCAGGATGCAAAAGACCTTCAAGATCATCCAGTCCAACCTAGCATCCAACATTATCTAATCAACTAAACCATGGCACCGAGTGCCACATTCAGTCTCTTTTTAAACACTTCCAGGAATGGTGACTCCACCACCTCCCTGGGCAGCCCATTCCAATGCCAATCACTCTCTCTGTGAAGAAGTTCTTCCTAACATCCAGCCTAAACCTACTCTGGTGCAGCTTGAGACTGTGTCCCCTCGTTCTGTCACTGCTTGCCTGGGAGAAGAGACCAACCCCACCTGGCCACAATCTCCTTTCAGGCAGTTGCAGACAGCAAGAAGGTCCCCCTTGAGCCTCCTCTTCTCCAGGCTCCTCACAGGGTTGTGGTCCAGCCCCCTCACCAGCCTTGGTGCCCTTCTCTGGACACGTTTGAGCATCTCTACATCTTTCTTAAACCGAGGGGCCCAGAACTGCACACAGTACTCAAGGTGTAGCCTAACCAGTGCTGAGTACAGGGGCAGAAGGACTTCCCTAGTCCTCTTGGCCACACTATCTGGCCACTTAATCCTATCAAACAAACCTTTTGGATAAGTCTGAAGGGAACTCCTATAACATAGATCTACATTCAGTTTTTAAAGTGATTTTAGTGTTCCACTTTCATTTTCCCAGTCTGAGCACTGCTGCTCCAATATAACTGCAGTTATAACCCCAGTATAACTGCAGCTATAACCTCTGTATAAGTACACTACAGGGCTCACCAGTCCACTGTGTGACAGATTTCTGTAAGCTGAAAACCTGCACGTTTAGAAAACGCAGAGCTGAAACCTCAGCTTTCAAGAGAGGAACAAATGAATTTCTTTTCATTCCCTTCCTTAAAATACAGCACATTTGGTGGATATGAAAGTTAACTACTGCTTTTGTAGGTATTAATCTTTCATCCCATAACCTGTTCAGTTGTAAATAGTCATGTGGCTCTTGGCTCTTAGTTCCTACAAACCAAGCCAGTGTCATCTTTGCTTCTTACTCATATCCAAGTGCCTGACTGTATCCAGAACTACCACACAAAAAAGTTACAGCGTCTGAACTGGGTAGGTGGAAGGTATCTGAGAATATGTGGTACTGCATTTTATATCTATAATTATATATTTTATAAGCATACTATATAATAGCTAAAATATATTCTGCAATATATAATATGTAAGTAGCTGATAAATATAGGCTATATCTTTTTATATTTATTTGGGGGTTATAAATTTTGTATTCTATAACTTGTATTTATTAGCTACTTACTATTTCAGTGCCACATTCGAGAGCGTGGACCTGTTGGAGCAGGTTTAGAAGAGGCCATAAAAATGATTTGAGGACTAGAACCTCTCTGCTGTATGGACAGGCTGAGAGAATGGGGGTTGATCAGCCCAGAAAAGAGAAGGCTTCAGGTAGACCTGACTGTGGCCTTTCAGTACTTAAAGAGGGCTGATAAGAAAGCTGGGGACGGACTTCTTAGCAATGCCTATTGTGACAGGACATAGGATGATGGTTTTAAACTGAAAGAGAAATGATTTAGACTAGGTACATGAAAATACTAGATGCCATGAAAGTGGTGAAAGCCTGCCCCAGGTTGCCCAGAGAAGTGGTAGAAGTCCATCCCTGGAAACATTCCAGATCATGTTGAATGGGACTCCGAACAACTGATCTAACTGAAGATGTCCCTGCTCACTGCAGGGGGACTGTACTAGATGACCTTTAAAGGTCCTTTCCAACCCAAAGCACTCTGCTATTCTATGATTCTAATTGCACATCTAAGATCATTCTCTGAGTAGAGACACTCAGTCTTCATATTACCATTTATCTAATCACATTTCAGTTGTGAGACCATCCTCCAAAACACCTCAAAGACAGCATTTAAGTATCAGACAGCTCCTTGTATGGAGAGAATTGTCCCATGCAAAACTAACTTACATTCAGTCAATTAGGAATAGATCTCTCCTCAGGAAACAGCCTCTGTTGGCAGCAGGCTGGTCATGATCACCTAGAAGTTATCTTCTCTCTCTTCTACACATTAGTAGATTATAACTTTTCTTTTTTTAGACCTGCTTCACTTTTAGCACATTAAACCAGCTGATGTTGAGAGGACTTCCACAAATTTAGTCAACCTCCTTAAAACTCTTCAACTGTCCATGATTTGGGCATGACAAAGCAAACAGCTCCACTTAAACTGTGTGGCCTTTTCTGTGCAGCTCAAGCACAGACTCACTGTGCAAACAGGACTGTCCTCACCTTCATAAGTGGGTCTGTTTTGTGAAAAGCAGGTAGGCTTTAATGGATTTCAAATTAGCATAGAAACCACTAGAGATAATGGTTCCATTACCATGTGGTGGTGCCAAAGAGTTGCCAAGTGAGAGTCAATGCAGCAGTTTCATCCAGGGAAGGGTTTCTGACACACCACAAAGTTAAGTTCTGTCTTTATTATATACCTGTTACTCTGGGATATTCCTGAAGTAAGAGAAGCTGTAATTACTGAGCTCAAATGAATGATTTGTGGTTTGAAAAATCTATAATCTGCTCTGTACTCTGCAATATCTGCTTAAAAGCTGCCTCTGTGCTACATCTTGATCTCTTCTTATCCACATTAGCATTTCTGATTTCCCTGGCAAACTGGTTTATATTGTAGCCTAATGCCCAGCCTTATGCCACATGCCAGCTACAACACAGGTTGCTGTTGTCACCAGATGGCATACTAGAGGTTTGTTTATTCACACAGTGCTGTTGGTGTTACCTGAATTGTAAATGAGCATCATAAACACATTTAAACACATTAAAGAGGATGTGTTATGCCATAAGATGTACCTGCACTACTGTATGGAAAACATATGGTGACAAGAGTGGTTTCATATTGGATATACTCCAAGGAATATCTCTCAATTGTGTGAATTTTGAACACTTCAAAGCTCAATATTCTTTCTTTATATAATTAAGAGTCTTCAAGGGTTGTGTACTAATGTACTGATTTGATCTGAGTTTTTTTCATGGTATATGCCTACGATAAAAAACATTGATCAGTCTTATCTCCTGATCTCAATGCAAAAGCACTGTAACCATCCAGTATATCATTTGATCTCCTACTTCCTTAAACCACTTCCACTTTTCACTTGGGCTAAGTGTTAGTGGGTGCTTCTGTAGGACTTCCATCAGCACCCTATGCCAGTAACTTAGATAGGGTTCTCAAAGGTACTGATATGATGCTCTCCTCACTCAATTTAACCTGCCATAACTTTGAATGTCTGAGTAGCCTGTGGACATATTTGTATTTATAGCTCTATCCTTACTGGCTTTTGCTAAACTATAGAATCATTTAGGCTGGAAAATATCTTTAAAACCATGGAGCCCAACCATTAATCCAACACTATCAAGTCCACTGCTAAACCATGTCCCTCAGCACCATGTCTACATGCTTTTAAAATCCCTCCAGAGATGATGATTCATTCTAGGCCACATTGAGCCAAGCTCCTCACTCTTTGTTTTTCCACTGACATGAGATCAACCAGGCTGCCTTCTGGTACATAAAAAATCAGATTCATAGAATGATAGGGGTTGGAAGGGACCCCCAAAAATCACTGGGTCCAACCTCCCTGTCAAAGGAGAATCACCTAGGGCAGGCTACAAAGGAATGCATCCAGGTTGGCTTTGAAAGTCTCCATGGAAGGCCTACCCTACCTAAGCAGATCTACAGCCCTTCTAGCCAGTGTGTTGCCTCTCACAAGGGCCACTAGCTGAATGTTTAAAGCACAACAAGAATAACATGACCCTTCCCCTGGTACATCCTCCCAGCTTCTGGCCATCACAAGTTTAGCAACTTCCTCAACTGGAGGTTGCATCTAGTGTCTTAATAGCCCCTGATGGACCTATCTGCCATGTATTTATAGCTTTGACATTTATAGTGTCCTGTGGCAATGGATTCCACAGCATGATTACACATTATACTGGGAAACACTTCCTTCCTCTTGCTTAAAATCTGGCACCCAGCAATGTTCCTGAGCTCTTCTGCAAAATAACCACCCCTTATTCACTCTCCTCATGCTGGTTATGATGTTCTTGCCATCCTTTTTGTTCCAATGACATTGTAACAGCTCTTGTGTTTTAAGTGTTTCCTCACTATGGCTGGGCTTAGTGTCAGAGCTGGGAATATCCTTCCTCAGCGCAATAGGATATCAGCAATTCATTGCTTTTAAATATTTACATAATAATATAATCTCCCCTGTGTTTAATGGGCTGAAACTTCACAGAGCCCATTGCTGTTTTGTTCTCCACAAATGACATGGATCTCCCTATTTAAATAACACTTCTAACTTTGCATGTTTATATATTCTCTGAAAGAGGTTGGGTTTGACCTAAAAAGTGTTTTTACTTTCCGTGCTTTTCATGGTACATTTCCCTTGTTCATTCCCTCAGGACAGAAGCTCTAGTACTTTAGCTTCCCTCATGTTCCTGTGGATTCACTAGCCATTACAAAAGAGTGTCTAAGACACATCTCATGGTATGCCCAAGCTTTTTAGACACACATAAGCACAAAGGTGCTTTTACATCAGCTTGAAGAAACCTCTGGTTTTGGCATATAAATAATTTTATGTTATTTTATAAAATAGCTGTAGAAATAATCTTGGCCAGTAGTCTCCTCTAAGACTTCTTCAGGAAGGAGACTTGTTCTGGCCACAGAAACTGATAGAAAAAAAGAGTGGGAATGCATTAAGAAGTTGGATTCTGCTGCTGACTAGGTTCGAAGGTATGTGGCTGGCGCATCTAGAACTGACTGGGCTTCACGTCATGTCTGACGGATGGAGTTTGTGCACAATTATGGCCAGAACAGAAGTAAGCTACAGCAGAGTTCAGGTTTCTGGTTTCCATGTCTTCTAAGGAGGTTATCAGGATTTGGCAGAGTACTGCTCAGAAATTTTGAGCAGCAAGGTTCAGGACTTTTCACAGCTGTCAAATCTTCATTCTGTCCATCTGCACTTTGCTCTTTTTTTTTTCCTCCTCTGCTTGTCCTCCTCTTCTCTATGCTCTGACACTCTACCATCAGCAGGTTAGGAGTGAGACTGGGAATAGTCCATGTTTGTCACAGGGTAGGTATCTGGCATTCACCTGGCTTGCCCAGCTTCTTTTGTTTAGGATGGAAAGAGAGTTCAGATCTGTTGATTAACCAGCAAGTTTCTGCTTCATGAGGAGGCCATGAGGGTCATTCCATGCACTGAAATTCACAGCTGCTCTCTCCAAATCCTTGTGTTACCAGGGTTCAATAACTCTCCCTTTCCCCCAACAATCTTAACTTCACTGTGATCTGACAAACTACTTTAGATTGATGTTAGTGCTTTCTACATGGTTCCTTTAGCTGTAACTACTGTGCCTATTCCTAGGACTGTTCCTCTTTGGTGGTTGCACATATTGAATTATAAAGCTCTCACTACCAGACACAAATGCACACCATTGGCTTCATTTCCTCTATCCACTACAACATAATCTATGTACAGTTAAGTGAAGCTTCCATTTAACACTACTTTAGCCTCTGCATGATGTTCTCATTTTAACCAGCATTTGGATCAGCTGGCCCAAGACACACTTCATTAACTGAAAAAGCTTTAGCAAAGATCTAGTGAGTGCACACAGGTAGTGTTCTGCCCAGGTGCTACTTATACCCTGCTGCAAAACACAATTAGAATGTCTGAGTTTCCCCCTCCCCCCCCCTTTTTTTCCCCCTAGAAAATCAACATTTATTATTGTTGCTGAAATATTTATCTGCTTGCTTAACACACAGAATCACAGAATGGTGGAGGCTGGAAGGAATCTCTGGAGATCATCTGGTCCAACTTCTCTGCTGAGGCAGGGTCACATAAAAATTATGACAATATTATTCCAGACAAAAAATCAAACCTGCTTTATTATTATTATTAAAGCCATATATCTGGAGATTCAGAACACAGATACCCCTTTATAAGGAATTCCAGTATTTTGTCAACTTGGTCTTTGCATAGTGTTAGGAAATGTTCAGACTTGATGGAGCATAACAGCAACTAAGACTAATGCCTTCCTCAAAACTTCTTAAATATGAGATCAATAGTGGCTGGATTCTTATTTGGTGTCTGGAATACTTTGGATGCTTTCTGCAAAATGGAATGCTTCTTACATGTGGGAGGACAGCATTATTACTATTCCTAGTCCCATATTTATTCTTTCTTTTTAACTGACTGTAATGACTTGCTAATAGAAGTAATCATTTGCACCTATTCTAGTGCTGAGAATTTCCAGTCGTGTGAAAAATGAGAAGCTGATGCAAGGCATAGAGAAAATGTGGACAAAATCCATGCTGTGGAATTGGGAGCTGACTATATATTGATGGCAAAAAAAGGAACAATTACAAATATATGCATGAGCATATAAATCTTGTAGATAAACACAAATACAAAACATTTGATAAATGTTTGGTTTTAAGAAATGCACAAAACAGAGGATGGATCACTAAATAAATTTTCCTGTATTTTCCCCCTGTCATGCATGTGTTTAAAATACAGTTAAGGTCTATTTGGCAAATCTTCCAGCAGAATGCAGTTTGTTTCCCCCCTCTGTCTGCTGCTTTGCTTTTCTTCTGTTATCTGAGTTCTTAAAATTGTATCTGCCAGTTCACAGTACCTCCTTTGGGCTAAAGCATGGAGTTTTCATTCATCAGCTGCTTTGCTCATACTCTGAATGCAGATGCCTTGGAACTACAGGAAATCTCACAGAATCATGGGATACAGCTGGTTGGAAGAAACTCCAGAGATCCTGCAGTCTAACCCTCAACTCACCACTGAAGAGGCAACACCAAACCATGTCCCTAAGTGCCATGTCCACACTCTTCTTTAACACCTCCAGGGATGGTGACTCCATCACTGCCCTGGGCAGACCATTCCAGTGTTTGAGAACCTTTTTAGTGAAGAAGTATTTCCTATTATCCAGCCTGAACCTCCCCTCGTGCAGCTTGCAACCATTTCCTCTAGTCTTGTTGCTTGCCATCAAGGAGAACAGGCCAGACCACTTCTCACTCCAGCCTCCCTTCAGGGAGTTGTAGAGAGCAATGAGGTCTCTCCTCAGCCTCAGCTTCTCCGTACTGAACAAGCCCAGCTCCCTCAGACGCTCCTCATAGGATATGTGCCCCAGGCCCTTCACCAGTCTTGCTGCCCTCCTAAACTTCCTGTATGCCTGTTTACCTGCAGAAAAACAGGCATCCCCACCCCACTGCTGCTTCTGGCATCTTTGAGCTTTCAGGAAACAACATTGTTTGATCAACTCCTGCATTCCCCTGTCCTGTATGTCATCTACTCACTGTGGAAATATTTTCTTTACTGTCTAGCCACGCACTAGCTGTGCTGCACAATCATTTTCCTGTTACAGCAATTCATATTCAAGACAAACATAAAGAATTCATAGATCACATGGCATTAAATCTTTACTGTTACAGTAAGCAAAGAGATGAAAAAGGAATCCTTGCCCTTTAGTAGGTGAATTGGTGGTTTCGGGCCAGCTGGAGATGCCAGCAACACTAAAGCACTAATTGATGTTTTCTGGTAGTTTTAGCAGAAAGGTAAAAAATTCAGTGTGAAGAGAGCTTAAACTAACTTCCAAGCTTTATAGATGGTCCCTTCATAGCTGTTTTGAGTCATGTTGGCAAGGTGTCTTCAGAAAGCTTTAGCTCCCTTTCTCACTCAATAGCTATTTCATCCTGTGGCACGAGCCCAGGCTTTGAAGTGCAAGAAGCAAGTCAAAAGAGCAGATTTTGTGCTTACAGGAACGATTTCCAGAGAAACCAACATAAAAATACCTCTGCCTCTGAGCAGCTCTGAACACAGGGAGTGTTCTGGTCCAAATCTGCCTTTTCTGGTTTTGCCTAGAGCTCTCTGAAGGCATTAACCTAACTGTGCCTCTTGTCCCAATGGTAGATGTTCCAAAATATTACTTCCATTTGTTAAAAAAAAAAAAAAAAAAGAAGTAATTTCTTTTTACTAGCTGAATTTAAAGCAGGGCAATATACATGGCAGTCAGATTGCTACAGTGGGCTCTGCTGAGGAAAATATCCAAATACCCTCATATTAAATCCCTACATTTCAAACCCCAAGAACTTATGGCTCTTGAATATATAGTTAGTTTCACAGTGTTATTTCAGTTTGGTACAGTTACTGATCAGTTAGAGTTGGGTTTACTGGATTGAATTTAAAAAGAGATAATCTCAGTTGTTAAAGAAGAATTAGGCCTTTCACCACATAGATCATGCTCAGTTCCAAGGTGACAAAGATGAACTTCTGCAGTGCCTACAGGTCCAGGATTGTGCATTTGTATCTTGGTTCTAATTTAAATTCCCAGAGACTCAAATATATTTGATATAACCAGTAACAATTTTGTAGAGTGCTCTTCCCTCTTCCCCCTTCTTTCCCAGAAGAAAGGGCCCCTCAATTCAAGAGAGATGTTGAGGTGCTGGAACGTGTCCAGAGAAGGGCGACAAAGCTGGTGGAAGGCCTGAAACACAAACCCTATGAGGAGAGGCTGAGGGAGCTGGAGGTGTGCAGCTTGCAGAAGAGGAGGCTCAGGGGTGACCTCATTGCTGCCTACAACTACCTGAAGGGACATTGTAGCCAGGTGGGGGTTGGTCTCTTCTGCCAGGCAACCAGCAACAGAACAAGGGGACACAGTCTCAAGTTGTGCCAGGGAAAGTATAGGCTGGATGTTGGGAGGAAGTTCTTGACAGAGAGAGAGTGATTGGCATTGGAATGGGCTGCCCAGGGAGGTGGTGGAGTTGCTGTCCCTGGAGGTGTTGAAGCAAAGCCTGGCTGAGGCACTTAGTGCCATGGTCTAGTTGACTGGACAGGGTTGGGTGCTAGGTTGGACTGGCTGAGCTTGGAGGTCTCTTCCAACCTGGTTGATTCTATGATTCTATGAATTAGGTGTAGAGAGAGGAAAAGGTAAGCACACCCAAATAAATAATCTCACTCTGATTTGGAAGTTAAAAAGAATAAGTTTAACAGTAAATTAAAAAGGTATCTGAGGTAGAAAAGTTACAGAGGTATAGAGAAGGGAAAAAACAAATACAAACTGTGTAAATAGAAGCAGATTTTTTGATGGTTAGGGCTTTGTCCACCTCGTGGGTGATGGCCATGTGGTAAAACAAAGAGAACCAGGAACAGGATGGTGATGCTGGTAAGCAGGGAGGCAGGGAGCACAGAGAGAACAGGAAGCTCCCCTTGCTTTTATAGACCTTTAGACAGGAAGGGGGTGTGGGCCAACCATGAATACCCTGGTGGTGTTCAGACCCACTCCTGAGGAGGGGTCAAGACCACCCAGGGTCAGGTTCAAGGTCATACCCCCTGGAGGGTTAACCCTGTACAATTTGCCATACATAATTAATCTTTTTCAAAACCATAAGGCCCCTACCTGAGGAAAAAAGGTTTATAACTAAAAGTGTGGAGAGTAAAAGAGAAAAATTCTGGAGGGAAAATGCTTACTAGATGTTGGAAAATAAAAGGATTGCCTGTATTAAGCTGTGTACACTCAGTTTTAGGTGCAGGGTTGCTCAGGTCAATTACTGGAGATTTATGGGAGCTGGCTAAGCCCAGGTGCCAGTCACCCTTGCCCTGCAGCAAAATATGGCTCTTGACTGTACCCTCTCCCTCTGCCTTCTTTCTTTTTAGGAGTTGAAGGACCCATGGAATCCTCCTCTCAGCCCTCTGATTTGAGTGGCTGGTGTGATGTGCTGAGGGCATCACAGGGTATATCTTTAACAGCATTTCTTAGAGGAGCAGGAATTCAATGTTACTGTACTCTTGAGCACAGGGCTGGTCATCTGTGCTGGCATTTTACAAGGTGCTGCTGTAACCTAACAAAAATCCTTCCATTGGATGATCTCCTTGAACATGTCCATTATCAAGTCACCAATTCAGGACTTCTAAGGATTTGATAGCAATTTTGCTGTGAAAAACTAAATCAGCTTCTACTTAATAATGCATTTTTTACATGAGTTCTTTAAACATGCCATGATCATTGGTTAAATACTGAACCTGTTAGTCACTGATCTTCCCAAGTTGCTGCTGACATGTTTTTCTTTCTGCTCAGGAATAAGATCTTTTTTGAAGTAGTGAGTTATGTGTCTGGAATAAGGCCAGGTTGGATGGGCCTTTGAACAAGCTGCTCTAGTGGAAGGTGTCCCTGCTCATGGCAGAGAGGTTGGAACTAGATGATCTTTAAGGTCTCTTCCAATCCCATGATTCTATAGTAAGCCAAAGCACTACCTGTACAATAGGTGGATGCACCCATGCCCACTGCTCTTGGATTTCTCCTCTTGCTAATTGCAGGCTGATTTTCCTTCTACTTGAGTGGCAACTTAATGAAGCTATTTCACAGCTGTTTCCTCAGGCAAGGATTAAAAGCCAGTGAGCTCCAAGTGTCAGCTCTTGGTGCAGACCACCACTGCTCACTGTTGCAATGATCCAGATGCCAAAGGCTTGTCCCTGCACCTGTGGAATTCACCAAATTATGTCCAAAAAGCTGCCTGTGGTCCCAGTCTTGTTCAACATCTTTGTGGGTGACATGGACAGAGGCATTGAGTGCACCCTCAGCAAGCTTGCTGATGACACCAAGCTGTGTGGTGCAGCAGACATACTGGAGGGCAGGGATCCATCCAGAGGGACCTGGACAGGCTGGAGAGGTGGGCACAAACCAACCTCATGAGGTTCAACAAGACCAAGTGCAAAGTCCTGCATCTGGGTTGGGGCAATTCCAAGCACAAATACAGGCTGGGCAGTGACTGGCTGGAGAGCAACCCTGAAGAGAGGGACTTGGGGGTGCTGGTAGACAAGAAGCTCAACATGAGCCAGCAGTGTGCACTTGCAGCCCGGAGGGCCAACCAGATCCTGGGCTGCATCAGGAGAAGTGTGGTCAGCAGGTTGAGGGAAGTGATTCTCCCCCTCTAATCTGCTCTAGTGAGACCCCACCTGGAGTACTGCATCCAGTTCTGGACTCCCATTACAGGAAGGATGTGGAGATGCTGGAGCATGTCCAGAGAAGGGCCACTGGGATGGTCAGAGGGCTGCAGCACCTCTCTTATGAGGACAGACTGCAAGAGTTGGGGCTGTTCAGTCTGGAGAAGAGGAGGCTCTGAGGTGACCTTCTTGTGGCGTTTCAGTATCTGAAGGTGGCCTACAAGAAAGCTGGGGAAGGACTTTTCAGGATCTCAGGCAGTGACAGGACTGGGGGAATGGAGCAAAGCTGGAGATGGGTAGGTTCAGACT